>NC_085138.1:163203420-163527689 GCF_035046485.1 Aedes albopictus
GTAACACTCACTTGCAAAGAGTTACACTCACTTGATATTTTCTCAGCTCAGAAGCGTGCAATCAAGTAATGATGTATGGACGACTTTTGCATTGTGGTTTTGTCTAAATCTTTGCCGAATAAAGTAGGGGTCGCACACGCATACCAAAGTGCAGGTAACGCAGCTGAATCTGAACCACTACTGTGATGCGGCTCAGCAACTGCTTTGTCAGGCAGTTTCTGAGTGGGAGACGGATATCGCCATCATATCGGACCCATACCGAGTACCCGCCGGCAACGGCAACTGGGTCGCGGATGGGACCAGAAAAATGGTGGCGATATGGACGACGGGTAAATACCCCGTTCAGGAGTTGGTGTCTACTACCTATGAGGGCTTCGTGGTCGCCAAAGTAAACGGGGTCTTCTTCTGCAGCTGTTATGCGCCTCCGCGGTGGCCGATCGAGCAGTTCACGCAAATGCTGGACCGCTTAACGACCGTGCTAACAGGGCGAAGGCCGGTGGTAATAGCGGGCGACTTTAATGCCTGGGCCGTGGAATGGGGAAGCCGTTTCACGAACCAGCGGGGTCAGATCCTGCTAGAAACACTGGCCATCTTAGATGTCGACTTGGCTAATGTCGGTACCAAGAGTACCTTTAGTCGAAACGGAGCGGAGTCAATTATTGACGTGACCTTTTGTAGTCCTGGCCTAACAAGTAGTTCGAACTGGAGAGTAGATGATGGCTACACTCACAGCGACCACCTGGCGGTTCGCTACAGTATCGACTACAACAACAGCAGACAGCGGATAGAAGAAGAGGCGGCTAGGCCAAGGCCAAGCCCTCGTAGGTGGAAGACATCATACTTCGACGAAGAGGTATTTAGGGAGGCGCTCCGCCGTGAGCGAAACTTAATCGGTTTAGACGGCGACGAGCTGGTAGCGGTGCTCTCACGTGCGTGTGATGCGACCATGCCTAGGCGAGTCCACCCTAGAAATGGGAGGCCACCGGCTTACTGGTGGACCGACGCGATTGCGGACCTGCGCCGCGCCTACTTACGAGCTAGGCGGCGGATGCAGCGAGCACGATCAGAGGAAGAGCGGCGGGTGGTGTTCGCCGGTGCAAAAGCCGCGCTCAAGACCGAGATAAGAGCAAGCAAAAAGGCCTGCTTCGAGGGTCTCTGTCAGAGTGCCAATACGAACCCGTGGGGTGACGCTTACAGGATCGTTATGGCCAAGACGAGAGGGGTGATGGCTCCTACAGAGCAATCTCCAGAGATGTTGGAGGGGATCATTGGAGGACTTTTTCCGCGTCATGATCCTAGTCCTTGGCCTCCTTTCGTAGGACAGCCGGGGACTGGGGCTGGCGATGAGGAGAGGGTCACCGATGTGGAACTTGTGGGGATAGCTAAGTCCCTTAGCGTAGGTAAGGCCCCAGGTCCGGACGGAGTTCCGAACCTGGCCTTAAAAGTAGCTATTGCAGAGGCTCCCAAGATGTTCAGGTCTGCTATGCAGAAATGCCTGGACGAGGGAGTTTTCCCAGAAGCTTGGAAGAGGCAGAGCCTGGTACTATTGCCAAAGGCGGGGAAACCACCCGGAGACCCGTCGGCATATAGACCAATATGCTTGATTGACACGGCGGGGAAGGTGCTCGAAAAGATCATCCTCAATAGAATGTTGCGGTTCACCGAGAGCGAAAATGGTGTTTCGAGTTACCAGTACGGCTTCCGGAAGGGGAGGTCCACCGTAGACGCTATCTTGTCGGTTACAAAAACCGCCGAGAAAGCACTCGAGCCTAAGAGGAGGGGAATTCGCTTTTGCGCGGTAGTGACTCTGGATGTAAGGAATGCGTTTAATAGCGCCAGCTGGTCTGCTATTGCCGATGCGCTCTTGCGTCTGGGGATACCGGAGTACCTGTACAAGATTCTCGGAAGTTACTTTCAGAATCGTGTACTAGTCTACGACACGGAGGTGGGTCGGAAGTGCTTTCACATAACCTCAGGAGTCCCGCAAGGTTCCATCCTGGGTCCGGTGTTATGGAATGTCATGTACGACGAGGTGTTGAGGTTAGAGTATCCAGTGGGAGTGGTGATTGTCGGATTTGCCGACGACATTACGCTCGAAATCTACGCTCACCACAAGACAGAGGTGACGGTTGTTAACAACCTGAAGTCGGAGCAGCAGACGGAGATCAGTGTAGGAGAGTGTACTATCCTGTCAAAGCGCTCCGTCAAACACTTGGGCGTGATGATCGACGAGAAGCTTACCTTCGGTAGCCACGTCGATTATGCCTGTAAAAGAGCCTCCACAGCTATTGCGGCACTGTCCCGGATGATGTCCAATAGCTCTGCGGTGTACGCCAGTAAGCGCAAGCTTCTGGCTAGTGTTGCTACGTCCATACTTAGGTATGGCGGCCCTGCGTGGGGCATCGCGCTAAGTACCGAAAGCTACCGTGGTAAGCTGGAAAGTACTTACAGGCTGATGTGCCTGAGGGTTGCGAGCACGTACCGTGCTGTGTCACACGACGCTCTGCTTCATCACTGGTAAGGTGCCTATCGGCATCCTTATCAGTGTAACGCTGCGTCTTATTTTACAACACTCGGCGGTGATATCGATTAAAAACGACGTTATGCGTTGAGGTCCGAAGACCAAATTGAACTGATTTATTCGGCCTGGGAAGACCCCTTTTATAGGGCCAGCCAGACTGCCAAAAGTATATCATACAATGTGTTTACATAGAACCTTATGGAAGTTTCCTGGAGTGATTTATGCTTAGGTCAGCGGACGACGCGTCGTCGTCGTCTCGATCGAACCGTCGTATGCTCATATCGATTTGGCGAGCGATACATTGTTGTAATTAATTTGCAAACGTAAGCGTTGGGATACGAACGATAGCACGTTCGTCGCGTATGTAGAATTGGCTCGTTTTGCACTACACCTTTCCCCTTTTTCAGAAGAATGGCGTAGCTATTCTGATCAAGCATCACTTAAAGAATCTTTTACAATATATTTTGTTACATTTTTATGATTCGGTTTTTATGTACTTGTATTTCTTTTTTGTTGGAAATATCGATTATTTTACAATGTATATTGTCAACTTCTTTAATTTTGAATGGACCTATAAAATGTGGCTCAAGCTTTTTCCTATTTTCGTTTGATAAATACACCAAATCTCCTACAGAAACATCTATTGGATTTAAGTTATTATTCAAATTTTGTGTTCGTTTGATTTTTTGTTCTATTAAAATTTTCCTAGCTATTTCGCTTGATTTTTGCAGTTTGAATTTTAACTCTGTGTAGTATTCGTCCAAATTATATATCGGTTCTGGTGTAACTTTTTGCATATCCTGAGGAAGTTTGGCTTTTCTACCGAATACAAGTTCAAAAGGTGTATATTCGGTATCGGTGTGAGCAGTAGTGTTATAGGTAAATTCATAAAATTTAGTCCACTCATCCCAATCATTGTGGTGTACGTTGGAAAAATTTCGTAGGTATTCGTTTAAACACCTATGATTTCTTTCTAGTGCTCCAATGGATTGTGGATGGTAAGCAGTTGAGAATGTTTGTTTAAAATTAAGTATTTTACTAATCTGCTTAAGTACTTCGTTCTTGAACTCTGTACCTTGGTCAGATTTTAACTCTAAAAATGATCCATAGATAAGTATAAAATTCTGCACCAAAGCTTTCGCAATGGTATCAGCTTCCTTATTTTCTAATGGTATAATTACAACATATTTAGTTAAATCGTCTTGCAATGTTATGCAATAACGATTGTTTTTCGCAGTTCTTGGTAACGGACCTACTGTGTCAATCGAGATAATATCGAATGGTTTACAAGGTGTAGTTGTTACCAAAGATTCTTCTTTTGTCCGTTTTGTTACTTTGTTCATTTTACAAAGTTTGCAGGCCTTTACAAACTTCGTAATCGAACTTCTCATGCCTTTCCAAAAGTAAAGGTCTCTGAGTTTGAGATAAAGCCGGTTTTGTCCAATATGACCACCTGTTGGAGTCATATGGAAGTCATGTAGGATGTTATTGATCTCTTCAGAATTCGTCAATTCTTTCGGAGGGCGATATAGTATTAGTTCGAATTTACGGATGACGTCTAGAGCGATCCGTTTAAAATCTTGTAGTGGTATATGTTTTAAAATATCTTCTTGTGTCGACATTGCAATTTTTCTATTTTCCAATATTTTATTCATCTCTGAAAGAGCAAACTCTAGCGTCTGACTTTCATTTTCGTGAATAATATCTCTTTCAAGCGTTATTAAAGTTTTGCGCATATTTTCATTCATTAATTTTATAATAATCATTCCATTTTGCATGCATATTTTCATTTTATTCAATTTTTTAATGTCTGCCGGCGATTCTGTTTCATAGACAAGAAGGTGATCAAGCTTCTTTTTTTGTGAAACAGTTTTTGTTTTGTCAATTTTGTGTTGATTTTTGGTCATAGATCTAGTATGGACCATGAGAATTGATTTTGATTTAATATCATCTGAAGTTATAATTCTGGATAATGCATCTGCACCAACATTATTACTTCCTTTGATATATTGTATTTCGAAGTCATAATCTTCAAGATCTAAACGCATCTGGGTTAACTTTTTGGTAGGTTCTTTCATACCAAAGAGATACACCAGAGGGCGATGATCTGTTCTGATCATGAATCTTCTTCCATACAGATATGGTTTGAAATGATCGATGGCCCAGTGTATGGCAATCATTTCTTGTATTATTGTATGTTTTTTCGTGTCTGCATTGCTAAATGCTTTACTGGCATAAGCAATGGGTAAGTCATTTCCGTCAAAATTTTGTGACAACACCGCACCGCATCCAATGTTCGAAGTCCAGGATTCATAATCAATACTGCATTTAAATGCAGTTAAAAAGTCTCGTCCCAATATCCCATCAGTAAATATTGGAAAATTTTCTTCAACTATTTGGAACTCGTGTTCCAATGTAATGGTATTTTGGAATGTTAGTTGTGTCACAGCTGATGCAACAGGTTCAATTTTATTTTCTGATATTCCAGAGATCATACATCTTCGATCTCGATTTATCAGTTGATCATGCAATATATTATTTAATTTGAATATAGAAACGTCAGCACCTGAATCGACCATAAAGGTACATGTAGAATTTGATATTCCAATATGTGCCTTTATGAAATTTGATGCTGATGGGTTTATTGTGAAAAGCGTTGAATTTGGCCTAAAAAATTTTGTGGCTGTTGAGTGTTTTGATGTTGCGTTGTTGGTTGTGGAGCGTTTGTTGCTTGTTGGGGTAACTGAGGTGTCTGACCACTTTCACTGTTCGTATAATAAATACGGGACTGAGAATGTCCTCTATATGGTCTTCTACCACGTGAAGAATAGAAATTTGCACTATGTCCTCGGTTTTGATATCGGCCTTGGAAATTTCCACGAGAATTGCCTCTGAAATTTCCACGATAGTTACCTCTGTTTCCTCTATAGTGGCCTCTGTCGAAAAAACTTCTATCTCCTCTGATGTGTCCACGATGTACTTGACCTCGTTGGACAAACATCAGTTGAGAGTGGTTGGCATTAGAAGAACTTTTCTCATTTTCTACAGTTTTCTCGATGGCCGCAGACAAGGTTTTAAATTCTGCTGCCTTTAATAAGATTTTTGTTTCTGGGTTTTTCACTCCTGTGTAAAGAGCTTTTACCCCTTGTTTAATTGCCATTTTTTGGGCTGTATCAACTGGTATTTTCTCAGCAATGTATGCTCTTTCGAGCTGCTGAGTGAGTTTCTCGACGCTATCTGTAAATTTGTTAATGTCTCCTATTTGTTTCAAATCCTGAAGCTTTGCAACAAAAACATCAGGTGATGTTTTTGATGTACATTTTGCTTCTAATTCATTGATTATCTCATCGAAATTTCGTGGATTTTCACCTACTGCTGCTCTTGCTTTTCCAGATAGTTTCGATAGTACTACCTGTACGGCTGCAACGGTATTATCATTAGTCAGAATTGTCTTTCCTGCTTTAAGAGCAGAGATAAAGCTTGATAAATTATCATTTGATCCATCGTATGATGGAATCAAAGATGAGATTGTTTTGATTGTTTCAATAATATTAGCCATTTCTTCCTCCTGATATTCTTCTTCTAACTCTTCTTTTTCCCCTTCTACTCTGTCTTCTTCTTCTACTTCTTCTTCTTCTTCTTTTTCGATTGTTCCTGCTTCTTCTACTTTACTTTCTTCTACCCCTGATTCTAGTGCTGTCCGTGAAATTCCTAATTGTTCGTTCTCGTTTAGTAATGTCAATGATTGGTTGATTTTTCCACAAATTTCTGTACCCTTTTTTATAACTGCCTCATTTTGCAGATCTTTATTAGTTTTTAGAATGTTTTTAAGCCTTTTCTTCAAATCACTTAAATATTTCACCTTTTGTAGTCGCGTTTCCTCTGAAAATCGGTTGTACTTTTTCAAACTTTCCAAATATTTATTAGAAATTTCATTTATTTGGAAAAATTCGTCCATTGAAATTAATTAAAATCTTCTATGAGGTAAATTGAAGGAGGTTTCCATGTTTAATTTTACCTTATCTTGAAGTCGGAGCAGGATCAGGTGACACCCAGCTGGCACGGCCCCTATTGTCGCTAGGTCGTTGGTATCTTATTTTTGTTGCTCGAGGTTTAATGCTTGCCTTCAGTTGCATAGCCAGCATTTTAACCTCATCCACTGGTATTTTTACGCGTGCGCCCCACTGGCGCATGTTTTCGTCTGAACGGTTGACGTTTAGTGGTATATATTCAATACCATCTTTTTTCACTTTTTGTCCAGTATATTTTTGTGTGGTTTTTACTTTTTCAATTACACTTTTTAGTTTTTGTTCACTTGTCGGTGCACCTTTTACTTGTTGTTCATTTCTTGGTCCGAATTTTCTTACGAGTTCTTCTCTTTTTCGGCTTACTTCTTCTAATATTAGGCCATGGTAAGCCTGCACATTTGAGGTACGATTTTTCTTCATTTCACTTTATTTTTCTTTGTCAATGTTTTAAACTTTGCTTAATGTTTCTGAGGATTTGCATCCTTTTTCGAAAGCTCTGCGCCTGACGTGTTTTGCGTGCCATTTGTAGGCAGTCACAGATAGTTGTATAATATTAAGAGCAAGAAGGATCCACAATTTTATGGCATGTTCTTCATGCAGGATACTGTGATCTTCTAGCTGGTTCACTATATTCACTTGTGGGTCGCCGCTGATTGATGTTGTTTTGGACTGTTGTTTTCCCATCACGAGTTACGCAATCACTTTGAAAATTTCAGCAAGCGTTCCTTAACGAATCACACAGTCACAGAATTTTCCTCGGAGAAGGTTCGGCCACTTGGCACGGTCAGCCATGTAACGCTGCGTCTTATTTTACAACACTCGGCGGTGATATCGATTAAAAACGACGTTATGCGTTGAGGTCCGAAGACCAAATTGAACTGATTTATTCGGCCTGGGAAGACCCCTTTTATAGGGCCAGCCAGACTGCCAAAAGTATATCATACAATGTGTTTACATAGAACCTTATGGAAGTTTCCTGGAGTGATTTATGCTTAGGTCAGCGGACGACGCGTCGTCGTCGTCTCGATCGAACCGTCGTATGCTCATATCGATTTGGCGAGCGATACATTGTTGTAATTAATTTGCAAACGTAAGCGTTGGGATACGAACGATAGCACGTTCGTCGCGTATGTAGAATTGGCTCGTTTTGCACTACATCAGGGAGGACATGGAGTACATCGAAATGCGCCGCACAAGAGGCATATGCAGGACTGCCAGGATGGCCTCTATTGTCAAATGGCAGCGCGCGTGGGACAGTTCCACCAAAGGAAGGTGGACCCATAGGTTGATACCGAGGGTAGATAGTTGGATTACTAGGCGCCATGGGGAAGTTGCATTCCACCTGACGCAGGTCCTTACAGGTCATGGTTGCTTCCAACAGTATCTATACCGTTTCGGGCATGCGGATTCTCCCGAATACCCAGTAGTGTGCAATGGTTTAGAGGAAACGGCGGAACACGTTTTGTTTGTGTGCCCGCGTTTTCGCACAATGCGTGACCGCATGCTTGCTACATGTGGAGAGGACAGATCTCCGGACACGAGAGACTGGGCAAGGCTGAATGTGGATGTCGCGAACGTAGGTGAAAAAATGACCTACAGTAGGAACGGTGCAGAGTCCATCATTGACGTGACCTTCTGTAGCCCGGGTTTAAAGCCTAGCTCAGACTGGAGGGTCAACGATGGGTACACGCACAGTGACCACCTGGCGGTACGATATAGGGTGGAACATGGTGGAAGGAAACATGGTGGAAGGAGGACGCAGCCGAAGGTCATAGACAACCATCGAGGATGGCTGACTTCGCGCTTCGATAAGGCGTCATTCGTCGAAAGTTTGCTTATGGAGCCTAACACCGACGATCTGTCCAGTGATGATCTAGTAGGATCTTTAAGCCGTGCATGCGATGCCGCGATGCCTAGGTGTGCGCTACCCAGAAATGGACGGAAACCGGTATACTGGTGGTGTTGTGAAATCGCAGAGCTCAGAGCGTCCTGCCTAAGAGCGAGGAGGAGGATGCAAAGAGCTCGTACCGATGAGGGTAGAGCGGAAAGAGGTGAGGCCTATAGGGCGGCTAAACTGGCACTGAGCAGAAAGATTAAGGCACGAAAACGAGCGTGTTTCGAAAATCTCTGCAGGCAGCCAACACGACACCCTGGGGCGATGCCTACAGGGTAGTCATGGCCAAAACGAAAGGAGCGTCTGCGCCCTCTGAACGCTCACCCGTGATGCTTCAGACGATCGTGGAAACGTTGTTCCCACGCCACGATATAAGACCATGGGCTGCCATCCCCCCTGGCCGAATAGACCAGGGGGAGGTAGCCCCAGTGACGAACGATGAGCTCATCGTAATTGCGAAGTCAATCAAGTTGAACAAGGCTCCGGGTCCGGATGGTAGCCATCAAGTCGGCCATCGAGGCATACCCTGATATGTTCAGAATGGCTATGCAGATGTGCCTGGACAGAGGCGAATTTACGGAGAGGTGGAAAAGACAAAGATTGGTTCTGTTGCCTGGGGGTGGAAGCTTAGGTAAAATATTATCGCCTGGGCGCCCATTAAAAACACCACCCCCGGCGAAGACTGGCGCTCGAGCCTAGCTATTTAGCACTGTAGTTGGAGGAAATGCCAATGCAGAACCCGTAGCTTCCGGGAAGGTAAGCCCAGCTCCCTGGGTTAGTGGGTTGGTGTCAGGCCCTGCGAGCCAGCCGTAAAAAAGACTAGCACCGGAAAATCAACAAGAGAAGAATGCGAACCGATACCAATGGCGACGACCACGGCGACGAAAAGGGACTTGCGATTGGAAGCTCGGTACGTGGAACTGCAGATCTCTCAACTTCATCGGGAGCACCCGCATACTCGCCGATATACTGAAGGACCGCGGGTTCGGCATCGTAGCGCTGCAGGAGGTGTGTTGGACAGGATCTATGGTGCGAACGTTTAGAGGTAATCATACCATCTACCAGAGTTGCGGCAACACACGTGAGCTGGGAACAGCTTTTATAGTGATGGGCGACATGCAGAGGCGCGTGATCGGTTGGTGGCCGATCGACGAAAGAACGTGCAGGTTGAGGATCAAGGGCCGATTCTTCAACATTAGCATAATAAACGTGCACAGCCCTCACTCCGGAAGCACTGATGATGACAAAGACGCATTTTACGCGCAGCTCGAACGCGAGTACGACCGCTGCCCAAACCACGACGTCAAGATCATCATAGGGGATCTGAACGCTCAGGTAGGCCAGGAGGAGGAATTCAGACCGACGATTGGAAAGTTCAGCGCCCACCAGCTGACGAACGAAAATGGCCTACGCCTCATCGATTTCGCCGCCTCCAAGAACATGGCCATTCGTAGCACCTTCTTCCAGCACAGCCTCCCGTATCGTTACACCTGGAGATCACCACAACAAACGGAATCGCAAATCGACCACGTTCTGATTGATGGACGGCACTTCTCCGACATTATCGACGTCAGGACCTATCGTGGCGCTAATATCGACTCCGATCACTACCTGGTGATGGTTAAACTGCGCCCAAAACTCTCCGTTATTAACAACGTACATTACCGGCGGCCGCCCCGGTACGATCTAGAGCGACTGAAGCAACCGAATGTCGCCACCGCATACGCGCAGAATCTCGAGGCAGCGTTGCCGGACGAGGGTGTGCTCGATGTGGCCCCTCTAGAGGACTGCTGGAGTACAATCAAAGCAGCCATCAACAACGCAGCTGAGAGCACTATCGGGTACGTAGAACGGAGTCGACGAAACGATTGGTTCGACGAGGAGTGCAGAGCGGTTCTGGAGGAGAAGGATGCAGCGCGGGCGGTAATGCTGCAGCATGGAACCCGACAGAATGTGGAGCGATACAGACAGAAGCGGAAGCAGCAGACCCGTCTCTTCCGGGAGAAAAAGCGCCGCCTGGAAGAAGCGGAGTGCGAGGAAATGGAACTGCTGTGCCGTTCACAGGAAACACGCAAGTTCTACCAGAAGCTCAACGCATCCCGCAAAGGCTACGTGCCGCAAGCCGAAATCTGCAGGGATAAGGACGGGAGCCTCCTGACGGACAAACGTGAGGTGATCGAAAGGTGGAAGCAGCACTTCGACGAGCACCTGAATGGCGAAGAGAATGTAGGCACGGAGGACCAAGGCAGTGGAGGAAATGACTATGTTGGTGCAGCAGAGGACGGGAACGAACCAACTCCCACGCTGAGGGAAGTTAAGGATGCCATCCACCAGCTCAAAAACAACAAAGCGGCTGGTAAGGACGGTATCGCAGCGGAACTCATCAAGATGGGCCCGGAAAAGTTGGCCACCTGTCTGCACCAGTTAGTAGTCAAGATCTGGGAAACCGAACAGCTACCGGAGGAGTGGAAGGAAGGGATAATCTGTCCCATCCACAAGAAAGGCGACAAGTTAATGTGTGAGAACTTTCGAGCGATCACCATTTTGAATGCCGCCTACAAAGTGCTATCCCAGATCATCTTCCGTCGTCTTTCACCTAAAGTAAATGAGTTCGTGGGAAGTTACCAAGCCGGTTTCATCGACGGCCGGTCGACAACGGACCAGATCTTCACCGTACGGCAAATCCTCCAGAAATGCCGTGAATACCAGGTCCCAACGCATCACCTGTTCATCGACTTCAAAGCGGCATACGACAGTATCGACCGCACAGAGCTATGGAAAATTATGGACGAGAACAGCTTTCCCGGGAAGCTGACTAGACTGATAAGAGCAACGATGGACGGTGTGCAGAACAGCGTAAGGATTTCGGGTGAACTATCCAGTTCATTTTAATCTCGACGGGGACTACGACAAGGTGATGGACTTTCCTGCCTACTATTCAACATCGCCCTGGAAGGTGTTATGCGACGAGCCGGGCTCAACAGCCGGGGTACGATCTTCACGAAATCCAGCCAATTTGTATGTTTTGCGGATGACATGGATATTATTGCTAGGACATTTGGAACGGTGGCAGAACAGTACACCCGCCTGAAACGTGAAGCAGCAAAGGTCGGACTGGTGGTGAATGCGGCTAAGACAAAGTACATGCTGGTAGGTGGGAGTGAGCGAGACAGGACAAGCCTTGGCAGCAATGTTACGATAGACGGGGATACTTTCGAGGTGGTAGAAGAATTCGTCTACCTCGGTTCCTTGCTAACGGCTGACAATAACGTGAGCCGTGAAATACAAAGGCGCATCATCAGTGGAAGTCGTGCCTATTATGGGCTCCAGAAGAAACTGCGGTCAAAAAAGATTCACCCCCGCACCAAATGTACCATGTACAAGACGTTAATAAGACCGGTGGTTCTCTACGGGCACGAGACGTGGACGATGCTCGAGGAGGACATGCAAGCACTCGGAGTTTTCGAGCGACGGGTGCTAAGGACGATCTTCGGCGGCGTGCAGGAGAACGGTGTGTGGCGGAGAAGGATGAACCACGAGCTGGCTGCACTTTATGGCGAACCCAGCATCCAGAAGGTAGCCAAAGCCGGAAGGATACGGTGGGCAGGGCATGTTGCAAGAATGCCGGACAACAACCCTGCAAAGTTGGTGTTTGCTAACCATCCGGTTGGTACAAGAAGGCGTGGAGCGCAGAGAGCACGATGGGCGGACCAGGTGGAGCGTGATCTGGCGAGTGTTGGGCGTGACCGACGTTGGAGAGCTGCAGCTGCAAATCGAGTATTGTGGCGGCAAATTGTTGATTCAGTATTAGGGTAATTCATGTATTTTGGACAGGCTGAGGACAACGTTAGAAAAATCGTCCACTAGCTTCCATATAATGGAATTGATTATTTTGCAAAGTTACTATTACTCTTCTAATATGATTGTACTTTGCGTTCCTGGTGATAAAAAGCTTAACGAACGCATTTTAAGCTGAGAAAATCACAATTTCCACTCGCCTGTCAGAATTGCATTTTGGACACCGAATATATGTTTTGGACACCCTCAGGTATATATAATTTGGACAGGGCAATCATTCCCATGTTTAGCCATGAAAACTGCTTTATCATGAAAGTAGCATAAATTAACAAATATTTTCTTGTAAATAATCAAATTGCTCCGCTTAACAGGCATCTATTTTGATAACTATTACAGTTTTTGTTAAAATCGAGGAAATATCGCCAGACCCACAGAATACGCCTCCAAGTATGCAATCGCACAGCATCCCCTTGTGGTTCGTCAGATGACCAAAATATATTTACAGTAGAAAACTTGTGATGTATTTTGGACACCACCTATTTTTGGCGCTCTAAATGAATGTTAAGAGATTGGCTGCCCAATGCTTCTTTATTGAACAGTTTTCATTGCAATAAGGCTTTTAAATTTCTTACAATTATCAATTCAACGATTTTGAGGTGAATATTGTATGTGTCTATGAAGTGTATGTCGTCTTGCATACCTGTGCATTTGAGGGGTTTTAGTGAAACAATTTACATTTTCGATAATTTTGAAGTAAATTTTTAATTGTTAAGCGTATTTTCAACGTAAGTCATCAGAATAGGGTATGTTTGATCCAATAACCGATATTCAGAAGTATCTACTTTTATTAGCTCTCCGGAACAAGACATACATTGCAGTGCATGTCCAAATTATATACATGTCCAAATTATATTTTTTACCCTATCATGAATTTGATGTTAACTAAATAAATGAATGGTTCTGTTGCCTAAGCACGGGAAGCCACCCGGCAACTCGTCGGCATACAGACCTATCTGCCTACTGGACATCTCCGGGAAACTGTTGCAACGAATCACACAGAAAAATATATTCATGTAAAATTCAGCGAGAAATTATGCACATAAAGGGAATGCTAGAGTTAGTGCATATTTACATGAGATATCATGTAAAATTACGTTACGATCGTGTAAATTTCCGCTAATAGTTGCGTAACCAGTTGGAGTCCATGATGGTTTACGCTATAATTGGCGGAAATTTACGCGATGGTGATGTAATTTTACATTATATCTCATGCAGTGCTGCAAAATATCAGTCTCAGTGCCTGTTTTTCAGCCGAAAATGAAAGACTGCGGCGGTCGTTTTCAGTTCCTCGATGTGAGAACTGACAGAGTCCGAGAGCTCCATTCGTGAGCGACCCAACAAGATCATTTCCCAATCATCCACACACTACTCATGCTGAAAGGCCATTCGTCTCAAGCGGTGGCTTGTGAGAGTGAGTGCCCTATACGTTAGCACGGGTGAAAACACTCAACTACAGAAAATTGAATGGAAATTTAGCCCTGTCAGCTCTCGCTTTCAGCACGCTGCGTGCGAGTGTGAGCACCTATTTCATTTCGCTCCCGTGCTGCTGATCGGAAAGTAACTTTGACAGGAAAGCCAAAAAGGAGAAAATGAAAAAAGCAAAATATCGCTATCATAAAGGCCTGTCGAAAAATTGCAGCACTGATCTCATGTAAAAGTGCACTAACTCTAGCATTCCCTTTATGTCCCGGATAGTTTACGCCGGATACTGGAGAGCTATTTTCAGGATAGGGTGCTACTCTATGAAACGGTGAGGGCGAAAAGAGGTACAGCATCACCGCGCGAGTACCACAAGGGTCAATCCTGGGCCCGGTACTATGGAACGCGACGTACGATGGCGTATTGAGGCTGTTACGGATTGCGCCCGATAGGCCCTTTGGATCGGATCTACACTGAAGCGGCGCGTACAATAGACGATGCGCTGCGGTAAAATGTCATAACTACAAACTATCTAAATTCCTTAATTGTAACCTAATTAGTACGGATATGTAAGTACGGAATGCTATACTCTTATGCAATATCTAATTGAAATCTTAATCTAATAGCTTACGTAACCTTCATAAACGGCAGCAGGAATTCTTATTGGATTTTCATATAGTGAGGAAACTAATTTGTAAGTAGCTTAAATTTATCAATGAAATCGCTTTGTTTAATAAACTATCTTTCCAGTCGAGTTTTGCGGAAAACCCCGAACTGCGAAACAGTTTTTATTACACTCGAAAATTATCCAAGAAGATTCCACGCAGTTATGAGCAGTTCAGGTAAGCATCCTACCGGTTGCTGTAAGGCGTGTAACCGCCCGAACAATGCCGAAGTTATGATCGCTTGTGACATTTGTGGAAGCCGTTTCCACCACACTTGTGCGGGAGTGCAATCGTCGACGTTACTCAAGCCTTGGAGTTGTGGCTATTGCTCTAGCCGAGGTGACGGCACCAGCAGCTCAGCGATATCCGTCAGCTCTTCTAGTTCTAGTGCCCGATTACGTTTGAGGCAACTGGAAAAGTCGAAAGCACTCGACGACCGCCTTCTACTCCAGCAGGCTGAGCGAGAACGGGCCTTTCTAGCTGAAAAACACCAACTAGAGTCGGAAATCCAGGCAGAAAGACAGTTGAGGGGAAGTACATCAAGCTTTAGGAGCAGGCACAGTCGTCATAGCTACAAGAGTGAGATTCGAACGTGGATCAACCAGTCAACAGACACTCCAGGGAAGGCTGAGGGCCAACAAGCCGGTGCGTCAACATCAACCCCGCTTGCATCCACAGAAAACGTAGCGTTAGCGGTACCGGTCCAGCGAGTTGTCCCGCCAAGTCAGTCGACCATTCTCCCGGATCATTCGACGGCAGTTCAAGAGATTGTCAGTCACCGTTCACTCTCCGAAGCAAACATCATCCAAGCCCCGGGCATTCATCCTCCGAACGCCCAAGGTCAAGCAAGCATTGTGGCTGTAGTTTCGGTAGCTGGCTGCGATCCGTTAGGAACAGCAACATTGACCAATGCTGTTACCACCCCTCCGTTCGCGCAGTTGATCTCAGCTCCGAATCACGACGTCTTCCAGCAAGACCAGCAGAAACCATCTCCGCCATATCCGATCAGACGACAGCATCCACCGACGAATCAGTCAGGTCCAAAGGAACCAGCGTTGTCAGATGCGGAACCATTGGTGGGACGTCAGGTTCCTGCCCAAGCCTATGCTGAAGGAGAAGTTCATGCGGGAGCAATAGGTCCGCAGCAACAGAAGGTGCCCCAGCAAGTTCAACAGCCTAATCAACCTTTCCGCCCCAATACCGGTTACTACGTTCCGCCAGCCATGAACCTGAATACCCCAGCACATCCAGCTGCATCGTTTCCCGTACAGTGGCCACCAAATGCTAATGTGGGTTTCGTGGGTAATCGATACCCAACTGTCAGCCAGCATCCCGTGCCACCAGCCAGCGCGTGTTATCCCACAAGTTTCTATCAGCCACCATACAATGCTGGTCAGCCCACAGGTCCAATACCGACTTGGGGACCACTGAATGCAGCACATCAGCGGTCGAATACGGTGCAGGAAGCCACAATAAGAACCAACACGACGCAAGTTCAGCGGGAGCCTGGACATAACACTCAGCAGTCCTTCGCAGGCCAAGCTCCGAGCTTCTACCCTGCGCCAACTGCTGAAGAAGTTTTGAGTGCACAACATTTAGCCGCCCGTCAAGTTGTATCCCGTGATCTTCCCAGATTTTCTGGTGATCCCCTTGCCTTGAGTGGCCAATGTTCATTAGCGCATATGAGTCCACGACGGCCATGTGTGGGATTCAGCCGGACGAGAACCTGGCCACGCTTCAGAAATGCTTGGTAGGAGGCGCCAGGGAGAAAGTTCTCAGCATCCTAACGTTGCCGGCTGCGCTACCCGAGATTATTGAGACACTGCGGGAAGAATGCGGACGACCAGAACAGCTGGTTCATTGCCTCCTGGTAAAGATTCGACACGCTCCTGCTCCGAACGTTAACAAACTTGACACGTTAATTAACTTCGGCAGGGAGATCAGGAACTTGGTAACCTATATCGAGGCTGCAAATTTGCAGGATCATTTGTCGAATCCGATGCTATTGTCAGAACTTGTAGGGAAGTTGCCCCCAAGTCTTCGGCTTGATTGGGGGCTTCATACGCAGAAGGTCCCCCAAGCGACGCTAAAAGCTTTTAGCGATTGTCACGTCAATTAAGGCTGCTGCGTGCAAGGTTTCATTGCCAAATGAAAGCAGTCAGGAGGAAAGCCGTCGTAGAAAAAAGGAGAAAGGTGGTTTCGTCAATGCACACTCCATCGATGAGAAGCGTGTGACCCAGTGCAGTACGAGAAACACGAATAACACATCGTCTTCTAAGAAGGAGTTTCTGCCTAGGTCCGAAACCTTCAAACCCAAGCCATGCCCTGTTTGCAACCGGAACGATCACAAGCTTCGAGAATGTGAAAAGTTTATCGGCTTCAATGTGGATCAGCGAAAGCGTCTTGTCGGTGAAATGAAGCTGTGCCAACGTTGCTTAGGGAGCCACGGCAAATGGCCATGCAGAATGAAGCAGTCATGCGAGGTCGACGGCTGTGCAGAACCGCATCATAAACTTCTGCATCCCTCGAAACCGAAAACCAACAGCAGCGTCCAACCAGCAGGTTCTTCTGGTGTTATTTCCGCCCACTGTTTACGGCATGCCGGCGTACTATTCAAGGTACTTCCCGTCATTCTCTCTAGTAACGGGAAATCCGTCTTGACCTTCGCTTTTCTGGATGACGGATCCAACCTCACGCTGATGGAAGAGGAAATTGCCGATGAGCTTGGATTGCAGGGTAACGTAAGTTCATTATGCATCCAATGGACCGGTAGCGTAACAAGGAAAGAACCGACCTCACGACAAGTTGAGCTGCGCATTTCGGGCGTCCATGGTGGACCGGAGTATACCATGTCCGAAGTTCAAACCGTGCCTCACTTGGATCTGCCTCAACAAAGCCTGGACTATGAGAAACTCTCCAAGGAATTCCCACACTCAAGGGGACTTCCAGTACGAAGCTTTTCGAATGCGGTGCCCAAGGTTCTTATTGGACTAGATAACGCGGGGTCTCCAGTTAGCCTAGTGTTTAGGGCTATGGATCGCCAATCCGGAGACGGCGGGTTCGATTCCCGTTATGGCCGGTGAAATTTTCCCGACTCCCTGGGCATAGAGTATCATTGTACTTGCCTCACAATATACAAATTCATGCAATGGCAGGCAAAGGAAGCCCTTCAATTAATAACTGTGGTAGTGCTCAAAGAACACTAAGTTGAAGCGAGGCAGGCCAAGTCCCAGTACGGACGTAGAGCCATAAAGAAGAAGAAGAAGAACGCGGCGTTGAAGCTGACACTGGACAAACGCGAGAGACGAAGCAGGGAACCAATAGCTGCCAAAACGAGACTTGGGTGGACGATTTTCGGAGGAGCACAAGGAGAACAACAACGGGCTGATCGCGTCATGCTACACGTATGCAATTGTAATGAAGACGAGACTCTTCACAATCTCGTCAACGACTACTTTTCGGTAGAAACCATTGGTGTTAACCCTACGATGCCTTTAGAGTCACCTGAAGATCAGCGAGCAAGGCAGATCTTGGCCCAAACTACTCACCGCACTGACTCAGGAAGATTCGAATGCGGCCTGTTATGGAAAAGCGACGACTTCGAACTCCCTGATAGCTACAAAATGGCGGAACGACGGATGGTTTGTTTGGAGAAGAAGCTCGGAAAAGACCCAGCTCTGAAAATGAAGGTGTTAGAGCAGATTGACGAGTATCTGGATCGCGGATACGCCCACAAGGCTACTGAGGACGAGCTACGAGATTCCGACCAACGTCGGGTATGGTATCTTCCCATTGGCATCGTCCAGAACCCCCGGAAACCCGGGAAAGTACGAATTGTATGGGACGCGGCGGCACGCATCGGAAATACATCGCTCAATTTAATGCTGCTCACTGGACCAGACCTTTTGACTCCACTTCTGAAGGTCATGTACGGATTCAGGCAACGACAATATGCTGCAGTTGGAGACGTACGACAGATGTTTCACCAGCTGTTGGTTAGACAGGAAGACAGGCAGGCTCAACGTTTTATATTCCGGACAGATCCGGAACAAGCACCGACAATCTACGAAATGGACGTCGTAGTTTTCGGAACATCGTGTTCTCCGTGTCTTGCTCAACATGTGAAGAATGCAAACGCTGAGGAGTACAAGGACCTGTATCCAGATGCGGCCTCGGCAATCATCAACAAAACCTACGTCGACGATTTCCTGGATAGCAGAGACAGTATCGAAAAGATGGTCCGTATAGTCAACGAGGTGCGCTGGATTTTCGACCAGGCTGGATTCGAACTTCGAAACTGGCAGTCCAATTCCGGGGACGTTCTTCGACGGGTCGGGGCCGACATCAACGAAACTGCGAAATCCTTCTCGGTGGAAAAATCTACGGTTGCCGAACGAGTCCTAGGAATGAGATGGGACCCCAAGGACGATTTATTCGTGTTCGATACACAATTTCGTGAAGATCTTCTACCGTTGCTGACAGGAGTCATCGTTCCTACTAAACGACAAGTTCTTCGCGTGGTTATGAGCCATTTTGATCCTCTGGGCATCGTAGCTACCTACACTGTGCACAGAAAAATCCTTATCCAGGACGTGTGGAGATCTCGCGTATCGTGGGATGATCCAATAACGGCGGAAGACTTCGAAAGCTGGCAGCGCTGGGTAAGTCTAGTTGCGAACCTGACGTAGGTTGAAATTCCGCGATGCTACTTCCCGAACTATGACCCAGCCAGTTACGATTCTATTGAAAACCACGTTTTCGTCGACGCTAGCCTGAAAGCGTACTGCGCCGCAGCGTATTTTAGGATCATCGACAATGTCTCGCCACGTTGTGCCCAGAGCCGTAGCGTGGGGTTGGCCAGGTTGGCCCCCGCCAAGGGCGCCAATCTCAGAGAGGCGCCGAAAAGGTCTAAGACTAGAAGGAAACAGAAGGATACTTAATATTGCTTTCTTGAATGTTATCTAGATTTGAACTGTTTACAGTATCTAAGATGATCATGTGTTTTCTAAGTCCTTCCGCATTTTCAAACATTAAAGATTTCTCTAGATTATTTTGCATCTTTATCATGATGTTACCTGGAAATTAATCTACTATTTAATTTGAGAAACTGTTTTAGTTTTTTTTATATATTTTTTTTAATTTTCGGTATTGTAGGTCTTTACACAACTAATTTATTTTTTTAATCTTCTAAAACTTACTTTAGAAATTCGACCGAATTTTCTGTTGGTAAGTCTTCTATACAATCCATTAAAAAGCAGAAATCTCTTACTTTACGCATCAAATCTCCCGTTGATTACTTCCGAAATTGTTCCATGTTCACTGGAGATTGCTCCATAAATTTTTGCTAGATTTCCTCTAGAAAACCCTTCCATGAATTTCTTCATAAATTCCTCCACAAAATCATAAATTTGAAATGCCTTCAAAAATTTCTCCAGGTCTTAAGTTAGAAAACCAGCCATTGATTTCATCCCAAATTTCTTCAAAGGTTTCTAATAAAAGCTGTCCATGGACTCCTTCAGAAATTCCTCCAGGGATTTCATCATAAAACCTCCTAAGGATTTGTTTTAGAAAATCCTCCATAGAAACTGTAAGAAATTTTTTCGGAGATTCCTTCAAAAGTTATTCTAAGTATTCCAAGAAGTATTCTTCCAAAATATTTTCCAGTGGTCTTACCTTGTTCCTACCTATTATTCCTTCAAGTATTTCTTCACGAACTGCATAGCGGTAAAGTCTCCCACAAAAAAAAAAACTGCTCCAGGAATTCCTGCAAGAATCACTCCATGAACTCCATTGGGTCTTGCTGAAATGTCTCTTGGATTTTCGTCAGGTATTTCTCCAAATATTCCTGCAGAAATTTTCTCTAGAGATTCTTGCATAATTTTATTCGGATGTTCCAGCAGAAATTCTTCCAGAGATTCCAACATAAAATCATATAGAGCTTTCCTCAGAAATTCTTCCTGGAATTCCTCCATGTTCATGGTTCGTCTAATGGCTTCTTAAAATTTTCTTACAGATCTTCTGCGAAATGTTTTGATTAAATTTCTGACCCAAGTAACACACTTGTCACAGAAGATTCACGGCGGCACAGATTTTTGTTGCGCAGAAGTCACTGTGGCTTACTTCTAACAAATAAACACTTACTTGCTAGAAGTAAGTCACAATGACTTCTACGCAATAAAAACCTGCGCCGCCGTGACTCTTCTGTGATAAATGCGTTACTTGAGGAAGAAACTTTTGGTGAAGTTCCTCAAAATAGAAATCTATGGTAAAACCAACAAATAAATGGCCAGAAATTGATAAAATAGATTGTATGAAGATTCTTGAAAACCCCAGAAACTCAATCAACCCTTCAGGACACGCGCCGTTGTAAAAAAAAGTACATGGTAGTTTAAGGATCAAATAGCCGCGTTCTGAAAGGTTTAATATTTTAGAAAACAAAATTCAATTGAACAAAAAATCAAGAAAAAAAAAACAAATACTGTAAGATTTCTTGAAGAAATTTTTGCAGCTTTTCTAATTATTATGCTAGTCTTAGTGAGATTTTTGAAATGCAAAATGTGTTCGTACTTATATTCGTGAAAATTTTTGAATGACTCCCATTGAAATCTCTAAAGAAATACACGAATGAAAAAAACTTTTATTTTCCAAATTAACAACGCCCAATTTGTCGTGGGGCGCCAATCTGGATGCTTGCCAAGGGCGCCATGGAACCGCGCTACGGCTGGTTGTGCCCTAGTAGCAGCAAAGACGAAAGTGACACCAGCGGCGTCATGGTCGCAATTTTTTCCGCAGTCAAGTTCGCAGATTGTGAACAATCCTCGGTACTCACTTTACGTAATTTATGTTTAGTCCCTTATTGTCAGAGCTGTCAGATCAGTGTAACACGCAAAATAAAATTTACACAAAAGGCCATTTACACGGAAAAAAATACACGGTTATGAATATTTATTGGGTACCGGACTGGTCACCGAAAAATTGATCGTTTTCTTTGGTACATCGAGGTCTTGAAATTAGTCTATGGTGACACCATTACAACCGCAATCAATTCCAAGAATTGAACTGAGTGCCGGAGTAATCGGAGTGCGACTGCTTAAAAGTGTTCTGGAGAATCACTCAATACCTGTCAAGAAACGGTACATGTGGACGGATGCAACAACCGTTCTGGCTTGGTTGAGAGTAGACCCTAGAAATTATCGGCAATTTTTAGCTTTTAGAGTTGCCGAAATTCAGACAGAAACACGCGTGGAGGAGTGGCACTACGTACCATCGAGTTTGAACGTTGCGGACAAGGGTACAAAGTGGGGAAGTGGACCCTGCTTCGATCCAGCCAGTCCGTGGTTCACGGGACCTGAATTCTTGTATCGCGCAGAATGTGAGTGGCCACGTCAACCAGCGAAGTTTGTGGAGCCACAGGAAGAAGTCAGAGTAGTCCATCACCACGCAGCAGTTTGCGATTTCGTCGTAGACTTTACGAAGTTTTCCAGTTGGGGAGATCTGCTCAAGAACGTCGGCTACTTGTATCATTTCGTTCATCGTTGTCGATCATCACCAAGAGTGATGACCAAGAGCAGAGTTGCAGTGTTGGAGCAGAAAGATTATGCGGCGGCTGAAAGAAGTGTTTGGCGAGTTATCCAAAGTGTGGAGTATACCGGTGAAATCGCCACTCTTCTCAAGAACTCCGAGCTTCCCAGCGACCAACAGATGCCGTTGGAAAGAAGCAGTCTCCTCAAAAAGCTGTCCCCATTTTTGGACGACGAAGGTGTGCTGAGGATGCGTAGCCGTATTAATGATGCTGCCATCTACTATTCCTACGACTTTCAAAACCCAGTGATCGTTCCAAGGAGAAATCACGTCACTGAACTGCTGATCTACAAGTGTCATCAACGCTATGGACACGCTAACGTCGATACCGTCGTCAACGAGTTGCGGCAACGCTATTACCAAAGATATCCGATTAACAAGATGGCCATGTGAGTGGGGTGTCCATATAAATCATAGGAAGCATGTCTTTTTTGTGATTGTGCTGCCACGTAGGGGAACAATATAGAACTATTAAGGAAACATTACAAGGCATACTAAGATTTTACTTGAAGCAAGTGACATTTGATTTGTTTTGAATCCGTAGAATTTTAGATCTTGGTAGTTCCAAAATACTTAATAGGAATGGGACAAAGCTTTCGGCAGGTTTTTCCTCAGAATATGGATACAAAATGTCTTATCATGTTTCCGATGATGCCAAGCGATGGTTGCAATCACTCGCATCCAAATGATGCTCGATTGTTGGAGAAGTTTCAAGAGAATGGCTGGCGGAATGATTTTAAATAAACAACATTTCTTAGTCTCGTGAGCGGCTACTGACTAGTACACAGATTATGTATGCGACATGACAACAGACTGAAGGTCGCGAGCGTCGCGAGAGTTTGGGAAATGATGGGATTCAATGTTCAGTTCGTCTCGCCCAAGCATGTTTATGCATAGCCATAAAAATATGTGTCCTTCTAAATCAATATACGCCCCTTGAATCAGATATTTCTATTTCGTCTCATATTGGCAAATTTTTATATTTTATTTAAATTATAAAGAAACGTTCATAATAAAATTATTTGAGTTTCAGAGTTCTTGCGCAGTTCTGGTATATTCCTCTCGAAACGAGTGCCACTTGTCGTGCGCAACGGCGTAGCACAGATGATCTGACACCTCCTCCGGGTTACTCCCACTCGCCAGGATGCTCCAAATTGTCCAGAGATCAGCTTTTTACTTCTTTAGCAACTCGACCTCAATGTAGCACTCACTTAGCATAAGCCTGAAATGGTTAAAAGGAAAGTTTTCAATAATAAATTGTTTAAATAAAACGAAGTTACAAACCTTTTCTTACCCCACAGAGCACAAACGTTTGATAACTGAAAACAGTGTTGTTTATTAGTTACTTAACCACCAAAAGCAAGGCACACTTCTACCCCTATACCACTATTTTGATTCTATATTCTTCCGCAAGCTTACTGATGGCGCTGCATTTATGTTTCCAGAAATGTATGTAAGTTGAGGGGGTCTGCTATTACATAGCCAGAGTTCGTTCCGTAGTGAAAAACGTAGTAAAGCAGTGTATGTGGTGCAAGGTTTATCGAGCGAAGCCGGCCGAACCAAGAATGGCGGATCTACCACATCCCAGATTGAAGCCTTACGTTCGTCCGTTCACATTCACAGGCCTGGACTACTTTGGTCCGTTGATAGTGAAGCATCGTCGGAGTAACGAGAAGCGGTGGGTAGCACTACAGTAGAAGTTCGGTTGGTGCAAATGGTTTAACTGCAATGCTTTTTAACTGCAAGTCCGGTAAGTGCAACAAATTTGCAGTTATCGCACCGCCAACCGTCAAAATGGTGCGCCATGTTAGCCCAAAAGAGCAGTTGGGTCACGTTCACGGTTATTTTATGTCGATTGACAACCTGTTGACATCGGTCAGTCGTTGCAGTTATCGAATTTCGTTCGCTAAGTGAAACGTAAACATGTTGCAGTTATCGAACGTCTACTGTATTTACGTGTTTGACCGTGCGGGCTGTACACGTGGAAGTAGTGCATTCGCTATCAGCAGAAGCCTGTAAAATGGCGATTCGCCGTTTTATTTCCCGAAGAGGTGCTCCGCAGAAAATTTTCAGCGACAATGGCACTAACTTTCGAGGAGCCGCCCGCGAACTTGTCAATGAAACAAGAGCCATCAATCGGGAACTTGCGGCTATATTTACCAACGAAGAAATCGAATGGGTTTTGAACCCTCCATCCGCTCCCCACATGGGTGGTGTGTGGGAGCGTAAGGTTCGCTCAATCAAAGAGGCGTTCAAATCATTGCACCACAGACAACATCTGAACGATGAGGAGCTTATGACCTTCTTTGCCGAGGCTGAAATGATGGTCAACTCCTATCCTCTAACATTTGTACCGTTGGAGGATTCGGCAGAAGAAGCAGTTACACCGAACAATTTCCTCACGCAAAAAAATCCGTTCCGATATACGTGAACTCTTAGTCACGGCAACGGGAACAAACGGGAACTATGCATAGCAACGATAACAACAATAAGAAATGTACACCGTGAACTAGATAGCACGGTTTCTAGAACGCCCATATTGACAGCTGGAACTAGTTCCAGTTGACGGTGTATATTTGCTTGTTCTCATATTTGTGTTTGTTTGTTCACGTTTATCAGAACGGATTTTTTTGCGTGCTGTTGATGAGTTCGAGTGGGGCCAACACGTCATCGAGGATACCTGTTGATGAAGAGGTGCCTCTACGGATAAATTGGAAGTTGATGCAACAGTTGTTAAACCAATTTTGGAAGCGTTGGATCCAAGGATATCTTCCGACAATTGCTCGTCGGACCAAGTGGTTCAGCGATATCCGCCCACTTCAAGTAGACGACCCGGTAGTCATCGTAGATGAAACTGTCCGAAATGGGTGGTTACGAGGCCGAGTTGTGAAGATCTACCCGGCAAAGGATGGTCAAGTAAGGAAAGTCGATGTCCAGACGTCTTCAGGAGTGTTCCATAGACCCGCGATCAAAGTGGCATTGCTGGATATCCTACAGGATAGTAAGGCCATTCAAGGGTAAGGCATTACGGGTCGGGGTGTTACGGGTTGCGCCCGATAGGCCCTTTGGATCGGATCTACACTGAAGCGGCGCGTACAATAGACGACGCGCTGCGGTAAAATGTCATCGTTGACACGTCGTTGGCAGATGACTCAAGGATGACATCAGCGAAATAGAAGATAATGATAAACAACCTTGTGCAAGCGAAGAGCTAATGGTTAAGCTAAATTAATTAAAATCTAAATATTTCGTTCTACCTCTTTTGAAAACGTAGTAATGCATTTGTTATTCTAAGCTTATGAGACTAAAAGGTTTGTAGTGTGCAAAGTTCGTGTAATTAATTGAATTTCATGCAAATAACACTACAACAAAACATGCCCACATGTATGATAACACAAGTTTACAAAATAAAACGAAAGTCGTGAACTTCTGTCAACGACCAAAATTTTTGAAGCACAATTTAGTGCTGATTTCGAAACCGACCTTCAAAAAATTTAAAGTAGAACAGTTTTTGAGATTTAGCTCAATATCGAGTTTTGCAACTTTTCAAAATATGTAATTTACTAAAATTCAAATATATTTTTGCATTTTGCATTTTGTTCAACCAATTTTAAATCTTTTTCCATAAATTAAAAGCTGAAGGTTTTGCGTCAGATTGATGAAATTCATGATGTTGGCGAGTTTTAGGGACGATCTTCTTAAATTTTAGCAAAATTCCCTAATTTTTTTGAAGAAATGTATTTTTTTCAATAAGAAAAAAACAACTTAAAAATTCTTTCTCGACGTTTATTTGACATATCATATGTAGGCGAAATACAGTAAAAAATTCAGCTCAATCGGAGCATTGATTACGGAGAATGAGGTGTGTGAAGTGAGCGACGTTGCTTAAAAATAGAACAAAAATCGATTTCAAATCATCAACCTTGTATGGAAAGTCGAAAAATTTTCCGCTCTACTGTAATTTTTTTCCTTCGCGTTTTCGAACTCAGGGCATGATTCTACACCAAAAACAATCATCAGCTTACCGAGTTCAAAAATGCTGTAAACTAGTGTAATCAGTTCTTAAAACTACAGCTTAAAATCAGTATTATAACTACAAACTATCTAAATTCCTTAATTGTAACCTAATTAGTACGGATATGTAAGTACGGAATGCTATACTCTTATGCAATATCTAATTGAAATCTTAATCTAATAGCTTACGTAACCTTCATAAACGGCAGCAGGAATTCTTATTGGATTTTCATATAGTGAGGAAACTAATTTGTAAGTAGCTTAAATTTATCAATGAAATCGCTTTGTTTATAAACTATCTTTCCAGTCGAGTTTTGCGGAAAATCCTGAACTGCGAAACAGATTTTATTACAGAGGCTGATGACATTAGCCTCATGGTATACGGCGAGTCGATAGAGGAAGTGGAACTGACAGCGGCGCATGCAATTGGCATAATCGAAGACTGGATGAGGTCTCGTCAGCTGGCACACCACAAGACGGAGGTGGTGGTGGTGGTGAACAACCGCAAGTCTGAACAACATGCGGTGGTCACCACAGGCGGGTACGAGATCAACTCCAAGCGCTCATTGAAGCAACTCGGAGTCATGATCGATGATAAGCTGAACTTTGGCAGCCACGTGGAATATGCTTGCAAGAGGGCAAGCATGACGATTATGGCACTATCGAAGATAATGTCAAATAGCTCGGCAATAGTCTCGAGTAAGCGTAGACTTCTCGCGACAGTAGCGGTTTCTATACTACGGTATGGTGCTGCTGCATGGTCGACTGCGCTAGAGGTCAAGCGAAACGTAGAGTGGCTCGGAAAGTACACACAGGTTGATGGGCCTTAGGGTCATCAGCGCATACCGTACGGTGTCAAAGGACGCGGTATGCGTGCTGGCGGGTATGATGCCCATAGCACTTGTGGTGTCAGAGGATGAGGAGTGCTTCACGAGACGTGGCACAAGAGGCGTGAGACGGATTGCCAGAACATCGTCGATGTTGAAATGGCAGAGGGATTGGTCACCCTCCAGCAAGGGCAGATGGACACACAGGCTCATACCGAGCGTGTCCAAGTGGACGAGCAGGCCCCATGGCGAGGAGAATTTTCACTTGACACAATTTCTGGGGTGCTTTAGGTGATATCTGCACAGATTCGGACATACAGGTTCTCCTAAATGTCCGGAGTGTGCAGACTGCGACGAGACCGCGGAGCATGTGCTCTTTGAATGCCCACGCTTCGTGGAGCAAAGGTCGAGTATGCAGGAGGTATGCGGTAGAGATATCACTCCCGACAACATTGTTGAAAGGATGTGTACGGGGGAGGACAAGTGGGATGCTGTTTCTTCCACGGTATCTCGAATCGTCCTTGAACTACAGAGAAAATGGCGAGCCTAACAACAGATAGTTGAGTTGGGTCCCCCTCCTCATCCAGGAGCTTGAGCCCAACGGGTAGTCTATGTACTAGCCAGGGCCCGAGCCTCCGGGGAAGAGCGTACAACTTAAGGCGGTAGCAGGTGGAACGCTTATCATTAGAGTGTACTCATTGTACGAAGTCATCCCCTTTCTCGAAGTCATCCCTAACGGGCGTATCGCGAAGGTACGGAAGAGTGAGAAAGAGGTTTTAGTGTCGACCCCACATAACCTGAGGACCCACCTATCGGGTATCTGTAGAAGCAGATTTCCTCTTTCTATAAAAAAAAAGAGGATCAGTAGGGATGAGTTTAGCTGCAATGCCGTTTCAACGGCTATCACCCATATCGTCTGGGAGCAGAGGAGGTGACGCGTGGACTCGGAGAACGGCTAGTTCAGATGCGGCATAAGAGGTGGTCCAGGGGTTCGGAGTCGGTCGGTCATACCGGTGCCCTGCGGTCGACATCGATCCTTACAGCGAGAGGAAGTCCTGGTGGCGTTGCTGTCGTGGCGTTGGTCTACTGGGTTGGAAAGGGGTCTCCGGTAAGGGCCAGGGCAGGTGGAGACCCTGCTGTCAGCAACCTTCTGGTGCAGCTGATTGGGCCTGGAGGGTAGTGATACTCTTGCCTTCAGCAGGTCAGATCTGGCTGCACGTAGGCTCAATTGATGTCTGCAAAACAGTTGGGCGCGGGTCCGGATTGATCCTGCCCGCCTTCCGAGGACAAAGGGAGTGATGAGGACCACTCGGAAAAATGGCTGAGCGCCAGCATGCTACCATGATGGACTCTCCAAAGCGAGTCATCGAAGTTCGTTGCTGCAGGCTACGCAGTTAAGCTTGAGGGTACGATGTGCAGTAGCCCCTCTCTGAAGCAATGCCTTCTTGGTGGTTCCGGAGAGACGAAGGGTTTGGTGACCATAGGAATGTGTTTAATGGATCGAGGAGAGAGTAGTACTGGCTTTTACTTTTGTTGTAGGAGACGACCTTAACTCCACACTACTCAGACCTTCCTGTTCTGATGTCTGGTGAGCAAATTTCCTCCCTATGGCTTAGAAGGAAAGAAAAGGTACATGATGGTAGGCTAAAACGAACGTGACCGGCTTCGTCTTCTAGACAGCAATGTCAATATAGACGGGGGTACCCCCAGGATATCCTACACTACCTTCGCCTACCTAAGATCTTCACTTACGGTGTTCACGTTGTACAGAAGCCAGAAGAGCAATAGACGAAGATACAAAGGAGTAGATCACTAAGGGGAGGCCTATGACTCCGCTGTAGGCCGTACACATCATGGCATTTTGAAGAGTCTTAAAGAAACGGATGGTCCGAATAGGACTGTTCATAATCCATGTATACAATTGCGTTCAACATACTGTCTTCTTCACTTACCTTTAGGCTGAACATTCCAGATTGAGTCTTCGATCCAGTCCAAATGGTAGGATATTCTGGCATACGCGTCCACCATAGGAAGGTCACTGTTCCTGGTAAAATATTTATCCGAACTTCTGGCTTTTACACCGACTACGGTGAACATGCAGGATCGCCTATTGCTCGACTGCAGTGCATCTCCAGTGGACGCACGTGTCCCATACGAAGCACGTCTCAGTGGATCGGTATTAATGACGCATATTGCGCTATCATTGTTGGTTTCTTCTACCATCCAGTACTCGAACATGGAATTGCATTTCTCAGTGGTTGTAATCCTGTTCTCGTCCGATTCGTATAACACTATCAGATCTGAAAATGATTATATTGATGGATAGGGCAGAATTTGAGTTTTTAAATTCAAAGTTCAGTTCACCTTGCCCCTCGTGCACAAACGTGCTCTGCAAAAGAATATCGTACAGGTTTTCCGTCCAGTCATTTGCCAAACAGGCAGGAATCAGACTGCTGGAGAGCGTGACAGCTCTGGACAATTTCAAAATCGCCAAGTCGTAGTGGGTTTTCTTGTCGATGAACTTCGGATGGCAGAACATTTCCGCCACTTCCACTTCGCCGTATGCTTCGATTCGTACCTTCACCGGTCGGTATTGCGCTGGACTGGAATATCGTTGCTTTTGAATGGAACAACGCGTTATTTCAATTTATAATCTTACCGAACGCAATTGCAAGTTGTAATGACATAGTTTTCTTCTACTAAGACACCATTGCACAGTAACTTTCCGTCAGGCTGGAGAATCATCACCTAATAAAAAACTTGGATTATTCATAATTTTGATAAACGTTTGCAGCTGTAATTTATGCTATATAAAATAGTTTTGGAATCTTTTAAAAAAATAGATTGCTCTGAAGACTATCTTTAAATCTTAAATATCCAATTTAAATTTTAACTTGTGCTAGCTCTATTACTCTCTATTCTATTACTATCAAAACATTACAACTATTTTGGAAATAGTCTGAACTCCAGTTGCAAACTTAGCTCTATTTCGAAATGATTTGAGTTTTGAAATAATAGGGAAATTGTTAAGATTCTCACATTATGCGGGTGTCTATTGTTGATACAATCGCCATTTCTTCGCTTTTTCGACAAACTGCGAAATCTGTCGCATTCTGAAATTTATCATAAACAATTCGTTAGTCATTCTCTCAACATCTCAATATATGTATGCTCAATATACCGCTTTCACTGATCCGTTTCTGCGTCCTGTCCCTTTGTGGTTCACTTTCAGCAAGAACTTCTTTTACCCACGTCAGATACTGTTGAACGTTAACGAACACGGTGTACTTGTACGGGTCCACATTGTGCTTCACTTCGTTCAGCTTTCCGAACGAAACGATACCTCTGAGAACCCAACGGTCGCCATCACTGACGTACAAGCCACCCCCACTGTCTCCCGGTCCCGGGCTGGTTCCTGTGGAGTACGGGAAATTGAGCAATTGGCTAACCCAAGCTACTATATAATTTGTCTGCTACTTGTAGTTGTCAAAAAGAATCCATCCGTTCACTCTACTATTGCTTTTCTTGGTGTTTGAAGGTCTTCAGCAGACCGCGGCCTTAAGGCGAAACTGGATCCATTTCCTCACTTTTTGGTTTGGTTATAAAATAACGAAGCAATATTTTCAAAATCGGTTTTCGTACACACGTGGAGTATGGATCAAGATATCCCCTGATTTTTTTCGTGGTGGATAATGTTTTTCGTTTTTGCAAAAACCATTTTTGAATAAAATTTTACAAAAAAATGGTTTCTGCAAAAACTTTTTCCATCACAAAAAAAATCAGAAGATACCTTGATCCATGCTCTACATGTGCACGAAAACCGATTTTGAAAATATTGCTTCGTTATTTAATAAAAAATCAAAAACCAAAAAAATGAGGAAATGCTTCCAGTCGTAAAAACTTGAAGTATTTTTAGGCAAAGTACGTTTAATTGACAAATTGAGAGATAAATTTGTGGAAAAAACCGCACCAAAACAAGTGGTAATTTTTTCACAAATTTATCTCTCAATTTGCCAAATAAACGTACTTTGCCTAAAAATACTTCAAGTTTTTACGTCTATTTCAGACATACTAGCCGATTGGTATAGCCGGAAAAGGGCACGTTGTCAATGCTTCCAGTTTCGCCTTAAGCACGGAAGCGAGCAACTACATCAGTCAATCCACCAGATTATTGTAAAGATTTGGGAGGATGAAGAATTGCCTACCAGCTGGTTGGATGACCTCATATGCCCAATATTCAAGAAAGGGCACATACAGGGGATGGCCAAAATGTTTGGGATAGGCAACTTTTTTTTCTTCCACAAAAATGTTCAACTTGTTGTAACTTTTCATAGAATGCATCAAAAATTCTGAAATTTTGACTGTTAATCTATTATATGTGCATGATTTGTTCAAATTTGAGCTCGACACTATTTTTAGACAATCAATTTTTGAACTGTCATATCTCGGAAACCAGTGAACCGAATTGAATGAAATTTTTAAATTTTATCAACAATATATTGATACTTGATACAACGCTATAAAATGAAATATTTTCTGACGATGAATAAAGTTATACCGGTTTGACATTTTCACCCATATAGAGGAAAATTAGTCAAATTTACAATGTCATACAAAAAATACTGAATGTGTTATTCTTTCAATCCAAATAGGCTCTAACATATCCATTGGCGTAGCTAGGGGGGGTTCCAGGGGTGCCTGGCACCCCCTAGACCAAATTTGGCACCCCCTAGAATTTTTCCTTGAAAGGCACCTTAAATTTAAAACTTCACACAATAATTCCAATATTTATCAATGTCACATTTGAACAAAACACACCTGGAATTACTTATATACCTGTTATATGCGTTTTGGATATTGATAAGAACAATGAACAGACTTCTCCATGGATTCCTCCAAAAATACCTCTATCTATTTATAAACTGATTTCTCTAGGCCTCCTTTTTGGATTCCTCCCGATATTTCTTCAATAAACTTCCCTTAGGTTCGGCTTCTTGATGGGGTTGTACATACAAGAAATTTCTGCAGAGAGATCCAGCAATTTCTCCGGTTATTCTTCCAGGAATTCCTTCAGAGATTTTATTCAGAGTTTCTTCCAGAACTTTCTCATGGAATTCCTCCAAGAGGTTATATTGGTCTTCCTTCAGGAATTGTGGCTAGGACTTCCCAAGCAACTCTTGCTGAGATTCTTCCAGCAATTTCTCTTAGAACGCTTCCAACAATTCTCACTCTGGTACCTTTAGGAATTCTACTAGGGAAGTTCTTCTGGAAATTCTTCCGGAAAATCTTCCTAGGATTTATCTTAAGATCCCTTCGATGATTCTTCCCGAGATTTCTTCAAAGATTTATCCTTTAAAAATTCCACAAGGGATTTCTCCAAGAACTTCTATTAATTTCTCCATGAATTCCAGCTGGAATTCCTCAAGCAATTCTTTTTAGAACTCCTTCAGAAATACTTCTAGGGGTTTCTTCTGGTATTCCTCCTGTAATTCCTCCCGAAATTCCTCCTGCGATTCCATTAGGGATTCCTCCAGTAAACTTCTACCGATTATTTCAAGGAGATCTGTAGGTATTCCTCCAGGCATTTGTTAGAGGAACTTAGGATACCCCCGACATTCCGGATTCAAGAATTTCTCTAGAAATTACTTCTATGATACCTTCCGAAATTCTTGGAATTCCTTCAGATATTCCAGCTGGGATTCCTCAAGCAATTCCTGGGGTTCTTCCTATGGGCAAGACACTGTGCAAACGAGAGCAACTCTGAGAATTTCTGAGTAACTCTTTTTAGCAATGATCGACGAAATTTATCGAAAGACATCCCCAAAACTGCAACTTTCATTCAGCACATGCAACACTTTGCAGTTTGACATTGGTGCCAGATCACACTTTGGCATAAATGGGAGAAATTGTGAGGAACTGTGAGGAATTCTGAGCAACACCTGGAACACAGATTTGCTCTCGTTAGATCTGTCCTGCCCCTAGTGTTCTTCCAGCTATTCTTCCTCCAGAAATTATAATTGTGGTATGTACTTCAGAAATTATGCTACGGATTCTTCTAAAGCTTTCTCCTGGCTTTTTTGCTGAGATCTTACCAGGTAATCTCCCTGAAATTCTTGCAGAAATTCATTTGATGGTTCTACCAGGGATTTCTCCAAGGACTCATCCAGTTATTCCTTTAGAGATTTTATCCAAAGATTCCTCTAGAAATTCCTCATGGAATTCCTTCAGAAACTTTTTTTGGCCTTCCTCCAAGAATTTTTCAAACAACTCCTCCTGCGGTTCTTCCAACAATTCCTTCAGAATTTCTTACTATGATATGTCCAGAAATTCTTCTAGTGTTTCCTATATGAATTTATCCTAGCATTACGGCTGAAATTCTTTTGGGAAATGTTCCTGAGATTCTTTCAGGAATTCCTCCTGTGATTCCTTCAGGGCCTTCATTACATATTTTTCCAGAATACCTCTACCGGTTCTTGCAGGGGCTTCTCTAGTTTTCGAAGGATTTTTTCTTTAGATTCCCCCAGGCATTCCTGATGGGGGTTCTCTAGAAATTCCTGTATATTTTACTCCAGCAACTCCTCCTAGGATTTCTGCTGAGATTTCTACAATCATACATCCCAGAATCCTTCTAAAAATACCTCCTGAGGTTTTTCTGTGATGTCTTCAGAAGCTCTCCGGTGATTCCTCCAGGTTTTTTTTTATTCAAGTTATTTTATCCAAGGATTCTCTCATAATTTTCTCATGGATTTTCTCCAGGAAACTCCTCTTGGCCTTCCTCCAGGAATTTCAGCTGGATTTCTCAAGCTATTTCTGCTGTAATTCTTGCAGCAATTTCTCCTAAGACTGCTCCAGAAATTCTTACTATAATACATTTCCGAAATCATCTAGGGATTCTTCTAAGAATTTTTACAGAGATTCCTACAAAAACTTACTGGAATTATTCAAGGAAATCTTCCTAGGATCCTTGCAGAAGTACCTTCGGTGTTTCTTCCTAGAAATCCTAAAGAGTTTTTTTACCTGGGATTTCTCCAAATATTTCTCATTGGATTCCTCCAGGAACTCCTTTTGACTTTCATCCAGGAACTCCTTCTGGGATTCCATAAGCTATTCCTGCTGCTTCTGTTTCAGGCATGCCTCCTAGGTCTCCTCCAGAATTTCTTACTGAACTACCTGCAGGAATCCTTCTAGGGATTTCTCCAGGCATTCTTGCGGAGATTCTTCTAGGAAATTTTCCTATGATACTTCCAGAAATGCCTTTGATTTTTTCAGGGATTTTTCTGAAGACTCAACCAAGAATTTCTTTAGAGTTTTTAACCATGGATTACTCTAGAAATTAATCGTGGTTTTACTCCTGGAGCTCCTCTTGGCCTTCTTCAAAGAATTCCACTGAAGGAATCCCAATAGAAATCTCTGTAGGAATTTCTTAACGAATTTCAAGAGTAGTTGGAATTTCCAGAGAAATCCTAGGAGGTATTACTAGACAAATCTCTAGTGAAATCCTATAGGAATGAACGGGAAAAACTAATTGGTTAGAAGGCAACGAATGTTGCTCATTGACAAATTGAGAGATGAATTTGTGAAAAAAAAAATCGCATTCTGGTGGGATTCGAACCTTGGATTCGAACCCACGACTCCGTATTCGCTAGACTTAGAGGGTTCCTTCGTCATGGTTGTTTTTTTTTTTTTTGAAAATTTCTGTGGTAGTCTTTAATCAGCAATTTCTTTGGATTTTTATTTCTATAATTTCAATGGCTATTCCTCTGAAATTATTTCATCAATGTATTTTTCAGTTTTTTTTTGCAATTTTCTTAGGCAATTTTAACGTGATTACTTTTGCCATTCTCTATGATTTGATTGTATTCATATATATTGCTTCCGTGAATTGCTGAACTGGAAATTCAGAAATTCTCAACTGGACTTGCTCAAAGAAAATCCTATGAAATTCACGAAAACCTTCCTGACAAAATCCCAAAGCAATAGGCTCCTAAAATGAAAAATATTTTTCCGATTTTGTTGTATAACACGAAAAAGCATGCTATTCTGATCTTAATAGATTTTTTTCCGAACTTAAACAATAACAGATTTGCTAATAAACTCGAAAATAGAGCTTGCTGACGTTTATTCACCTCTCTCTTTCAAGCATGCCGGCGGGACAGGATTTGTTTTCATCGGGAAACCTTTCCTGATGACAACAAATCCTATTCCGCCTGCATGTTTGAAAGAGAAAGGTGAATAAACGTCAGCAAGCTCTATAAAATAATGGTAAACAGTTCTTGTTTGACTTTCGAGGTCAACCTTGACGTAACGAAAGTGGACCGACGGGTTGCAAAAGAAATCACATTGGCTCACTTTTGACAACAAATGTTCCTGTTTGACATACACGGTAAACAAAATTTATTCAAAATTGAGTGCTGAACAAGAAGAGTTTTAAAAAATATGAAATTTTTGAAATAGTTATTTTATGAGCTTTACCTGAGCCTATTGCCTATTGCCGGAAAAAATTCCATCAAAATTACCTTAAAACTTTCAAAGTAGTTGCCAAAAGCATTTATATAAGAATTACCAGAGGAATTTTGGAAGAAAATATTGGAACTTTTCAATAAAATTGGCCAAATCCAATCTCAAAATAAATTGCCGAAATATATTCTAAAAAAAATCCACAAACAGTCACAAAAAAATCGAAGAAATTCTCAAAGAATTTTCCGGAATCATGAAAGGCATTTCTGAAGAAACTTTAATGTAATGCCAAAATTAATCGCCGTAGAATCACTGTGACAGAATTTTTAAAGAACTGGCAAAGATTTTTTTTAATAAATTCCCGAAGGAAGGCTCTAAGAAATTTCGCGAATGGATTTCCAAAGGAATTATCCAAGAAGTTCCCAAAGTAATAATCGAAGTTTCCTAAATTTCCAATAGAATTGCTGATGAAATTCCCAAATAAATTTATCAATGCTGTGGTATATCCAGTATTCCTGACAACACTTGCCATGCCATGCTGCTGCGATAAGCATTCGATGGAGTTGAATGTTTATGAACTGATCGAGTTTCGTCGTGTCAGCATTGCATGTGCGGTGCGGTCCCACGGTCTGGACTGACCGCAGTTCTAAGACACATCGATCGTATGATCGTCCAAGCCCCTCCCCAATCCAACTTTGTATGTGTTAGTAATTAAGTAGGTCTAAGAAATATCATGAATAAAGCACAAGCCATTATGGTCAGAACCAACGTAGAGTGAAGTCCGATTCTTCAAGAGAACTCCCGTGGAAAACGTAAACTACCTCAATGCAAGTAACATCGGAATTGCCGAAGATAGTCCAAAATCACCTGCTGCAGGAATTCCTTACATAATAACTGCAGAAATTGTATAAAGAATTATCATTAAAATAATAGAAGCAATTTATAAAAAAGAGTTTCCGAAGGGGTTCTCGAAGAAATTGGCGAAGGAACACTGATTAGCATAGATAATAAAAGTCCAAAAAATTGACGAAAATACCAAAAAAAAGTAGAATGACTTGCCGAAGACATTTCCATATAAAATGTGAGGAAGTTCCCAGAGTTATTGTCGAATGAATTACCAAAGACTTCACTAAAAGAATTCCCAAAGGAATTACCTGAAGAGTAATTTGAGAATTTTAAAGAAGCAAATATCAATAAAATTGCTGACATTAACAAAACAATGCTTGAAACACTACTAAAAAAATTGGCAAAGGAAATCCCGAAAAAACATTTCGAATGAAATAAAAAAAAGCCAAATAAACTCCTAACGGAATTGCCAAAGAAATTTCCAAAATAATTGCCAATGAAATTTTCAAAGGAGGTGTGAAAGGTGCTTCGTACCAAATTCAAATTCCAAACATATTACCAAATAAATTCTTAAAAAATTTGCCGAAGAGGATCCGAAGATATAACCGAATAAATTTACAAAACCCAAAGAAATTACTGAGAGATTACCAAAAGAAGTCTCGATTGAAATAAATTGCTAAACCATAGGTTCCCAAACTTTCAGGTCGCGCGACCCCCTTTTGCCAGCTGACGTAGTTTTCGCGACCCCCCATAGAAATTCCCTCATTTGTTGTCTGTTACAGTAAAAAAAATTACTGTCCCTCGCGACCCCTTGGATGAACGCCGGCGACCCCCCTGGGGGGTCGCGACCCACAGTTTGGGAAACCATGTGCTAAACAATTTCCAAATAAATTGACGGAAATATTTCCTGAGGAATTACCAAAAGAATGTTCTGCCGAGAGCACAAATTTCTTGTGTTATACGTATAAAAACCAGAATCAATTATCCAAAATGTATGGAGCTAAAAATTTGACTGATTACCACAATGTTGGTTTAACGTAAGTCAAAATTTTAGCTTTATACACCATTCCCTTCACCAGATATAATATCAATCCAGTCGAAATTGGAATTTGGTGTGAGCATCAGAACCCCGAAGAGAAAAATCGAAGGTTGCTCGCACCAAATTCCAGGTTTCAACTGGGTTGATAATATGTTCATGAAGCTTCAGAACGGAACTATAATACAAGTTACACGCAAATTTGTGGATATTTTATAATAGTTTCCGAGATATACACTTCTAATAATTGCTCTGAAAATATATTTTACGGACCTGATTGTTTTCTATCCTCAAAGCAAAGAGGTTATCGAGATAATTGTTAAGTTCAAACTGAAAATGCAAATTCCATGATTATACGCAATCAAGTTTTCAAACCTCACATGGCGGAGAAAGTGTTAAATCAGTACAATGGATTGGATTTTCCAAAAAAAAAGTTCTTTATAATACAGCGCGTTTAAATTTACGGGCTAATTTTTCCCGTGACGCAGTATATCATTATACTAAGAAATTGAGAGTGGATCGGTATTTCCCTTTAAAAAAACAAAACAACCTGGAATCCACTGAAACTGGCACCCCTTGGGCACCCCCTAGGAAAAAATCCTAGATACGCCAATGAACATATCTTATCAGAGATATCTTGAGAACAGAAGCGGAACATCTTTGGATCTCAACACTAAAATTTAATGACATTTGTATCGTTTACTTTACAACCATTTACCCTTTGGCTATTAAACATCAATCGTCTATCGTTATACTGCAAATAGCTTAAGCTACTCCAGACCCTACCAACATTATCCAATCCAAATCTGCTCGAATGTGGAACTTGAATGTGTAGGCGAGAGTAACGAAACTATAGTAAATTTCCACGACGCAGAATGATGTAATTGGTTCGCTAAAGGACACTGCGGATAACGATTAGGTTTCGTTAATTTACGGCGCAAATATATTTGAATGCCTACTCTAAAGTCTTGGGACTACAAAAGGGTAGCCATCTCATTCAAATCACTTTTGTTGGAGTGCTTGAATAGCTCGGATTGTTTTTAAGAGAAGTGATTTTTCCCAAATATTTAACACGTGTTCAATTTGTTTAATAGTAAAGTTTGAACTAGTAAAGAAAAGTAAGTGCCATCAAAACGAATAGTAGAATTTGTATTCAAATTAAGGCTTATTACGGCATCATCAGAATCGGCAGCCATGTTGGATATGTGGCTCGAAATTTCAAAGTGATATTCTCTGTTATTAAAGCGAATATTCTTATAAAAAAAGTATAATCCTTTATGCTCACTCGCAGTGATTACGATGATACTTTTTCTGCTGCGTTGCTGCAGAATTGACGATTTTTTATCACTTCAAAAACGCGAGGCAAACAATCATTGAAAAGCAAAAAATCAATGATTCGTTTGAAAGCTCAGTGATGCATCATAACACCTCAATATCTTTAAGGACAAACGTCTTGAAATCCCGCTTCAACAGAGCATCAGAACTTCAAACGCACAAATGTCAATAAGCAAGCTTCAAACAACAGTGCATTTTATTATTCTATTCTTGCTCACTTGTAATAAGCTTAAAATAAAAAGATCAAGTCCGCTGGTTTTGTTTACGAAAAGATTTGTGCGCTCGAAATCGTGAGTAGGTGCCAAAGTCGGCCATTGTGGTGGCCATTTTGGGATTATAACAAGTCTGTCCTTAACGCATTTAGGAATTGAAGGCCTGAAATAATAAAAACCTAACACATTTTGTAGAGTGAAATAAGCAACGGTTAAGAAAAGTCCAGGTGAGAACCGCGATGAGAAAATTCAAATAAGTTGCTTTACTGAGACCCCTCTTCACGTTAATAGATTTCCATTAACGTGGTAGCTGGTTCTGGATCGGATAATCCTCCGAAATCGGATCGGATTGTGAATTCCAGCAGTTCGCGCTTAGGCAGTGGTGGATTCGTGGTGTTTTATGCAACCAGCAATACAAACGAACTCCAAGCCTTGGGGTCCAAGGACACGGAAACGCTTCGAATCCGTGAGCTGTGATCAACCACCCACCACCCGTCGGAAAATTTGTTCTACTGAATTCCGATTAGGCGCCGAACTATTCTAACCTCTCTTCGTCAAGCCGAGAGAGTGAGCGAGTCGCGTAAGCGCCACGCGCGTGGGAGAGTATTTGTGGAGCGAGAACCTAAACCACACAAATAGGTGCGGAATTCGTTGCCCAGTCTCGTCGTCGAGGAGCTGTGTAGCCGAACAGGTGAAAAGGGTCTAATCAGATCAGTGGTCACTGTAGAATAAGAAATTGAGCTCAATTTGAATTTAGGAACCAATTGTATTAGAAAACCTCGTGTCTAGATCTCGAATGAACTATTAAACTAAATTGAATTACTAATGAATTCACGATCGAATCAGTGGCGTAGCCAGAAATTTGCTTTGGGAGGGGTTTTCGATGTTCAATATTACTTTTTTTTATTTGACGCTCACATTTCGTAAAAATATACACTGAATTTGAGCCATAGGGTCAAAGTAGCGGCGCAGCCGAAAAATTTTTTCATCACAGAGCGTTTTATACTGGAAATTTGTTCAAGAAATTTTGGCTCTGGGGGGGGGGGGGGGGGGGGTTAACCCTAAACCCCCCCCCCCCCCCCCGTGGCTACGCCAGTGGATCGAATAAATAGAATTTTAAATTGCAAGGTGAATTTGGCACTCCCACCGAAGTTATTGGGAGATTGGGAGTTTCAGGCCGGGCATCCCTGAAGGATCTTCCGCCAACGACCTCCATTAAGGAGTGGCGCATAAGTCGTTTGCAGGTTTTGAAAGAAATATTTCGTTCCGCATTTTCAGGAACTTAGCAATGTAACGCTCAGTCCGCAGTTCGTAAAAAAAGCGTTACACATTGATCTAAAAAAATACATTTTTTCAAGAAAGATCCAAAAAGTTTCAATTCATGATAACTTTTTTCAACGATCAAAAAGTACCTATGTTTTAATGCCATGAGAAGCATCAATGTACTGTTAATAAACGTTCAACAGTTCATTGAATTCGGTTCACTAATTTCCGAGATATGACAGTGCGAAAATAAGTTCTCTAAAAATAATGTTTGACGTCAGTGTATGAATAGACTAGGCAGAGAACACATCGTGTTTTTTTCTATCCGGCTATTTGTAGTCCTCTACGATATCCAATCGCGTTAAAAACTAATTTTCCTCACCGTAATTTTTTTTTTCGCGGCTTAGATACAAAAAAAATAACGGTCGTGACGGGAACAGTGAAATTATCAATCATTTTTGTGTTTGCAAAAGACGGTTCCACTTGTGGTTAAGGACAGACTTGTTAGAATCCCAAAATGGCCGCCACAATGGCCGACCTTGGCACCTACTCACGATTTCAAAAGCACAAATCTCTTCGGTAACCAAACCAGCACACCTGAGCTTTTTTATTTTAAGCTTTTTACAAGTGAGCAAGAATAGAATAATAAAATGCACTGTTGTTTGAAACTTGCTTCTTGAGATTTGTGCGTCTGAAGTTCTGATGTACTGCTGAAGCGGGATTTCAAGAAGTTTGTCCTTAACAAGTGTACGATCTGCAACCACAACAACCGTATGAAGAAGTCACCCGTGATAGTGCCATAGTGTGAAGAACAATCCGAACTGCATACAATGTAAATCGTTGGTCCCAGTAGTGTGTGATTGTTTTGTTAAAAAACTCTCAGTGAGTGTCCAGCGCTGGTTAGCACAAACTTCGGCTAGAAATAGAGAGATCAAAATAAACCCGATCTGCACAGTGAAACACTTCATTGACACGGTGGTCAAAATTTGACTGAAAACCTGATTTGGGGTAGGTAACAGGTGACTGTTACCCCTTTATCCGCCGGTTATCGGCGATCTTATCGGATGTCTGGTGAAGCAATAAATCTGTAAGTGGAAAGCTGGTAACGATGACACCCCCCAATGGGGGAGACCCCGGAGGGTCGTTAGGTCGCAGACTTCCGCTATTTATGGATCCTCGGAATGAATTCGGACGGATTACGATATTGCAGCTGACTGGTCGTGATGGCGCAGATCTTCCAATGGACCCATATCTGATCGGAAAAAGCGTCGAACAACTAGTTGGCGAAACGGCTATCGAATCGGCAACAAGCGAGCAACGTGGTAAACGGTACACGCTCAGAGTTCGGAATCCAACTCACGTTGAAAAGCTGCTTAATATGAGTAAGCTAATGGACGGTACAGAAGTCTGCATAACCCTGCACCCCATCCTAAACGTGAGCAAATGCACTATTTTCTGTTCTGATGCCATCCGCTATACTGAAGAAGAAGCACTAGCTAAGCTCAGTGCACAAAACGTAATTAAAGTGCAAAGGATCACCCGCATGGAGAATGGTAATCGGGTTAATACTCCGGTGTTAATTCTAACGTTTAACCAAACAACATACCCCGAGCACGTTAAGGTCGGCCTGTTGTACGTCCCTACCCGTCCATTCTATCCAAACCCACTCCTGTGTTACAACTGCCTCAACTATGGTCATTCGAAGGTACGGTGTCCAAGTTCTAAACGTTGTCATAACTGCTCTGCGGAATACCACGCAGACCAATGCGAACAACCCACCTTCTGCTGCAATTGCGAAGGTGATCATCGCCCAACCAACAGAAGATGCCCTGTATACCGGAAAGAAGCCGCTGTTGTGAAGCTCAAGGTGGATAATAATCTGACTTACCATGAAGCAAGACGGCGAATTGAAGAAAGAAATCGGCCCTATGCACAAGCCACTGCATAACCGCGGCTTGATGTACAAAAAATCGAAGCTCTGATGGAGGAAAACAAGAAGAAAGACGAATTAATCACCAAACTTCTCGCTGACAACAAACAAAAAGATGAAACCATCCAGAAGCTTTTCGACGATTTGAATCGGAAAAGTGAGCAGCTTGAAATTCTGACGCAGAAAGTGGACAACCTGCAGGCCAGTTTGAGCACACCATCCATCGCTACACCAGGTCCAGTCAAAGCTTCAACATCTTCAGAAAGAAGTCCTCCGAGGCAGCCTAAAAGCACTGCTAGAACCGACCGTGGAAAACTACGAGCAACACGAAACGTAAAAAGAGAGGATAAACAACTACGAAGATCAAAACGCCTGCTCTACGTCTCGCCGGATAGTCGAAGTCCTCCAGCCAAAGCTATTAGACCCGTTACATCCGACACCGAATTAGATTCAATCATCGAGTACGAGGAAGAAGTGGTTGATACCACCGACACCGAAATACTATCAGGAGATCAAAATTCACCAACCCAACATGTCGCCGACCCATAAGAAGTCACAAAACCCCGATCAACCCACTTCTACTGACCATAGCACCATCATCAACACCAATTCCACAATCAACACTACCAACCAAAATAGCTGTACAAACCCAAAGACCCCAGTCGTCAACATTTCTATGGGTTTGAGAAACCCTAGGCCATTCCCTGCACCAACCCTGACCGAGAATGTCCCACAATCCTGTGATGAGCTCTCGGCGGCAGTTGGTGTGGGGGGCCTGCTATCACAGGCAAGTACCATCGATATGAACCCAAAACCGTACAATACAATCCCGCGCAACTTTCCAGCTCATAATCACCATCAACAAACACCTACAGTGAGACCGGAAACAAGAAACCATTACAGAAATCCCATCACCTCAGTATCTGCATCCAACCTTAGTAATACTTGGATCACCAGCCCCGTCATCGATTCTATGGGTTTGCAAAACCCTAGGCCTTTCCCCATACCAACCCTGACCGAGGATGTTCCACAACCCTGTGACGAGCCTTCGGCGGCAGTTGGTGTGGGGGGCCTGTTATCACAGGCAAGTACCAACAATGTTAACTTAAAACCGTCCATTTCTATCTCGACCGACTTTCCAGCCCATAAGCAACGTGGCGAACGTCAAACCAACAGAACGAAATTCACGCAACGGCCCAGTCCCCCAAAAACTGTCCTCAGCCAAGATCGGTCTCAGACCCCGACGACTGCATCCAGCTTGCGAAACATCCGGAACAGCTTGTTCGTTAACGCTTCCATGGGTTTGAGAAACCCTAGGCCTTTCCCTGCACCAACCCTGACCGAGGATGTTCCACAACCCTGTGACAAGCCTTCGGCGGCAGTTGGTGTGGGGGGCCTGTTACCACAGGCAAGTACTACCACTGTAAACTCAAAATCGCCCAGTACAATCCCGCTCGACTTTCCAGCCTTCAAGCGACAGTTTCCTCGTGGCGAATACCAAGACCAGCAAAACGAAATTCAAGCAACGATCCTTCCCCTAACTAGACGTCCTCAGCCAGCATCCAACACAGACGACTACACGATGTTCGACTGAAACCAGACCATCCCGGTAACTCCATCCAACTCTTGCAATCATGCGATCACCAACCCCGTCAACGTTTCCATGGGTTTGAGAAACCCGAGGTCTTTCTCTGCACCAACCCTGACCGAGGATGTCCTACAACACTGTGATGAGCCCTCGGCGGCAGTTGGTGCAGGGGGTTCGTTATCACAGGCAAGTAACATCAACGAAACCCTGATTGCGCCAAATACAACCCACCTCAAACTTCCAGTCCCTTCGCAACACACTTCCGACTACGAGAGACATGATCGACAGGACGGCATGCGGACAACGAACTCAAATCGTACCAGACCCTCTCTGCCAGCTTCGGTATTGTGCGACGCTGCAGCCTACGACCGGTTGTTTCGGTGCCAACAGTTACCAGAAGCCAATCGACCAACAATAATGACTTCACAACCTGAATCGAACTCCACTTAGTCATTTTTGCCAACTTCGACCCCAGCTCAACGTTGCATTTCTCCACAATCAGCTGTATCCACCCTCTCTACTCGACCTGAAAAAGTGACTCGAATCGCACTGCAATGGAATATTAACGGTCTGTTCAACAACCTTGGGGACCTCCAAATATTGACCTGCAAAAACCCTCCTCAAGTCCTAGCTCTACAAGAAGTTCACTGCCGTGAATCAATAGGTCTCAACCGCCTTCTGCAGGGTCAGTATCACTGGTATGTAAAATCAGGCTCGACACGTTTTCAAAATGTTGGTATAGGTGTCCTCCACTCCACTCCTCACACTTTCGTCCCGCTAGACGCATCTTTCATAGCGCTGGCGGTTAAGGTTGAACTACCTTTTCCTCATACAATTGTTTCTATATATTTGCCACAATCGTGTAATAGTGACATGGGAATTCAGTAGAACTCGTAGAACAACTCGAAAGACCGTACCTCATACTAGGGGACCTGAACAGCCACCACTATGCCTGGGGATCATCTAAAACCGACAACAGAGGTGCTGCTATCCTTGAGGTTGCCGAAAGAAATGACTTGATAGTGCTGAACGACGGGAGCACTACCTTTAGTCGGGGTTTTTGTAGTTCCTGCTTAGACGTCTCTCTTGCCTCAAGCGAGATCGTAGGCCGTTTTAAATGGTCTATCCATGCAGATCCAATGGGTAGCGATCATCATCCTATTGAAATCCAAAGCAACGATCGTCCACCAGAAACAACTAGACGACGAAGATGGCGCCTCGACGAAGCTGATTGGATCAATTTCGAACAAGATATTCTCGCTCTAATCAACCCGAATCACACATACGAACCCGATCAACTTAGTGACCTGATCTACAAGGCCGCCGAATCCAACATACCTAGAACAAGCAACAAAACGGGATCAAAAGCACTGCATTGGTGGATCAAGGACACAGAAGCTGCAGTTAAAGCACGAAAAAAGCCCTTAGAAGATGCAAACGTACTCCAAAAACACATCCAGACTGGGGCCAAATTCGCCAGAACTATCAACAACTAAGAAATGAGTGTGGAGATGTCACCCGAAAAGCTAAAATGGAGTCTTGGGAGGCCTTCCTAGACGGTTTTGACAGTAGCCAACCTACTATAGAGTGAATGCGATGAGCGGAAAAAGGAGATCCCAAGGTATCGGGATCAGAAGTAATGGCGTTGTGTCGCGCGATCCAGCTTTTGTATCCGACACCTTAGGCGAATATTTTGCAGAACTCTCGTCTATGTCTGCATACAAAGATAGCTTTCTCGTTGCGCAGACTAAATTACAACGCACAACATTTAGTCCTATCCCAAATGGTGCAGAAGATTGTGACTTTAACCGGACTTTTTCAATGGCGGAACTGCTTTTCGCACTAGACTCCTCCAAAGGGAAATCTGCCGGACCAGATAATATTAGCTACCCTATCCTAAAGCATCTTCCGTTACGGGTCAAAATCTCTCTCCTTGAAAGCATCAACCACGTATGGATGACCGGCAGCTTCCCGAATCAATGGCGACACAGTTTAGTGGTGCCAATACCGAAAAAGAGCACAGGGTCGACTGAGCCTCGCGATTACCGTCCCATCGCTCTTACCAATTGTGCATCGAAAGTCATGGAGCGCATGGTCAATAGACGACTGATCACCTTTCTTCAAGAACTCAACCTCTTGGACCATCGACAACATGCCTTTATGAAAGGCAGGGGAACCGGATCGTATCTTGCATCTCTTGGACAAACAATTGACGACGCTCTAGCAAACAACCTTCACATCGATATTGCAGCTCTAGACCTGTCTAAGGCCTATAATAGAGTTTGGCGACCCGGAGTTCTACAACAACTTATCGACTGGGGGTTCACAGGAAACATGGGAAAGTTTATCCAAGGCTTCCTGCAAAACAGAACCTTCCAAGTTCTGATCGGAAACACACGCTCCAAAATATATGCAGAAGAGACTGGTGTACCACAAGGTTCTGTACTGGCAGTGACCTTATTTCTAATTGCTATGAATTAGGTTTTCGAAGATTTGCCGAAAGGTATCTTCATTTTTGTTTACGCCGATGACATTATCATCGTTGTGGTCGGTAAGAAACCCAAGCTTATCCGACGAAAATTGCAAGAAGCCGTGAGAGCCATTGCAAAATGGGCGAACAAAGTTGGGTTTACAATGGCTACTGCTCGGCTACTTCCCTTTCGAGCGGGGTGTTCCCGCCCATATGGAAAGTTGCCATTATGTTTCCTGTCCACAAAAAAGGTGACCGGAAGGACGTGAATAATTACCGAGGCATATCATCTCTGTGTGCTATTTCCAAGTTATTCGAACTCGCAGTTCTGGATCCTCTGTTATTTCACTGTAAGCAGTACCTGAGCGATGACCAGCATGGCTTCATCTCGGGAAGATCAACCACTACAAATCTTTTGTGCCTCACATCTCACGTCACAGAAGGATTCGCGGCATCTACTCAAACGGACGTCATCTACACTGATCTCTCTGCGGCATTCGATAAACTCAACCACTCCATCGCAGTCGCTAAATTAGAAAGATTAGGAATTAGCGGAAATATTCTGCGATGGTTCGAGTCGTACCTGGTCAACCGAAGATTCACCGTAGCAGTCGAAGGCTTTTGTTCTAAGGAGTTCGTCGCCTCTTCCGGTATTCCTCAAGGAAGTCATTTGGGACCACTAATATTCCTCCTGTACTTCAATGATGTAAACCGAGTGCTGAAATGTCCCCGCCTTTCCTACGCAGATGACCTGAAGGTTTACTTGAGAATACGTTGCCTTTCCGATGCAGCTCGGCTTCAGCAAGATCTGAACAACTTCGACCAATGGTGTACTTTAAACTGCATGGTCGTTAACCCAGAAAAATGCTCCATTATAACTTTCGCTCGAATCCGTAACCCCGTCATCTTCAATTACAAGCTTCGCGATAAAGTAATCCAACGTGTGGATCGCATAAAGGATCTCGGTGTTATCCTAGACGATAAGCTGCAGTTTAATTGCCATGTTTCGTACATCGTGGAAAAAGCGTCTCGTACATTGGGGTTCATCTTTCGTATCGCTAAAGACTTCACCAGTGTATACTGCCTCAAATCACTCTATTGCTCGTTGGTTCGATCAATACTTGAGTACTTCTCGGTTGTATGGCATCCTTATTACCAAAATGGGATTGAGAGGATCGAGTCCGTCCAGCGCCGCTTCCTCCGTTACGCTCTTCGCCGTCTGCCTTGGCGTGATCCTCATAGGCTACCCAACTACATAAGTCGATGTCGATTGATTCATCTGGACACACTTCAAGTACGCAGGAACGTCTCTAGGTCACTATTCATAGCAGATGTTTTACAGGGTCGGATTGACTGCTCCGCTATCCTAGAAGCTGTCAATCTAAACGTTCGTCCCAGGGCGCTTCGAAATAATTCTATGTTACGACTACCTTTTCGGCGCACCAATTACGGCCTAAACAGCGCACTATTGGGCATTCAGCGAACTTTCAACAGGGTGGCATCAGTGTTTGATTTTAATTTAAGTCGTGAAAATGTTCGTCGTAGCTTTTTCTCTTTTTTCTCTAGTTCGGATAACGATTAGTAACAAACTTTTCATGTTTTTTTTTGTACAAATGTATTTGTCTAGTTTAAGTTTTATTCAACCATTGGGACCATTATTGTCTGTTGGTGTTGTCAAATAAATAAATAAATACTGAAAAATGTGTGATTTCCCACTGTTGCGCATTTCGGCACAACCCTTGGATTAACCCAGTTAACGTCGCAGGAAAAGTCATCCCATTCAAAAAGGAGCTGCGAGTACTTGGAGTTACATTGGATAGTAAATGCGATTTCAAATCCCACTACAACACTGTTAAAAAGGAAACAGAAAGCAGAGTTCGTCTGATAAAGGCCCTTAGCGGCCGCCATAAAGTGAATAACCGAAGATCACTTTTGAATATTGGACGAAGTATCGTGATAAGCAAACTTATCTAGGGACTTGAAATCACCGTTCGAGCTTCCACAGCCATGATCGACTTACTCAGTCCGGTATACAACAAAGTTATACGAGTCACATCCGGGTTACTTCCCAGTTCGCCCACTTTGGTATCGTGTGTTGAAGCTGGACTTTTACCATTCCCGTACATGCTAACGATAGCCGTAGCGTCTCGAGCTATTAGTTACCTTGAGAAAACCTTCGGGGACATTTCAAATGTCTTTATTCTCGAAAAAGCTAAAACCCTTGTCAGACAATACGCACAGATGGATTTCCCCCCGGTAGCACAACTCTATCGAGTCGGAGATCGACGATGGGATCACACCAGTCCAAAAATTGACTGGACAATCAAGCTGGCAGTACGAGCAGGAGACTCTACAGCTAAAGTATCTGCAGTTCTCAACAACCTATTGAACCAAAAGTACCCCGCACACGCAAAAATCTTCAAGATTTGAGAATTTTTGATGCACTCTATGAAAAGTTACAGCATTTTGAACTTTTTTGTGAGAGAAAAAAAAAGTTGCCTATCCCAAACATTTTGGCCACCCCCTGCATGTTTGTGGCGCATTATTGTTGATTATATTAGGCATCATCCTAATTGTGATGTTGTGCAAATAAATGTACCTATGTATTAATAATTTTAAAATAAACCCAGCCTTGTATTACCGTTTCTATATCCAGCACAGAACACATTTTCGTCCAAAATGTTCCCGAACAGCAGTCGATCGTCTTTGAGGCACTGCACGTGACCCACTATGGGTAGCGAAGAAGTCCGTAGAACCTCCGATATGGTTTCATTCTCCGTCGTACCCCATCCGGCAATCCAACCGCGTAGGCCTTCCAATTCCCGTAAGTCACGGTCCACTTTCTGGTCCAAACAGATTGGAATGACGTATTCAAAGTATTCCACCGGCAACCGGAGCACCAGCACCGCTATATCATTCCTATGCACTCCGTATTCCGGGTGAACATGGGCCTTGCTAACGTCGCGAATCACCACGTTATCGGTCACCTTCGACAGATTGTGCTGACCGAAGTGCAGTTCAATCTCATGCAAGATCGCCGGCAACAGTAAGTTCCGAGAGATGCGTTTCACTACGCAATGAGCTGCCGTCAGTACGTGTCTCTCGTTCACCAATGTACCTCCGCACTTGTATTGGAACCCCACACCGTCTATCTTATGGAACACGGCCGCATGCCAGGGCCATTGGCCCTCTTCTACTACCCATCCCTGGTGGACCAGCGGAAGGAAGCCGTGCTGTCTGATGCCACACTGGTAAAATGCATCGGTGAGACGCAAGTGAATGAAACACAAAACACTAAATACCGGTAATTGCACTAAGAATTTCATCACTCGTTAGATCACGACTGCGTCGCAAATAGTACTGCATAAGCAATCAGCTTCTTAATCGAACGACTATTGCAAACCAAGCAGTGGCGTAGTCATAAAATAACCCTGGGTGGTTAAGGGGACAAACCGGTTCAACTAGTGCATTTTTAGTTTGAAATCCCCAACGTACACACTTAGATTTTTTTACAGTATTCGGTAATTTTTTACCGAATTCTCAACAGCTGAACGTTCGGTAATCCGTTCGGTAATCGAAACGGCTACCGAATGTCCGGTAAACTAAATTTTGGAATGCTGTCAAAAATTACCAAATTTCTCCGGTAATCTGCGTTTTAGAATTACCGTAGGATTTCGGTAATTCAATGTTTACTTTATGATATTTTACAGTTTTTTCGGTACTTGTCAAAATAAAAGATGCAGGCTAGAGAGTTTAAATGTTTTTATTCACAACATTTTTTAGGTATTCTGATGACTTTGTGAACAAATTTCGTCGATCTCACTAATTTTGTCCCGGAGTTGGGGGTGAACGCGTAGCTAATTTTCACTCCGTTTTACCTCGCAAACACCTATGCAGCAGCTGGAACAAAATGTTGATTATTTAATTGAGGGAAGGCAGATTAATTACATAAATGAACACTTACTCAAATGTCAGCAAATCGAACACTCCGCTTAATATGACCACAAATCGACGAGATTTTTTGACGAGAAGGTTTTTAGATAACACTAATTTTAAACTATAAAACCAAAATGAAAACTTCAACTTCCAGCAGTTTGACATTTCGAAATGTTGCTGGCAGCTTTACGGAACTTCGGTAAAGTAAGATGAGATTTACAAGCTTTTCGGTAGTATTTCTTACGGTATACGGTAATTGTTCGATTTTACTGTGCGTACTGTAAATTATTTGACAGATGATGCTGTCAATGAATCAAATTACAAACTAATCGGTAATAATATTACCGAACTTCTGTATAATGATGCATTTTTACCGAAAAACGGTTGTTTTTTCGCATTACCGAACTTTTCCAGCAAAATAATTACCGAACAACGAGATTGAATCTGAGTGTGTAATATATGTCATTTCTGGAGAAATTACATGGATTGATACTATAGACACAGTCCTTTTAGTATTGGGCGAACATGTTTCCGTGACTAAGATTTGAATCGAAAAATCACAGACAAACAGACGTCTCACTCTACTCACTTCCCATCGTTTCACTTTTTAACGGATTATTCAAATCTTCCGTAGTTCGCAAATCGCTCGCTCATGGCGCTCGCATCGTTTTTGCTCCTGTTTGACGTTTGCTCACTGCCGCCATCTACTCAGTAGGTTTGCGTACCACAGCATAATTAGCATTGGGCGATTATGTTTGCGTGACGATGATTTTTATCGCATTTTCTTCCAAGTGACACGTCAGTTTGTCTGTGCTATAGAGCTACTTTTATACATAGAATCGCTCAAGATTGAGGATCGCCAAACGAAGTATAGGGTAAACAAGTATAATATGCCCCCCTTAAGCAGAAATGGCAATATATCTAAAATTGGCGCCTTATTCCATCTATTGTCCACTGCAAATCGTTGTTTCTAAAGTCAGTGAAGTCTTGCATGAGAACTTTGCCTTTGGAGGGGCGGCTATGGAAGCTTTGAAACATTTTCCGAAAACTTTCCAAAATTTACCTTATCAAAACAAACGGGGCATTACGCCCCATCAAAACAAAAACGTCTAGCCCCGTGATAAAACTGTACCAGGGGATAATTCCACCACATGCTTATCCTAGGAGGGCCTTTCAACAAGTGTTTCACTGCACAAAAGTTGCAAAATAACACAAGCGAACAGAACTAGCTTCGTTTACAATGAAGTCAGCTTACAAGAGGTAAAATATTACGCCAAAAGCCTCGATTTCAAACTTTTTGATATTTTTATTGCTTTTCTGTACCAATCAACTAACGGACCAGCTTGATGGCAATTATTCTTTAATATTTAAGATTTCTAATCGATCACGCATGCAAAAAGCGCTTGAAACGCTAGAAAATGAAGGGGGGCGTTTTGCCCCGGTGGGGCGTATTATACCCTTTTACCCTAAGAAGGTAGGGGCTAGACAGTAATCAACGTCTTCTTCTTCTTTGTGGCTCTACGTCCCCACTGGGACTTGGCCTGCCTCGCTTCAACTTAGTGTTCTTTGAGCACTTCCACAGTTATTAATTGAAGGGCTTCCTTTGCCTGCCATTGCATGAATTTGTATATTGTGAGGCAAGTACAATTATACTCTATGCCCAGGGAGTCGAGAAAATTTCCTCGACGGGAACGGGAATCGAACCCGTCATCTCCGGATTGGCGATCCAAAGCCTTAACCACTAGGCTAACTGGAGTAATCAACGTATAGAACTTCATTATTGAGGGGGTTGACAGGGATGACTCCGCCACTGACCGTGATCAACGAAAGTTGGTCGTCTCGTTCGGTGCTGCGGTTATTGCTTCGTTTTGTGGTGTGTTTAGTGTACGTTAGACCGGTTTCGTAATCGGAATCCAAATCATTGCACATTAATTGTTTTCACTCACATTAATTATTTTCACTCATGCGGAGTACGCTTCTAGCTTGAGAAATTTGGGCATCATGAAATGTTGGTTCATGATAACACTGAATCAACAATTTGCCGCCATAATACTCGATTTGCAGCTGCAGCTCTCCAACATAGGTCACGCCCAACGCTCGCCTGATCACTCTCCACCTGGTCCGCCCATCGTGCTCTCTGAGCTCCATGCCTTCTTGTACCAACCGGATGGTTAGCAAACACCAACTTTGCAGGGTTGTTGTCCGGCATTCTTGTAACATGCCCTGCCCACCGTATCCGTCCAGCTTTAGCCACTTTCAGGGTGTTGGGTTCACCATATAGTGCAGCGAGCTTGTGCTTCTGCGCACACAACGCCGAAGATCGTCCTCAACACGTGTCGCAGAAATCGGTGATTGCTAATATAGCGAAAATCGCGATGAATTATAAAAGTCAAATTGGCGGCCAAATCCAAAATGGTTGCCAACACAATTTCAATTTCAAATGAAAGGTCTATACTTTCCCTTCATAGAAATGTGAAGTTGTTTACATGTTACAACATGAATTTCCGAGATATTACGCATTAACTAAGTGAAATTTGATAAATAATCGTCATTTTTGTGACCCTGTCAGTCCCTTGACAAGCAAAGAGTCCATCAATTTAACTTAATCAATGTAGTTTTCATTGTCATTCATTATCATTTAGCGAGCCTTTTCGATTGTTTATGCTGGTATAGAGGGCACCGATATGTCAAATGCGTTATACCATCACCACCATACCGTTTTTCAACATGTATACATTTTTTTACATGGGTGTAAGTTGACTGTTAACTGGGAACAAATTTCGCCTATCCTCTATCATGTTTTAGAGCCAGTAAAAAGACGTAACTACCAAACAAAAAAAGTTCAATTTTCGATTGCAAAACTAAAGTTAATACCGTTTCATCATGCTAAAAGCAAGCAAATATTTGAGTGCTGCGAATTCGCGACTTCGAAGTTGCAGAATGTGCGTGAAGGTTTACGTGAAAAAAACGAGAGGGAAATATTTTTTGTTTTTTTTTTTCACGCACATTCTGACAGTTCCTTACGAGGTTTTTCATTGGAGCGACAAAGAGTTGGAATCTCTTTTACCTTCGTAGTCCCGAATAGAAACGGTTTTATTTTTCAAGCTAGCTAATACACACCTACACACTCCCGGCGGCACACAGCTTGTAAACACGCACGAGCGTTCAATTTTCTTGCAACCACCTCTCTCAGCGCATTAGAATAACTAGCCACAGAAGTCCAATGTCGCGACTGTTCGTGTGACTAACATCTAGTTTGCCACGCCCTCATAGCGTCAGTAGCGGTACTAGAAGTGTCAAATAAATTTTGTTTACCAAAACAAAAGATCCTCTACCAGTTGGACACTTAAAAACAGTCAATTATTACAATTAAAGTTATTAATTTAATTAAATAGGAAAAGTGACTACAGCGCCATTGGAGTTCTAGTGTATTTCTATTCTCAGAGCGGTTGTCAAACACGCCGTCCACCATTATTCCAATTTTGTTCTCATGTTCAAAGTTTATTATTTTCCATTCGCGAAATTTTGATGGATAGTTGTTACAAAATTAGCTAACATAGGCTCAAAACAATGTTTATCCTTCTCCTCGCTTTCCAACGGCTTGACAGCGGCAAAAAGAGATATCGTGACAACAGTTTTGATTATATCCGCAGCACCTAGATAACAATACTATACAATCAATCACACAGGCTCAACAAGATTTAACATAACCTCCATCTTCAATGTTTGGCTCCCGCTGAGAGAGCATATTGAGTCAGTCCGCGACACTCAGAGTAAAACAAAGACTTCACAGATTCAGACTGGCGGCACGAGGAATTTAAAAATATGCATAACTTGTGATGGACCTTAACAAACTTTGGTCTTGAATACGTTTTACAGTCTCGAATAATCTACAGAATCTACCGCAATCACCATGCAATCTACGTTAGCGGTCATTGTTCTCTATGGTACTCCAAAATGTTACGAGAAAATCTTTCTGTGGTTGTACGACATTATTAGGTATGCAAAATGTCCTGGAGTTTAGAACTTTCAAGTTCTATAGAATCTTCCTCAATCGCCATTCAATCTACGTTTGCAGTTGTTGGTCTCTGATATCCATGGTGCTCCACAACCTTACAAGAAGCCCTTTTTTCGGTAGTCGGGTATTGTAAAGTTTGCTACATATGTCCTGATGTTCAGGACTTTCAAGTTCTACGAAATTTATCACAACCACCATTTAATCTACGCTTGCGAATAGCGGTCATTGTTATCCATGGTACTTCGCAATTCTACGAAAAAATGTTTTTGAAGTTGTCCGACATTGTAAGGTATGCAAAATGTGCTGGAGCTCAAGACTTTCAAGTTCTACAATATGTACCTCAATCGCTATGCAATCTACGCTTGCTGCTCACCTCTGCTGTTGTTCAGGGTGTTGCAGAATGCTAGAAAAAGTTTGGTTCACGATTAACAGACACTGTGAGGTTTGAAAAATGCCTGGAAGTTAAGAACTTTCAAGCTCTATAGATTTTCCCCCCGAATCCCGGCAATTTCGCTTGCTTTTCACCGAGATTGGCACCACCGAGTGCTCAGCAAACTTTGTACATTTATCCAACGAGGCTTGCCGAGTTGGATAATTACGACGAGTGCTGTAAAAATTGAGTTCTGCACCGAGTTGCGTACAACGTTTTTTGCAAGTTCATAAATTACCGCTTGAGGATAGTTTTGAACAAAACTTTTTCATCGAACTGCACACTGATGATCATAGCCAATAGACTCAGTCCCATGTTTGCTGGGTTTCCTATTCACATGGGACTGTTATGCGAATGGGGACAGTGTACAAGTTCTAAAGAACCGCCTCAATCGCTATTGAATCTAGATTTACAGTTACTGTTCACCGATATCCATGATTCTCCGCAATCTAACGAGAAGACCTTTTACGGTTGTCAGAAATTGCGAGATTTGCAAAAATCTTGAAGCTCAGGAAAGTTCTGAACTCCAAGACATTTTGCAAACCAAGCAATGTCTGACAACCTTAATAAATAACTTCTCTTTGTAATAAGGGGCATAATGAATACGGATTGAAGCAGCCTTCGTGGTTTGTAAAGAGTTTTTCATTAAAAATCTATAAAGAGTATAGTAAAATCTGCAACATGAGAGCAGGCCAGCAAGTTATCGAATGACAAACATCTGAAGGGTCTGGATAGAGAAAATTTTGAAAGGCACTTTTTGAATCATTACACAGCACCATAGATGGATAACTATGACCAAAACTGCAAGCGTATATTGAATGACAACTATAGTAGGCTCTGCAAAATATGAATGTTTCGAACTCCAGCACATATTGCAAACCTTTCAATGCCCTACAACCGTAACATGAATTTCTCATTGGATTGCAAAGCACCATCTATGACGAAGACGATTAGTCGCAGGAGTAGATACAACGGCGATTGAGGTAGATAGTTTTTAACTTGACAGTTCTGTATTCCAGCTCGTTTTCCACAACTAGTCATGTCCACCAATCCTAAAAAGAATTGCTTGTAATTTCAATATACCGGATAAGCCGCAACCGTTTATTGGAAATCTATTGTGACAGATTCAGTAGACCCTGAAAGCCCTGAGATTCAAGGAAATTTTGCAAACCTCACGATGTCTGATAACCCTAAAAGACTTCCCATTAGATATCGGTGATCAATTACTGTAAACGTAGATGCAATGCCGATTGGGATCATTCTGAAGAACTTGTACAGTACCATGAATAAAAAAGCCGAATACCTCAAGCGTAGAACACCATTTCGGTATATCCTATAGAGCTTGAAAGTTTTGAACATCAAAACATTTTTCAAATCTTATAATGTCTGACAACCGTAAAAAGAACTTCTTGTTGCATTGCGGAGCACCATGGACAACAACATAGATAAGTAGCAAGTGTAGATTCAATGAATAAAGTAGATTTTGCAGACTTTAAAAGTCTACCTCTAGAGCCGCTAACGTAGATTGCATGGTGATTGCGGTAGATTCTGTAGACTATGAAAGTCCTGAACTCCAGGGCATTCTACATACCTTACAATGTCGTACAACCTCAGAAAGATTTCCTCGGAACATTTCAGAGTGCAATAGATAACAATGACCGAGATTCAATGGCGGTTATGGTAGATTTTGTAGAACTTGAAAGTACTTCTCGTTCAATAAGAAAGCAACTCGGAACTTAAAGGTCAAAAGCCGCAAAGTTGTACAGTAGACGTTCGGTCGGTGCAAACGGTTTAACTGCAATGCTTTTTAACTGCAAGTCCGGTAAGTGCAACAAATTTGCAGTTATCGCACCGATAAAAGTCAAAATAGTGCGCCATGTTAGCCCAAATGAACAGTCGGATCACGTTCACGGTTATTTTTTGTCATTTGACAACTTCCAGACCAACAATTGAAAAGGCCACATCAACATTGCGTAAACAAACACGTTTCTGTCGACTTGAGGGCTTCTGAGATCCACCCACGCATCTCACCACCACTATCAGAAAGCTTGTTGTTTACGCTTTCTGTTAGTGGTGGTGAGGTGTGTGGGTGGAGTTCAAAAGGCCTCAAGTCGATGGAAACATGCTTGTTTACAAAATGTTGTTGCGGCCTTTTCAATTGTTGGTCTTGACTTGTTGACATCTGTCAGTCGTTGCAGTTACCGAATTTCGTTCGCTAAGTGAAACGTAAACATGTTGCAGTTATCGAACGTCTACTGTATTGAAATTGAGCTGCGGTAGATCCTGTTGACCATGTAAGTCTCAACTTGGATATCCTAGTACATCAAAATAAACCCAAAACAGCTGCCCGCTTATGTCTTGCGGCTCTAAGAGTATTCTGCATAATTGTCCCATGAATTTATTGCATTGATTACATTCAGGTGCCTTCAGAGCATATGGCTTAAATTTCTTAAATAACGTATTGGAGGCCTTGGGGTGATCTAGGTTTATTGGACGTGATTACTAAAGTAAATCGGACATCTATGATTTCCATAACCTATTTTTCAATGACGAAATACATGAATGTAAACAATTTCAAGGCACATTTCCAAAAAATACGAGAAAGCAGAGCGTTAATGATTAATCATAAATTTAATCATGATTAATGATTAATGATTAAGATTAATCAAAAATCAATAATCATAATCACTAAAAAAATATTTAATCATTAATCATTAATCTTAATCACACTGATTTCGCAATTTAATCATTAATCAGTAATCATAATCATGAGGAAAAAGAATTAATCAATCGTTAATCATTCATTACCAAAAATGATTCATTATATAAAATATATGATCCAACTTAAATTGGTTCAAATGCTGTTCTAAGTGTGATTCTTTTTTCAAAAATCTCCCAGACAAAGAAACTTTTACTTTTGAAACTTCAAAAATATTGTAAACAGCACAAAACCTTTTAATCATTTCCAGTTTTTATGATTGATTAATCATGATTAATCATGATTTTTAATCAATGAGCCGTTTTTAATCAATAATCATAATCAATAATCGCAGATAAAACCAATTTTAATCATTAATCATAATCTTTAATCATCCTAAAAATCAAATTAATCATTAATCATAATCAACAATCACCGAAATTAGAATTTTAATCATCAATGATTAATCATGATTAAAAATTTTGTTAATCATGAACGCTCTGCGAGAAAGCCACCTATTTCGACACCTCACCAAAAGGGGAGAGGGTGCAGGGGGATGCCCATCAATACATCTTATAGTTAGTACAACTATTCTTCTTGATGTACACTACCCCTCATAAGTACGAACTCACTTAAATAAGTATTGCGACACTCAGAGTTAAATATTGCATCACCTTCGAAAAAGTTTAGGATCACCTCAAAACAGCTAAATTGGTGCTACTTTATCTCGAAGTCCTGAAAATATGCAACGGTGCAGTCTTCACCAAAGTTATCCGGAAGGTCTTTGGCATCACAATGGCAAGCAGTTTGGTTCGCAATTCTGCCGCTAGGCGACGCTAGTGTGCATGGTTAAATTAGCATTTTTAACTTGTTCTATCACGTGATCATGATGAGATAGAAAGTTCAAGTCTTCAAGTTGTTCGGAAGGTCAAGGACATCTTAATGACAAGCAGTTTGGTTCGCAATTCTTAGTTCCATCTCGTGATCCTGATGAGATAGACAGTTAAAGTATTCGGCAAAGTTGTTCTGAAAGCCATGGACATCAACATTACAAGCAATTTGGTTCACAATTTCAATTGTGGGCTGCGTGGCCGTGCGGTTAGAAGCGTCAGTCGTCTAGCCGTTTCGTAAGCCTCGGAGTGTGGGTTCGATTCCCACTCCAGTCGGTGAAAACTTTTCGTCAAACGAAAAATTCTCCACTGGACCACTGGGTGTTCCGTGTATTGTCCGTTGTCTTATGTGTGTGATTGTTCAGTCTGTACAACATCTGGTTGAAGGCGGTGTAGTGTCTTTTTAAATTCTGTCGCTAGGTGACGCTAGTGAGCATGAAAAAATGAGTATTTGCCAATGACAAGCAGTTTATGAAGTGACTCAGACCTCAATCACTTGAATATTAAGTGAATCAGGCCTGAACCACTTGAATATCAAGTGAACCAGAACTGAATTACTTGAATATCAAGTGATCAGACCTGAATCTCTTGAATATGAAGTGGATCAGCCCTGAATCACTTGAATATCAAGTGGTTCAGGCCTGAATCACTTGAATAACAAGTGAATCAGCCCTGAATCACTTTAACATGAAGTGAATTAGAGCTGAATTACTTGAATATCAAGTGTATAAGACCCGATTCTCTTGAATATGAAGTGAATCAGTACTGATTTTTTTGAATATCAAGCGAATCAGGGCTGAATCGCTTGAATATTAAGTGAGTCAGACCTAAATCACTTGAATATCATGAATATCAAGCGAATCAGTCCTGAATCACTTGAACAGTGCTGAAAAATTCATTTCGTCATATCTAAATTCAATCACCTACAGCTCATTTTGGAGGCTGAACCTGAGAATATGGTATATGAAAGACTTGTACAGCTAGACCAGTTCTGCTAGAAAGTCACGGAAAAACCGATATTTTTCGAATATTTAACGTAAATGTCACGGGCTTCCTTTGAAAAATGCCAAATGATATTCACGGTGAATATCATTTAGCATTTTTCAAAGGTGGTCCGTGACATTTACCTTAAATATTCGAAAAATATCGGTTTTTCCGTGACTTTCTAGCAGAACTGGTCTAGCCGCACAAGTTTTTCATATACCATATTCTCAGGTTCAGCTTCTAAAATTAGCTGTAGGCGATTGAATTTAGATATGACGAAATGAAATTTTCAACACTGCACTTGAATATGAAGTGAATTAGACATTCACTGAATCACTTGACCATGAATTGATTCAGACCTATTGAATATGAAATGAATCAGACCTGAGTTACTTGCACATCAAGTGAATCGGGCCTCAATCTTTTGGATTAAAATGTCTCAGACCTCAATCACTTGAACATGAAGTGAATCAGAACTGAATCACTTGAATATGAACTAAATCAGACCTGAATCACTTGAATTGAAATGACTTATACCTAAATCACTTCAATATGAAGTGAATGAGCCTTGAATCACTTGAACATGAAGTGAATCAGACCTGAATCACTTGATTATGAAGTGAGTCAGACCTGAATCATTTGAATATCATGAATATCAAGTAAATCAGATTTGAATTGATTGAATATAAAGTGAATCAAACCTGAACCACTTGATTATGAAGAGAATCAGACTTGAATCACTTGAATATCATGAATATCAAGTGAATTAGATTTGAATCGCTTGAATTCAAAGTGAATCAGACCTGAATCACTTGAATATGAAGTAAATCAGACCTGAATCACTTGGATTAAAATGAAACAGCCCTGAATCATTTGAATATGAAATGAATCAGACCGGAATCACTTGAATATGAAGTGATTGGGCCCTGAATTACTGGAACATGAAGTGAATAAAACCTGAATCAATTGAACATGAAATGAATCAGACCTGAACCTCTTGAATATGACCCGAATCACTCGGATTAAAATGACATACACCTAAATCACATGAATATTAAGTGAATCAGACCTAAACCTATTGAATATGAAGTGGATGAACTGCTAATCATTATTATGTCCAAGACCTTCCGAGGCCCATATAGCCGAGGCGGTAAACGCACGGGTATTCAGCATGACCATGCTGAGGGTGACGGGTTCGATTCCCGGTCGGTCCAGGATCTTTTCGTAAAGGAAATTTCCTTGACTTCCTTGGGCATAGAGTATCTTCGTGCCTGCCACACGACGCATGCAAAATGGTCATTGGCAGAGGAAGCTCTCAGTTAATAACTGTGGAAGTGCTCATAGAACACTAAGCTGAGAAGCAGGCTTTGTCCCAATGAGGACGTTACACCAAGAAGAAGAAGAAGAAAACCTTCCGAACAACTTTGCCCAAGACTTGAGCTTTCTATCTCATCAGGATCACGAGATTTTCATTCATTTATTTAGTATTACATCAAATTCAAGATAAAACTGAATCAACAATATTTCTCCATAATACACGGTTCGTGGCTGCCGCTCTCCATCCTCGGTCGCGCCCGATGCTCGCCAAGTCACGCTCCACCTGGTCCGCCCATCGTGCTCTCTGCGCTCCACGCCTTCTTGTACCAACCGGATGGTTAGCAAACACCAACTTTGCAGGGCTGTTGTCCGGCATTCTTGCAACATGCCCTGCCCACCGTATCCGTCCAGCTTTAGCCACTTTCAGGATGTTGGGTTCACCGTAGAGTGCAGCGAGCTCGTGGTTCATCCTTCTCCGCCACATACCGTTCTCGTGCAAGCCACCAAAAATCGTCCTTAGCACGCGTCGCTCGAAAACTCCGAGTGCTTGCAGGTCCTCCTTGAGCATCGTCCATGTCTCGTGCCCGTAGAGGATTACCGGTCTTATTAGCGTTTTGTACATGGTGCATTTGGTGCGTGGGTGAATCTTTTTCGACCGCAGTTTCTTGTGGAGCCCGTAGTAGGCCCGACTTCCGCTGATGATGCGCCTCCGAATTTCACGGCTCACGTTGTTGTCAGCCGTCAGTAAGGATCCGAGGTAGACGAATTCCTCCACCACCTCGAAAGTATCCCCGTCTATCGTAACATTACTACCCAGACGGATCCGGTCGTTTTCGGTTCCACCTACCAGCATGTACTTTGTTTTTGAGACATTCACCACCAGTCCGACCTTTGCTGCCTCGCGTTTCAGGTGGGTGTACAGCTCTGCCACCGTTCCAAATGTTCTGGCAATAATGTCCATGTCGTCCGCAAAGCACACAAATTGTCCGGATTTTGTGAAAATCGTTCCCCGGCTGTTGAGCCCGGCTCGTCGCATCACACCTTCCAGAGCGATGTTGAAGAGTAGGCATGAGAATCCATCACCTTGTCGCAGTCCCCGGCGAGATTCGAATGAACCGGATAGTTCACCCGAAACCCTTACGCAGTTTTGCACACCGTCTATCGTTACTTTAATCAGTCTAGTCAGCATCCCAGGAAAGCCGTTTTCGTCTATGATTCTCCATAGCGCTGCGCGGTCGATACTGTCGTATGCCGCTTTGAAGTCGATGAATAGGTGATGCGTTGGGACCTGGTATTCACGGCATTCTGCCGTACGGTGAAGATCTGGTCAGTTGTCGACTGGCCGTCGATGAAACCAGCTGGGTAACTTCTCACGAACTCATTTATTTTAGTTGAAAGACGACGGAAGATGATCTGGAATAGCACTTTGTAGGCAGCATTCAAAATAATGATCGCCCTGAAGTTCTCACATTCCAAATGGTCGCCTTCCCTGTGAATGGGGCAGATTACCCCTTCCTTCCACTCCTCCGGTAGCTGTTCGGTTTCCTAGATTCTGACTACGAGCCGGTGTAGGCAGGTGGCCTACTTTTCTGGGCCCATCTTGATGAGTTCAGCTGCGATACCATCCTCACCAGCTGCTTTGTTGGTTTTGATCTGGTGAATGGCATCCTTAGCTTCCCTCAGCGTGGGAGTTGGTTCATTTCCGTCCTCCGCTGCACTGGCGTCGTCGTTTCTTCCGTTGCCGTGGGCTCCCGTGCCTACGTTCTCCACGCCGTTCAGGTGCTGATTGAAGTGCTGCTCCCACCTTTAGATTACCTGACGTCGGTCCGTCAAGAGGGCTCCGTCCTTATCCATGCATATTTCGGCTAGCCTCACGAAGCCGTTGTGGGATGCGTCTAGGAATGCGTCGAGATTCTGGTAGAACTTCCGTGTTTCTTGTGAACGCTACAGCAGTTCCATTTGTTCACATTCCACTTCTTCCAATCGGCGCTTATTCTCTCGAAAGAGACGGGTCTTCTGTCACCGCGTTCTTTTATATCACTCCACGTTCTGCCGTGTCCCATGCTGCAGCAAGACCGCCCTCGCTGCGTTCTTCTCTTCCAAAATCTCTCTACACTCATCGTCGAACTAATCGTTCCTTTGGCTCCGTTTCACATACTCAACGTTGATCTCCGCTGCATTGTTGTTGTTTTCTTTTATCGTATTTCAGCAGTCCTCGAGAGGGGCTTTATTGAACTCGTCCTCGTCCGGCAACGCTACCTCGAGATTCTGCGCGTACACCAGGTAGCGGTCAGAGTCGATGTTAGCGCCACGCTTGACGTCGATAAGTGAAGAGCCGTCCATCAATCAGGACATTGTCGATTTGGGATTCCGTCTGCTGTGTAAGTGTAAGTGTAACGATAAGGGTCATGTTCTTGGAGGCGGCGGAATCAATTAGTCGTAGGCAGTTTTCGTTCGTCAGCTGATAGGCACTGAACCTTCAAATCGTCGGTCTAATCCTGAGCATCTTGACCTCGTATTTTGAGCAGTTATCGTACTTGCGTTCAAGCTGCGCGTAGAATCCGTCCTAGTCATCATCATGCTTCCGGAGTGTGGACTGTGATTTCCATAACTCTGCGCGGTAGATACTTTCGCCGCCTTGAAGTTGGTGCAGATGATGCGTTGGAACTTCGTATTCACGGCGTTTCTGGAGGATTTGCCTTACAGTGATGATCTAATTAGTTATCGGGCGGCTCTCGATGAAACCTGTTTGATTACTTGTGCTGATTCAATATATTTTAAAACGAGTTTAACGATTTTCCCCTTTATCTCGAAACAATTGTGAATATAACTTACATTTATTTTCTTTTCGATACACTACTGTTAACTACCATGGATATCAGGATAAAAAACAAAACCAACACCGAGTTATTTCAACCATATCCAAAGGATAATATATTTCTCTTGATTTTGGTAACATAATGTATGTTGTTCGACAACGTTTGATCACATCCAAACTTGGTTTGTTGTTGTTACGTATTCTGTAATTTGAACTTTGACCAAAGCGATGATAATTGTAGATAGACTGGATAAAATTGCAATCCACCTTCAGGAAACATTAAAAAATAGTTCCTGAGTATTTTTCCTCCAATACTAGAACAGGTATGCGCGTTTTCAATTGCATTCTGGTACGGAGAATAGGCTTTTTTTAAAGCTTTGACACAACATCCCCATATCCCGACGAGAGGAAAGCAAGCGCATCCCCCTTCTCAGTCGCTGGTATCCGTCGTGGTAACCGTGTCTCGTCCTTTGTCCCTCGCGGGAGCTTTGCGCGCTGGCCACGCCAACCTAGGATAAGGGAGACAAGGGTGTGTAAAACAAGCGTACTGGGTTGTTTTGGTGATTTTTTTTTGGTGTGAGAAGTCATTCTTGGGGTCGTTAGTTTGGTTTTGGTTTGGTTTCGGAGGCTTAGGGCAGAGGCGACGAGTTGGTCTGAATTTTCTGAATGGGCGTGATGGCCGTGTCCATGATGTTGAACTGACTCCGGCTGAACACGTACCGGATCATGGTTCGTAAGTCGCTGCGGCCACTCTGTCTCAGCAGCACGTAGATGTAGGGATCGAGCATGAAGTGCAGCAGGATCAGTATGTCGGACAGAGCGAAGAACCAGGTAAACCGTGCCTTCACTTCCGGTTTCAACAGCTGAGCCAGAAGGATGGACACCTGGGGAGAAAGGGAAAGAAATCATACAATCCACCAGAAATATATGTATCACATTCGATACCTACCATCTGCGGGAGCCAACACGCGAGGAAACTGATGCTCAGGAACGTCATCAGTTTGGCGAAGCGGATTTCCTCCGTCGTTGGTTCGCCGACCATCCGGAAGATGGACGAATCGGTGAAGCTGGCCGATTTTTGCGAGCTCCTTAGGGTGGCCCTTTCCACCATCGGCATCGGCTGGATTGAGCGGAACTGCCTTCGCATCTTGTGGTGGGACTGATACAGTACCTTGCGCACGCTCAGATTGCATATCACGATCCCCGTGCACAGGATTATGCCTGGAGGAAAGATAAATAGTGTTTAAACATTTTTTATTTTTATATTGTGCAACTTGAAAGATGGAATACGACTATTGACCAAGAAAAAATGTACATATTATATTAAACAGGGGGTGGCCAAAATGTTTGGGATAGGCAACTTTTTTTTTCTCTCACAAAAAAGTTCAACATGCTATAACTTTTCATAGAGTGCTTAAAAAAATCTCAAATTTTGACTGTTTGTCAACCTATTATGTGCATCGTTGGCACAAATTTGGGCTCGATTGATTAATCTTTCGCAAAGTTAGAACCGTTCGGGTAAAACACCATTTTTTTACAACTAATTTTTGAGCTGCCATATCTCGGAAACCTCGGGCCCATATAGCCGAGGCGGTAAACGCACGGGTATTCAGCATGACCATGCCGAGGGTGACGGGTTCGATTCCCGGTCGGTCCAGGATCTTTTCGTAAAGGAAATTTCCTTGACTTCCTTGGGCATAGAGTATCTTCGTGCCTGCCACACGATATACAGATGTAAAATGGTCATTGGCAGAGGAAGCTCTCAGTTAATAACTGTGGAAGTGCTCATAGAACACTAAGCTGAGAAGCAGGCTTTGTCCCAGTGAGGACGTTACGCCAAGAAGAGGAGAGGAGGATCTCGGAAACCAATGAACCGAATTGAATGAAATTTTGAACGTACACTAACAATATACAAATGCTTCACAATCTATTAAAACATAGATACTTTTTAAACGTTGAAAAAAGTTATCATGGATTGACACTTTTTGGATTTTTCCCGAAAATGTATTTTTTTACATGAATTTCAATAAATTTCAGTGTTGATATCCAAAGATTTTCCATTTCTGTTCTCAAGTTATCTCTAATCAGATATATTAAAGCCTATTAAGATTGATGAAAGAACACATTTAGTAATTTAGTAAATTTGACTTATTTTCCTCTATATGGGTAAAAATTTCAACGCGGTGTAACTTAATTGGCCGTGAGAAAATATTATATTATATAACGTCGTATTAAGTATCAAAATATTGTTGATGAACGTTAAAAAATTCATTCAATTCGGTTCACTGGTTTCCGAGATATGACAGTTCAAAAATTAGTTGTCTAGCGGTTTTCAGATCGTGCACCGCGGTGCACTTTGGTGCACCGCAAAGTCTCGACAAGTGCACCGCAAGACATATCAATATCCTGCTATCACTACAACGAACAATTTTCGAAAATACCTTGTGGTCCACTGCAAAACGAAGATCCGAACGATCGCTTTAAAAATTGCCAAGGCTCTTGCCGAGGGAGAGTTTTGATTACCCTTGATTAACCAAGAGTGAAAACCCTTCCAGGCGTTTTCAAAGAAATTTACCAATAAAGGGTGAGTCGATAATTATTGTGCCATTTTCAAACTAACGTAACTTTTTTCCTACTTCACCAAAATCAACCAAATTTTGTACAGTTTCTCCTTAGAGTCTATTGTTTACATAAAATGAATTGAGCAGTTATCAGTGAGATTCCGCTCGATATAGAATAAATTTAGTTCACAGTTCTAAAAAAGATGTTGTACAATCACATGGTAAAATCTAAAATCATGGTATAGCGCCTTGGAACAATTGATGATTATACATTATCAGATCATCTTAATGTTCGTCAATAGGTTTCAGGAATGGTTGTCGGTGAAACATAAGCTTGGAGCTGGGTGAAAACCTGGCACGATGCGCATAAACAAACCAGAGAGCTTTAATTATTTGTTGCAAGTTGAGCCTGAACATGTCCACATGGAGGGCGTTAATTGAAAATGTCGTGAATTTCACTAAAACGCATCCTAAATTTGAACCTATACCAAAAAGTTGAAATACATACATATACGAAACTACAGTAAGAATTTGGTTTCATTTCGTTAACTGTAGACAATTTGCGAATCACTTGAAGGTAGGGTGGCACAATAATTAACGACTCACCCTTTAATCTCGTGAGAAATGTAAGAATTTTTAATAAATCCGGTAAGGATATTCCATCATAAATTATTGTACAAAGAATCTGTAGTGAATCTTCCATAACTTCGTTGAAAATCTCAAAAGAAATTCGATCTGTATTGCTACGAATTCTCGTATGACCTGGGAAAGGTCCTATCAAGAATCTCGCAAGCAGCTTCCAAACATTTCTCTCAATTTTCCATTGCTTTTCAAATTTGATATTTTTGAATTTTGATTGTTTTTGTATTACTTCAGATTTCCTTATGAATCGGCCAAAAATCAAGGATGAAATTCTTCGAAAATCTTGTCAATAATTGCAAATTTGCCAGGAATCTTCCGAGAATCCAGTTATAGTTGAAAATTCTAAAAATGATACAAGGGTAAACGCAGGAGTTCATCGAGGTTCTTGTTAACTTGATATGAATCCACCGGGGATTATTGTTGTCCGAAAATTTTCAAGAATACCCTCAACAACAGAAAAAATGTCTTAGGTTCATCAACAGTTTCATTCGTAGTAAGCACTGAAAAGTTATAAAAAAGCTAACCAATGTTATGCACGCTAACGCCGCTCAGCACTAAATTGCATAATTTCCAGACTACCAAAAATGTGTAACCCTTGCACATTCACAAAATCAGCTCCTGTGTCCGCAAAATCGTTAAATTCGCAAAAAAAAAAAATATACTGCAATCTAGCTAGGTTTACTAGTGACCTTGGAAAACTAAAAAAATATCGACATTCCACATCTAGATGAGTGTACGAGCTGTTTTTGAGAATGTGTAACTGTAACACAATTTTGTGTGGTCTGGAAATTATGCATTTATGAGTAGGGCTTACACATTTTAGTGCTGAGCGGTTTTACTGTGTGGATTACTGCACGAATTTATACTGGCCTGCTTACTCTCTCAAGAAATTTGACGTTTGAGAGGTGTCGGCACCGCTCAAACGTCAAATTTTCAGTGAGAGTAAGCAGGCAAGGCATAAATTCGTGCAAGTTCATACCATCTACCCCCTGTTCATTTGACCGCATCTAATCTAAACACTTTTTGCAGCAGAAGACACTTAGGTAAATATGACAGCATTTTTAAGAAATTCTCAAATCGGATTCTTTTACTATAATGAACAGGTGCACCGTGAAGCAATTTATTTCCCAAAAGTGCACCGCGAGCCAAAAGGGCTGAAAACCCCTGCTAAATAATAGTGTTTTACCCGAACGGTTCTTACTTCGCGAAAAATTATTCAATCAAGCCCAAATTTGTACCAAAGATGCTCATATAATAGGTTGACAAACAGTCAAAATTTGAGATTTTTTGATGCACTCTATGAAAAGTTACAGCATGTTCAATTTTTTTGTTGGAGAAAAAAAGTTGCCTATCCCAAACATTTTGGCCATCCCCTGTACATTAATACCATGATTTCGGGTGAAATTGATCGACGTGAGCTCCTTTTTAATTTGTCAAAAATAACACTTTAAACTTGAAATAAGATGTGAAAAATTTCCGTCATGTGGCGCAAGGATTATTGAATGATGAGTAGTAAATTTGAATTTGTAGTATTAAATTTGATATTTATTTTTTGCAAAATGCGAGATAACCGATATTGGAAGTCACGTTTAAACTTTTATTGCCTTTTAACCCTTAAAAGCCCTACACGAACCACTTTTTTTCAAACGGCTACTACTCAAAGACCATTCAACCAGAAAATTTGAAACCAATTTTAAATTAAATGCGGTCTTCCAATATCTGGGTGTGGCATCCCCCCTAACCTCTCCCCCCTTTCTGGGTATTGCAAAACGCCTTACCACGAGGGTATTTTTCTGCAGTTTCATTGATTCTCACACACATTTTCATTCTGAAACCTGTGTTGTAAAATGTATTTGGACATAAAACGATCGCTCTGTGCTATGAACATGCCACTGCTACGGAACCGGTTCCGGATGTTCCGGATTACGGTTCTACCTGGTCATTTTAACCCGTGATTCTTAGAAGGCGTTGTCTTTCGGCGCAAAGCGTGTTTCTCATTATGATTCGCACTCAAATTCTCTCTATTTTCATTACAACTTACACCTCTACCATCGAAATTTGTTTATAAGCAGTTTTGGACCGTTTAAAAACTACTGGATGTGGCCACCGGACCTAATAGACGGGCTTGGTGGTCTAGTGGCTACCGCTTCTGATTTATATGCAGAAGGTCCTGGGTTCAATCCCTGGCCCGTCCCTTTCCTCCTACTTTGTATCTTTCTATATACTTTCTCTCTGCTCCCTACATATACAACTCATGTATATAAACATGTTCATAGCCGTCGCTAGAACAGAAACGGGTTGAAAAAGCCGTTTCCCTTCCTTCCAAACTTTCACAGCACAGTGTCACATGCCTATTAGAAAACGCCTACAAGTTATGCAATCATGCGAACTGTGCCGCACATCTTCAAAATAATAAAAACACACAATTCTATCACCTTCCCCTGCAGGGGACCATGGTATCCACAAACCAATGTGTGAACCTTCTGCCAACCAATTCCCACCAACACTCCAACATCCGCATGAATTTGTGCTGGCGCAGAGGTATATTCGGCCAGATGTGGATACAAACGATTGCAATCATCACTTCCTTACCCCTTCCCCACATTGACCTGCAACCTGACGTGGCAGGCGCCATTGTCGCCTAAAAATAGAAGATCACCAACGCTCACACACTGAAGATGCCTGCTAGTCCCCGGCAGTTATCTCATTGGCCCTTGTGTGAGTGTAGCTGGTCTGGCGATACTGGAGTAGCATCCACGGGCGGTCAATCAAGCTCAAGCTCAAGCTACTGGATGTGGCCACCGGACCTAATCTCCGGAGGAACCTACTGTATACTGGTGCTCACATCTATAATACATTTTTGTGGCTTTATGTATTGAGTGTCTTAGAAAAAAAAGGTTTTATATACTTACCTCTTTATTTTGGAATTTTCACCTTTTTGATTAATCCACCTAAAAGTGCGATAGGAATTCACTTTTCTCATAAATGAAGATAGAGTATTGGTGTCTTCTGCAAAGTTGCAGAAAAGTGAATTGTTGGAAAGTTTGCCGAACAAACTCTTACCTTATTTGCTTAATTTTAAGAGTTATGTGTCATTTTTTGTGAACGACCCCTTGGAATAGGTTTTCCTGCATAACTTTTTGTATGGATCTTTCGGAACGTTCGTGTGTTCAACAAAGTTGTTCTTGTAATGAAATACACCTCCTTCTGCTTTTTTTCTTTTTACTACGATAACGATCCAAGTGGAACAGAGCCTGCATCTCAACTCTCCTGCAGGATTCCTGGAGGAAACCTAAGATTTTTGCAGAAATAATTGCTGGAATATCTCATGCAATTCAAGCCACAAGCTTCTACTGATTTTTATTCTCACTCATTCGCCTTCATAAACATGAGAAAGAGCGTAATGTAAGAGAGGTCAAGTACCACCTCTTCTATCCTTTTTTTTCTTGTGTTTGTTCAGAAGAATGAGTTAAAAGATGTCTACGCTAGTGATTACTGCTGAGATCCCTCCAAAAAAAAACCTGCTGGGATCCCTTCAGAGATTTATACAAGGATTATTTAAGTTTTCTTACAAATTTTCCAGCTGGGAATCAACTTGAGAGCAATTGGGATTGCTCCAGGAATGATACTAGGAACAGGAATTTAGAAATTCAAAAATTTAGAAATTTTTGGTAGAATCCACCAGGAAGTTTTGCAGATATTTCTCAGACAATTTTTTCTGGGAATCTTCCAGGAGCTCTAGAAGGACTCTCAAGAGCAATTTCCAGAGAAATTCCAACTGAAAATGTATAAGAGATTTCTGGAGAAATTCTAGTATGATTTTTTCTGGTACTACAAGGAACATTTCTAAGGGAATCCTTGAAAAAATCTCTGTATGAATCGCAAGAGAAATTGCTATAGAATACATTGGAGAAATTTCTGGAGGAATCCTTGAAGGTATCACAGAAGGAATATGCATAAGAATATGTATAGGATTCCATGGAGAAACCTCTGAATCAATTCAAAAAGAACCCCATCAGATATTTGTGGAGCGACCCCCATTGGCGTAGCTTTTCTTTTTTTCTCACTCATTCTCTTTATAAACACGAGGAAGATCTGAATAAAACAGGGGGTCCGTGTTCCTTCTTCCATCATTCTCATTGGCGTAGCTAGGGGGGGTTCCAGGGGTGCCTGGCACCCCCTAGAATAAATTTGGCACCCCCTAGAATTTTTCCTTGACAATCACTTAAAATTTAAAAATTCATATGATTATTCCAATGTTTATTAATGGCGTATTTGAACAAAACATTAAATACGCCTGGAGTTACTTGATTACCTGTTTTATTTTTAGAGATTTGGATTGGTAAGAACAATCGGCAGACTTACTTTCTGGAAATTAAGCACCAAAATAGTGTATATTCAATCTTAGCTGAGTAGTTTGTTTAGAAATCTCTAAAAGGATTTCCCTGAGACATTATATAAACTATGTGTATATATGCTGGAGGTATTTAGGCTCAATTCGTGGATTTTTTTGTGATTTCTCTGGGCAAATTCTCACGGTATTGGTTATTTGATTCAATTTTGTTTAGTTGGTTTAATTGGAATGCATTATTGTAAAATCCAGCGAATTCGTTTGAATAAAGCTTATAGTAATAAAATATTAAGTACGTGACGTCTCTAGTAATTATTTTCGGTCAAACAGACTAGAAGAGCTAAGTATGATGATGTAACTAAAATAGAACGTTTTAGGTTTTATGAGCGGTTTTGAAAGCCACGCTACAAGATTAGTTGGTCTCCAAAATGTTGGTTGGAATGTGGGTTTCTCACGGTTGACTTATTCAATACAAAATATGTAGACACTTTGTCAAACAAAATTTCAATATTTTTAAACATGATAAATTTCCAAAATAAGGTTCATTTCCATACAAACGAAAGTTGCAAACTTTGGGCTGCGTTTTCTCCGATGCCTACTCCTATTGAATATTAGTCTTATGCGATATGGGCAGTACAGGATGTTAGTATTTTCGGATCGATCACAACGTTCATAGCGACAATCTCTTTTTTATAGCTTGCACATGAAAATTATTTGCAAGAACAATTGTGAGAAGTATGAATTACAGGAATTAAAAAAAAAAAACAACAAAATATATGTGTTGTACAGAAATATTGTGTTTTCGGTTCGAACTAGACATTATTCGTTAAGCTACTTTTAAATAAATAAAAAGAAAATCGCGTTAAGTACTGTTCCTTTGAATTCCACTAAGAATTTGCATCCTTTGACAGATACGTATTTCGACCTCAACTGTAAGGTCGTCTTCAGTGTCTTGTACTTGACTCGAGTCGTGCTTCCTTCAAAGAGCGAATAGCTCACTGGAAGCATTGAACGTATTTTTTTTGTAATTCTCCATGATTTCATTAACTTTATATTTATTGCATTTGAAAATTGCTTCGGCAATTTGTTTCAAATTTTGTTGGCATATTTTTGAAAATTTATTCGAAAATTTCTTTGACAATTCCTTTAGCTATTTCATCGATAATTTTTTCAGCGGTCCTTTTGTGAGTTTCTTCACTATTTAACATTTTCCTGGAGAATTCCTTTGGCAATTTGTTTTAAAAATCCATAAGTAATTCTTTTTGAAATTTTTATAGGAAGCCTTTTTGGCAATTTCTCTGGAAATTCCTTAGGCCCATAATTTGGAAATTTCTCAAACAATAATTTTAGGGATTTATTTCACAATTTTTTTAGGTATGTTCTATGGATATTCTTTTGGTATTTCTTCAGGCATTTCTGTGGAAATTCTTAGACTATTCCTTTTGAAATTTAAAAAAATCTCATTTGGACTTACTCAAAGAATTTTCAAGGGAATTGCGATTTCCAAAAGAATACCCGAAGAAATACGAAAATGGAAATATCGGATGAATTGCAAAGGAATTCTCGAAGTGATTTTCAACTACAAGAAATACCAGTTTAGTTTTCCAAAGGAATTGCCAAATAAATTTCCATTAAAATTATCGGAGAAATTTTTAAAGCAGTTGTTCTAAAATGCCTTTAAGGATTTCCTAAGGAATTCCGGAAGAAATTATGAAAGGTTTTCAAAGGAAATTGGCCAAATCCAAACCCAAATAAATTGCCGACATATAGGAGTTACTGAAGAAATTTTCATAAACAAAATTGAATGTATTTAAAACGAAATTTTCAAAGGAACTCTCGAAGAATATGCCGAAGAAGGAATTACCAAATAATTTTCCAAAAAAAAACCATGTCAGAGTAAAGGAGTTGTTGGAGAAATTATCAAAGGAATTTCTGACGGAATTTTAGAAAGAATTCCAAAAGGAATTGCTGAAAGAATTTGCATGCAAATTCTGAATTCTGACTGTAAGAGCTCTAAAAAAATGCCGATGTTTAAAAAAAATCCAGAAATTACAAAAATTACAAGAAAAGTTCCCAGAGTAAAAATCGGAGAGGTCTTCAAAATATTTGTCTAAGAAATTTCCAAACTAATTGCTCATGAAATTCCCATGGAAACTTTTGAAGCAAGTTTCTCCGGAATTGCTGAAGGTATTCCGAAAGAATCTGCTGCAGGAATTTTCTAAATCATTACGGGAAAAACTCTCGAAGAAATTGCATAAAGAATTCTCATAAGAATTCTAAAAGTAATTCATACCAAAATTTTCGAAAGAGCTTTTATTGAAATTACCGAATACCTACTCGGCATACAGGGGATACTCAAAATTTTAAAACTGGGACAGGTAAAATTTTCACTTTTCAAAAAAATGTTCAACTAGCTGTAACTTTTCGGAAAAGGGCATCGAATATTCTCAGATTTTTACTGTGAGTTCATCAACTAGTTGTGTGCTGGTGGTCCAATTTTGGAAAAGATCGGGCTTTTTAATATGAAGTTAAAAAGATTCTATAAAAAGGTATAATAATCCGATAGTCAACTTTGAGCTGTTATATCCCCGGATTCAACCAACCGAATGCAATAAAATTTTAATCATTTATGACTAATATAATGAGCTATTTAAAACTTTTGACCAAACTTAAAAATCTTTACATGAAAGAAAATTAAAACGATTAGATTATTTTTCTAATATAACACCAATTTATCTGAAATTTCATCATCGTTTCAAAATTATGGATAGTAATTATAGTTCATTTAAATTCCCTCTAATTGACTTGAATATATTTATGTTTCGAAGGAAAGCAACCAAATGGCCGGCATTAAATTGAAAAAGTAATGGGATAAATATGAAAAACAGATAAATTTACTAAAAAAAAACATAGCATAAATTAAATCGCAATAACTTTTTTTTCTTATATATAATTTCAAATTAAGTCAAATGTTTTTCAGGGTTCCTTATATTAGTCATAAGTGATCAAAATTTCATTGCGTTCGGTTCATTGAATCTTTCTAACTTCATGTAGAAAAACCCGATCTTTCCCATAATTGGACCAGTGATACACAACTAGGTAATGAACTCACAGTGGAAATTTGAAAATATTTGAGGCCTTTTTCGAAAAGTTACAGCCAATTGAACATTTTTTGAAAAGTGAAAATTTACCTGTCCCAGTTATTTTTAGTATCCCCTGTATAAAGAAATTCAAAAAAATACCGATGAAATTCACGATAAAAAAAACGTTTGAGACATTTCCCAAGAAATGTTTGAGGTTGTTCTCAGAGTCATTATCGAATGATTTACCAGAAGTATCCTCGAAGAGATTCTTAAAGAAATGGCCGGAAGCGTTATTATAGAAAATACAAAAAAAAAAAAAAACAAATACCAAAATCATTGTTGGCATAATCAAAAAAGAAAAGCTTCAGAGACTGCCAAAAATGGCGAAGTAGCTCGCGAAGAAATGCCGAAGGAATTTAACAAAAATGCCAAATAAACTCCTATAGGAATTGCTTATGAAGTTTCCAATGTAACTACCGATGAAATATTTAGATAATGTACCGGAGCTGTAACAAATTCTTAACATATTACCGAAGAAATTCTCAATAATATTGCTAAAGTGGAACCAAAGAAAGGGCCGGGGAAACTTGCTGATTCCATGGGAATTATTTAAAGATTTCTAAAAGGATTTTGAATTGACAAACGAATTGCAAAACAGTTTGCAAATAAATTACCGGGAATAATCCCTAAACAATTGTCTAAAGCACAAATTTCCCGTAGTACAGACCGAAATCGATTAGTTGGAGTCGAGTTTCAAAACCTCCCAAAACATGTATCTTGCAAACGGAATTCTGTACGAAGCTGAAATTTTGACTGATTTTGAATCAAAACTGATTTTACAAGTCAAAATTTCATATAAATTAAATTTGAAACGAAAATAAAATAAATATCTCGTGTATTATGCAATTTTGTAGTTCTTAAGATTTTAATTTCTCATAATTACTCTGAAAATGTATTCTTGAACACATGATTGTTTTCAATCAACAAAATAGAGGGGTTGTCGCGATGAAAGTTAAGTTCAATAAGTACGCGAAGGCTAGTTTTTCCCGCAACGCAGTAGTACTGGAAGCCATTGGATCTGACACCCCCCAGGCACCCCCTTGGTAAAAATCCTAGATACGCCAATGATCATTCTCTTTCTCGTGTTTGTTTAGGAGCGTGTGTGAGAAAAAAAAAAGAAAAAGCTAGCTACGCCAGTAGGAATTCCAAGAGGATTTTTCCAATGATTTCTTTATGAATGCCTCCAGGAATACCTGACGGGCTTCTCTAGAGGATTACTGCAGGGATTGCTGAAGGAATACCATCAAGGGTTCCTCCAGGAATTTATCTTGGGAATCCACTGAAGATATTTCTTCATAAATTTCAAACAATTCAGCAATAATTCCTCCAGCGATTTCTCCAAGAGATACTTTCAGATTTTGCACTCAAAAATCCTCCAAGAATGCCAACTGGGATTCCTCCATAAATTTCAGCAAGGATTCACCCAAGCATTCTTCTGGCATTACCACTTAGGATTTCATGCTGGGATTCCGCCAGTAATTATTTTATGAACTACTGTTGGAATTGCTCCAGAACTGCTACTTGGATTACTTTAGTAGACATTTCAGATATGAGTCCTCCAGGACTTTTTTATGAGTTTCCCACACAATACCAGCAAAAAACGCTCAAAGAATTCCTCAAGACTCTCAAGATCAAAAATTATAGATATTACTGCTCAAAATGCTGAGAAATCTCAACAAGAATTTCCGAAGAAATTCTAGAAGGAGATTTTGAAGGAATCCTTGCTGTGATTACAGGATGTATTGCAAGAGAAACTGCTAGAGGAATCCTTGGAGAAATCTCTGAAGGAATCACAGCGGAAATTCCTGGAGGAACTTCAAGATTTAACTTTGAAGATTCTTAGAAAAAAAAATAGGAATTTTCGGATGAACCCCATCAGCAGGCATCCCTAGAGGAACTGTTAGAAAAAAATCTTTGAGAATTGCTCTTAGAATTCCTCAAGGATCGCTGATGGGATTCTGCTACAAATTTCTGCTGGGATTCATTGATTTATCAAAGGATTCCTCCAGTAATTCTTCCGATGATTGTTTTAGGGATTTCTTCAATTTCTACTCGGAATACCTCCAGTAATTCTTGCTGGGATGATCAGGATTTCTCCAAGCGTTCTGACTGAGATTTCAAAAGTATTACCAGGTAATATTTTTACAGTTCAGCAATTCCTACACAGAAAAAAAAATGTAATTAAAATTCAGCGAGAAATCATACACATAAAGGGAATGCTAGAGTTAGTGCACTTTTACATGAGACATAATGTAAAATTACATTACCATCGTGTAAATTTCCGCCAACCATCGCGTAAACCATCATGGACTCCAACCGGTTACGCGACTATTGGCGGAAATTTACACGAACGTAACGTAATTTTAAATGATAACTCATGTAAATATAAACTAATTCTAGCATTCCCTTTATGTGCATGATTTTTCGCTGAATTTTACATGAATATTATTTTCTGTGTAGAGGATTCCTGTGAGCAATAAAGGAATCCTCTTGGAATTGCTGGAAAATTTCCGGCAGGAATTGCTTGAGGAATTCCAGCAAGACTTCTTAGAGGACTCCCCCAACGAGCTTCTGGAGAAATTCCATCAGCATTGCAGGAACAACTCCAATATAAATCCTTAAAAGAAGCTAAAGAGGATTTCTAGTAACGAAGAGGAATTTCTGGGAAAAAATCCTTAGAAGCATTCTTGGAAAAATCCATAGAGAAATTCTTAAAGAATTCCTGAAAAAAAAATAACTGGGTGAATTTCTGGAGGAACCCATACAGAAGCTATAGCAGTGATTACTGGATGAATAATTCGGGAAATCCCAGCAAGAATGTTTAGAGGTAAACACAGAGAAATCCTTGGATGAATTAATAAGAGGTATTACTGGAGTAATGACATGAGGAATTCCTAGAGGAAACACAGAAGGCATTTTTGGGGAAATGTGTAGTGGAATTTGTGGGGGAATCTTTTGTAAAAACCTTGTACAAATCAGAGAGGACACTTCTGCAGGATTCCCTGGGGAAATCTTTTAGAAATCGACAAAGAAATGCTTAGGGGAAACCTTGGAGAAATTCAAGCGAAAGTCTTTAGAGTAATCCTTTTGGAATTCCTCCGCAAAGTCCTGATGGGGTTTCTCTTGAAATTCTTGCTGAGATTGCCCCACAGGTTTCTTCAAGAATAGAAATTACCTTTGTGATTTCTGTGGAGATTCTTCAGGGATTCCTTTAGGATTTTTTCTTGGAAAATCAGCTGAAATTATTGGTAGGATTCCTTCAGATATTTCTATCAAGATTTCTTCAGGAATTCTTGCTGGAAATTCTCAAACAACATCATATGGGATTTCTTCAGTAATTGCTCTTATGATTCCACCAAGAATTTCTGGAGGATTACCAGCAGGAATTGCCCGAAGAATTCCAACAAGATTTCTTTATTTCTATCAGAAATTCCTGAATGAATCCCAGAAGCATTACTTGAGTAATCTCAGCAAAAATATCTGATGAATTACGAGTGGATTTTCGGCAGGAATTACTGGGTAAATACTAAGAAAAGATTGTGGAGGCAATCCCTAAATCCCTGAATCCCTAAATGAAGCATAGCAGGAAATTTTGAAGAAATATTTGGAATAACCACAGCAAAAATGTTTGTGTGCAGGAACCTCACCTGTCATTGTATAAGGCGTTCCAGCAACAATACATGGAGGAGTGTTATAATCACTCCAGAAATTCCTCTAAAATTTCTCCAGTGTTTCTTTTTTGTGTATTATTTATGAGGCAAGCACAAGGATACAGTATGCCATGGAAATCGGGAAAATATCCTGATAGAACGGGAATTGAACCTTCCGTCATCGACTTGGCGATTCAAAGCTTTATCTACTAGGGTAACTAGAAATCTTAATGTTGATTGGTTATGGTAAATTAATATCATTTCTTACCTGAGACAGTGAAAATAGCAAATAACAAAATGATTTCATAACATTTTCCATCCATCCTTGGCCATGATTAACAAATTTCTTATGAGAACAACTCGACTGAAGGGTGGAAATTTCCATAAACATGTTTCAATTAATGATTACCACCATCAACTCCTACAGACTGGTAACGCTTTCGGTAGCCAAAACCGGAGTCAAAGATTGACGAGCATGGATCCACTGGCCGTCCTTGACCTTGTGTGGTTTTCGGATGATGTATTTGACGATTACCGGAACTGAAAGCTTCAAAGTAGGTGCACAGGCACGTGCCACACAGAGTCAAAACAGCTTGCTAGTAGCCGCATTCTCGGCCTATGTTACCTTTCTTTTAGATTGAAATGGGTTTTTCGAGGGTGTCCAGATTATTCCATAATCATTCGGAATCTTCAACCAAAATTGAATCGAAATGGACGGAAAGTTAATTTTAACTTCATTTAAAGTGTGTTTGGAGAAAACTTTTTCTTCGGGGCGAACTGTCATTCTATCGCAAGCCAAGGACTGAAAGTCTATAATAAAGATAAATCAATCAATCATTGATAGATTGAACTGTCGCTTTATCAACGAATATTAAAATTGTTTTGCTTATTTAACCATCAAAACAAAGGTATTGTAACGTGTTATACTCAGAAAAATGAGCTATTTCGATTAGGCTTTAAGAAAATGACAATATTTTATTCGCTAAACAACCAATTGTGTGCTTGCCAAACCATTGTACAATGCACAAAGTTTCTGGAGGGTGTTATTTAGGTTATATTTTTTTTGCCTTTCTCGTACACTAAGTGTGCTGGAAAGGCTATATATTCACTCCAAAAATGACTTTTTGATAGAAGGCCTGGAGGGTCGAGCCACAAATACCAATCGACTCAGCTCGGCAAATTGAGGTGATGTCTGTGTGTGTGTATGTGTGTGTGTATATGTGTGTACAAATAAACTCACATCAGTTTTTGGCAGTAAAGCTCATTCGATTTTAATGACCGATGGTTAATTCGACGCGGCATCTGGTCCCATTGTTTCCTATTGAAAATGGTTTGGATCGGTCCAGCCGTTCCGGAGTTATGGCCATTTAGGTGTTCCGGATTGGTACCCCTAGAAGGGGCCAGACATGAAAATGCACTAAACCCATGCATGCGACCCATCAAACCACGGCATTTACGATTATCTGATGAACGGTTAGCAGAAAAATAGTCTCAGACCATATCTGAACCGGTAGTTTTCCGGAACCGGTTCTGGGTGTCCCTCCGAAAGCGGCCAAATATAAAATTGAACTGAACCTATGTATGCGACACAGCAAAGCTCGGATGTTTTGATAACCTTATGAACGTTAGCAAGCAAAGAGGTTCAGACTGGTGAAAAAATGTTTTAAGCATATGGTCAAAACTCAACCGTTACGTATAATAATTGAACTTTACATGTTTTTGACTTTGCTTGCCTCAAACTGGCTATAACTTGAAAATGGTCAAACTTACCGCATTTGAAAGATTATTAAATTTGCTATCAAAAATGGTCCAGATCGGCAAAGGCGTTCCGGAGTTATGGATATTTCAGTGATCCGGACCAGCACCGGTAGAACTGGCCGTATATAAACTTTTTTTTTACTTTAAATTCATTTTATTCAGTTCATTTGTGTGTTGTACATTATAAGTTGTTTAAGAGATTTAGAACATTTTCTTTTCAGCCTTTGTTTTACATTTTGGTTTGTGTCTGTGACACTTATTTACTAGTTTTTAATGATTCTTGTGTTTTACATTTGATATTGTGGGATATCTTGTTTCTTTGAATTTGATAACCACTGTATATAAAACTGAACTAGCCCCATACATCAAACTGCGGCGATTTCTGTAACCTTTAGCATGGTCAGGGCCGGATCTAAGGGGGGGGGGGCGGGGGTGGCTGGGCTGGGCCCCGGGCTTCCACATTTTAGGGGCCCCCACAAAAACCTTTTTTGGTTGCTAACATTAGCTTAATTTTTCGTATTGCTCAAGTACTGTTCGAAAATAAGGAAAAACATTTTTGGTCATCTCTCTGAAGGGCCTCCACATCCGCTTGGGCCCCGGGCCCCCACAATCCTTGATCCGGGCCTGAGCATGGTTGACGAGTCTTGTGCGGAAATCAACACTGGAGACCAGAAGCTCCACGATGTCGGCCCAAAATTCAAGATGGCTGCCAAATGTTCAAGGTGGTGGCTCAAAATTCAAGATGGCGGCTGTTTAATAGAGATTTGGGCTCTTAAAGCATGCTATATGGGAATATTTGATAAGGGGAAGATATCTGGACTCCTAAAATGGCGACTACAATATCCAAGATGGTCTAAAATCCAAGATGGTGGCTTCAAATTCAAGATATCGTCTGTTTAAAGAAGTTTAAGGCTCTAAAACCATGCAATATGGGTATATTTGGTATGGGGAAGATGTACGGAGTAAAAAAATAGCGACTAGAATGTACAAGATGGCTATCTAAAATCCAAGATGGCGACTTCAGTTTCAAGATGGCGGCTGTTTGATGAAGATTTAGGCTCTAACTAACGGCTATTTAATGAAGTTTTAGGCTCTAAAACCATGCAATATGAGTATGTATATTTGGAATGAGGAAGATGTCCGAAGGCCAAAAAGGCTGACCAGAATATCCAAGATGGCGAACAAAAATTTAAGATGGCGGCTCCAAATATAAGATGGCGGCTTTTTAATGGAATTTTAGGCTCTAACCATGCAATATTGGTATATTTGGTCGGCGTTCAGTCAGAGTGGACTACGCGATTTTTAGAGCAGGTAAATATAAGCTAAGGAATTCGTTAAACCTGAATTTTTCGAAGGTATTTTGATGCAGATGTGTCATTACATAGAAGAATAATAGTATTTCTGAAAATAATCCCAAGTAACAATCAGCATGCCATGAAGGTTTATTCATGTTTTATCCTGGTTTTATACGAGCATGTCAAAAAGCTAGTAGCATAGCATAGCATAGCATAGCATGAATACTTGCACAAATCTTGGATGGAGTTGCAAAGTTGAATTTCCATTGACATTGCTGATGTCGCTACTATCTACAATGTCATAGATTCACTCAGCTCCACACACCTGGCCAAGTCCTTGCAAGTATTTATAAATCCTTTCATCAACTTAGAAAGAGCCCAGAACTGAAGCATCTTCCAATAGATGAAAGGATGTTGAAAATAGCGAATTTTCAACTTATATGCAGTTATAAAGTTAATATACTGAAGTAGAATTATTTATAAATAAATAAATAATATTGGAAAGATCTCACCAATTGTTGTGGGGTTTTTGTGGTTCAATGCCGATCATCTAATTGTCTTGATTAATGTTCTTCTCTGTAAAGAATAACACAATACTCGAGCATGTCAAAAAGCTAGTTGTTCTAAATTGGTTTTATGTGGTAGTTTTTTACTTTGAACCTTTGGCGTTCCATAAAACTATCATATAACTTCTGCTATAAACATCTTCAATTTAAGACTTGCAAGTAGACATGAATTGGTTTTATCACTTATTATATACCATTTCAATAAAACTTGCATTTGCGGTTGTTGTCGGAGAGATTTTTTTTTGTAAACAAATACACAAAACTGTGAGGCAATACATAAAACCAACAAAAGATTTGATGGTCGTAACATAAACCAAAAAATGCTGTGAAAAAACCGCTAGTTCTATCATGAGCTCAGTTATGACTACCTCAGGAGGGTTAGCCCTATTGGAGGAATCATCAGGAACACAGAGTTTTATCAGAAAAATATGTCGCCTAGCCGGGATAATTCATGCAAATACAAATTAAACCATACAACATGTTTCCGTCATTTTATTTTGTCAGAAAAATTACATAATGTCTTTTAAACTCCGCTGTGTTGAAAAACCTTTTTTTGCACCAAATTCCACCGAGTAAATTAAATGCATTTAACTTCCAAATTATGCATAGTTTGTGTGGCGCACTTAGTTTTTGTCATTATCACAGTCACATTCACCACAAATTTTCCGTGACATGTCTCCTGACACGTATTAGATAGGAAAACAAATCTGAATTCCATATCTGCATCTTTCCAATTGATGGCCTGATAAACAATCAAGCATAATTTATTCTGACGATCGAACATTGAGAGTGAAAAATAATCAAAACAATTATTTGACAAGTCAGAAGATGGTTTTATTTAGAAGATTGATAAAACTATGATATAACCCGAAATCCTAAGCCGGTTTGCATACAAAGTCCTGTAGACCCTAATAAGACTGGGCCAACTAGCCAGAACATGAGCTTATTGAGGCATACAAGAACTCGAGAGCATTTTCAAGTCGGCATCAATGGTTTTATGTTTAGGATTTTTGAATCGCTAAAAAACTTTGATAAAATTAAAATTGTTACTTGGGAATGCCAAGGATTTGAAAATTCAAGTGCTTGCAGGACATTTTCTCGAAATCATTGAAAAATAGATGGTCCGGTCTGACTTAACTCCGACCATTTGGTATGGAGAAGACGTCCAGAGTCCAAAATGGCGATCAGGATATCCAAGATGGCGATCTTGGAAATGGTGAGTTTAAAATCGCGGCTGTTTAATTGAGTTTTAGGGCCTGATACAATGCATTTGGTATATTTGGTATAGGGATGATGTCTGGATTCCAAAAATGGCGACTGGAATATCCAAGATGGTGGTCCAAAATCCAAGATGGCGGCTGTTTAATGAAGTATATTTTTCGTAGAGAAGATGCCTGGACACCAAAAATGGGGATAAGAACATCCGAGATGGCAATCTTAAATCCTAAACGGCGGCTTAAGTCTTTTTCTTAACAGTTTGAGGCTCAAACAGCAAAAGCCAGATAAACGATATGATTTCTGGTATCATGAAATGGATTTCTGTTAATTGTATAAAAGTGTGATATACATCAACATTTCGCTTGAGTTTTATTGAAATGGGGTTTTGAAGACACGAGAAAGGCGCCATCACCACTAGGTGGATTAATTAGGTTTTTTTTTTATTAATTGTGGTTGAAAATATATGTGTTTAATAGTAAACACAAACAAATTTTAGTTTGATTTAATCGGCATTTTGGATTGAAATGGGCAAAACCGGAATATTGGTTTGATTTTAACGGGTGGCCACTAAATAACGGGAATGCTTTGAATGTGCTCTTAAAAATATATGATCTTTAAAAATGGCAATCTGAATTTAACTATCATAAAGGTTTAACAATGTACGTCCATGGAAAATATAAAATTTAAGAAAGTTGAACGTAGTAATTTGTACAGTATTTTTTTGCAGTGATGTTGGAGCAACTGCTTTGTACGACTTTTCAGAGTTTACTTTCACGCATTTTCTGCGTCTGTGAAATCGTTGGTCAAAATAAATGGTTTCTCAGCTACCTTTAGCATCTACACATTCAAACAGTAATAAGAAAAAATGGGGATACTGACTTGTTTTTTTTTTTGCTTTGGTTGTAGCCTTTTCCCGTAAATGACATTTATAGAAATTTCCAAAAAATGTTATTTTTCTGTATCACCAAAACGTGTCGATGTAATTTGTGCACTGCGGTTCATTGTTGAACTTTTTTTGTGCTATTTTTTTTATAACGAACCATTTACATGTTGTTCAATGTGTAAATGTGATTTGATGTAAATATTTGTTATTTAACAAGGCATTCTATTGATTTATCCAGCCCATGTCACAAAAGAAGATTTTATTATGTGAAATGATATCATGCTTATTGGTTTTGCTAGTTTTCCTCTATTTCCTTCAGGATCTGTTTCTTGGGATGCCGAAATGTGGAATTCATTCAAAACCGGGCGGGTTCTAGTTTTATAATGGTTTACTATTAACTTTTTTTACGGTTGTTTTGAGCAATCAGTAGAGCCGTCCAAGGCGTTTTGGTAGTGCTTCCTGTTTCAATGTCGTTTTCTGCAGAACAGAATAAGTTGACACAAAATAAAAAATACGCTGACTTTGTGGATAGATAGACGATGGTTTTGTCTAAAAAATGTTTACTCTATGGACGCTTCTATTGTTTTTAATCAGCTGCTAAAAGCATTCCCGTTATTTAGTGGCCACTCGTTACTACCCGTGGTAGTTGAAACTAAATAATATCTAAGTTCGTTTCATCCTGGTTTAAATCTACTAATATTGGTTTGAAATTATTATTGTGTCGGTTGTTCCATTTTGATCTTGATATGGCTTTGATCACCGCTTACTTGATCTTGTTCGCTTTTAATTGGTGTTTCTCGGTGATGTTATTAAGTTAAAATCGTAATTTGGCTTTACGTTTCAACCTACTTTTATTTTTCGGTCATCCTCAGAACTATCATAGAAAAGGAACAATAAACATTTTTTCTGTCAAATTAAAAGACAACCAACGACGAACAAGACGAAACAGAGACGGAACATAACATAGATAATTGAAATTAAGTGTGCCGCCCCAAAGAACGCAGGCGCGGCGAAAATTGTAAGTGTTAAATCTAGAAATTTGAAAATTGTAAATGTTTGTGATTATGTGATTGTAATTAATGTGAAAAATTCTTTATTGTTCCTTTTATTTGACAGTTCTGAGGATGACCGAAAAATAAAAGTAGGTTGAAACGTAAAGCCAAATTACGATTTTAATTTAATAATCACCGAGAAACACCAATTAAAAGCGAACAAGATTGTTCCATTTTGACAACTGCGAATTCAACTGCGGTTTTAACTGACGCTTATGGATTGTTTCAAACAATTTGCCGTTTGAAACAAATCGATTATGTTGTTCAAAAATACTCGTAATGCCGCTTAAATCTACCGGCATTTTTATATATTTTTTCCTGGTTGGCCCTAATTAATTATTGCTATTAATAAATTATGGATAAAATTAAAAATAAAATCGATTTTTTAATTGTTTATTTATTGTAACAGTATTACATACATACATTTATTTGTTCAACATCATTAAGACAAGACATAATCAACAATAGTACGCCACAATACTCGGTTTGTGGCTGCCGCTCTCCATCCTCGGTCGCGCCCAATGCTCGCCAAGTCACGCTCCACCTGGTCCGCCCATCGTGCTCTCTGCGCTCCACGCCTTCTTGTGCCAACCGGATCCGTTGCAAACACCAGCTTTGCAGGGTTGTTGTCCGGCATTCTTGCAACATGCCCTGCCCACCGTATCCTTCCGGCTTTGGCCACCTTCTGGATGCTGGGTTCGCCGTAAAGTGCAGCGAGCTCGTGGTTCATCCTTCTCCGCCACACACCGTTCTCCTGCACGCCGCCGAAGATCGTTCTTAGCACGCGTCGCTCGAAAACTCCGAGTGCTTGTAGGTCCTCCTCGAGCATGGTCCATGTCTCGTGCCCGTAGAGGATCACCGGTCTTATTAGCGTTTTGTACATGGTGCATTTGGTGCGTGGGTGAATCTTTTTTGACCGCAGTTTCTTCTGGAACCCGTAGTAGGCCCGACTTCCGCTGATGATGCGCCTCCGAATTTCACGGCTCACGTTGTTGTCAGCCGTCAGTAAGGATCCGAGGTAGACGAATTCCTCCACCACCTCGAAAGTATCCCCGTCTATCGTAACATTACTACCCAGACGGATCCGGTCGTGTTCGGTTCCGCCTACCAGCATGTACTTTGTTTTTGAGGCATTCACCACCAGTCCGACCTTTGCTGCTTCGCGTTTCAGGCGGGTGTACAGTTCTGCCACCGTTCCAAATGTTCTAGCGATAATGTCCATGTCGTCCGCAAAGCACACAAATTGACCGGATTTTGTGAAAATCGTTCCCCGGCTGTTGAGCCCGGCTCGTCGCATCACACCTTCCAGCGCGATGTTGAAGAGTAGACAGTATTGTAACAGTATTGTACATTGCGATTAATGGAAAGTTGTATGATAAACCGATTCCATAAGGAATTATCGCTCAAACGGGAGATCCATCACATATGGATTGGTCGTCTTGAAGTGTACGGTGGCAGAATTCTAGCGACGACAGTGCAGATTCATCTTCCGATGAACCCGGTCTGAATGTCTGCGAAAAATGTCCGTTTGGGTTGGTCGGCTTAACGATAATTTTTTTTTGGCGGTCAAAATGGAAAGAGGCCTTGATTGTCGGCGATGAACCACGGTGATTGTGTCCTAGGCGGATATGAGATATTCTTTTAATTGCAGGCTATGAAGGCACTGTGAAGACATTAATCTTACCTTAACAACAGCTTCAGTTCACAAAACAGTCGTAGAAAAATGATTGTGTTTCTGAAATCACAAAACTCCGACACACAGTTCTACTTTTGTTCCCGAGTAGTCATCGAGCAACGCGAAGTGAAATAAAGATCAAAAACAAACTACAAATTTAGTTTGTTTGCCCAGATTTCAAACTGGATTGTTTGTTGTTTCGCCTTCAACCAAAGTATTAGTTTGATCCAACCGCCTCGGCGGTAAAATCAACCCAAAATTTTACTTTGAAAGTCGAATGAAAACAACCCAGATTTTAGTAAACGCAAATTGAGAGTTTGGTAGATATAACAACATATTTTGTTGAATTCAACCGATTCGATTGTTGTTTTATCGTAGCATGCGGTAGTTTAAACAACTAATTTAGTCAAGGTTGCGACCATTCATTTGCAAAGATTTACATTCATTTGCTATTATCACAGTTCAGAAGTATGCTATCGATAAACAATGTATGGATGAATTTAACCTTGTAGTTTTATCTGAAAGTTTGCCGAATAACATTGGGGTCGCAAACGTATACCAAAGTCGTGAGCGAGCTGTGAAGGCAACTCTCCACCAATGAATGTAAAATTCATTCACGCTGTGGAAAGTTGCCTTCACAGCTCGCTCATGACCTTGGAATGCGTGTGCGATCCCAATGTTATTCGGCAAACTTTCAGATAAAACTACAAGGTTAAATTCATCCATACATTGTTTATCGATAGCATACTTCTGAACTGTGATAATAGCAAATGAATGTAAATCTTTGCAAATGAATGGTCGCACCCTTGAATTTAGTAGTTTGTTTCCAACTTGAATTGTGGGTTCGAAACAACAAAAGTTAATTTTGAAACAACTATTTACTTAGCTTGTAATTCAACAAACGTGTTTGTTGATTCAAACTACACTGATTTTTCCCCGTGTAGCTTGAAACTCATGAATTAAATGAATTTTTGTTATTGAGCACGTCAGATAGGAAAATTTTTGAATCTATAGTGCGAAAATGTCAAACTCCATCACGTCAAGAGCGACCTCAAATGTCAAACTTGATTTTTTTTTTATCAATTTATTTATTTTGAGTTTTTTCGTTTTTATTTCGTTTTTTGAGTTGGGGAAGAGTTCTATTGCGATCACAATAATGTTGCTTGATCGTATTATTCAATAAAAACGGGCCTTCGCCATTAATATTAGGACTCTATTCATTAGTCAATCTCAAAGTGAATTTCAAAAATAAATACCTAATAAAGGGCAATAAAAAGTTTGTAAAAATCGACCGGGAAAGCGTGATGTATTGAGATTTTTCAAGATTATTGCAAACATTAAGTCCTTCTGTATACCTCTGATAATAGTTTGAATATAAGAACCCAACAAACAAGCACAAGCCACAAACAAGCATGCATCTGAATTGTTGCTTTGTAACAGTAACGATATAGCTAGACTAAAATTATGCAGTAATGTTAACATACTGCCTTTTTATATATTTTTATTCGACTTGTAATAATAAATTTACAAAATAGATCAACAAGACCTTTTTGTTCGAATCCGACGATATGATATCGTTTGCGGCTTGCTAATAATACATTCAAGCAGTTTTTAAAACAACATATTGAATTGTTTTGAGACTTTTAAGCGTAAACGAACAATCTTTTTTTTTCGAATTAACTCCTCTAAATAACCGCTTGGAGGGCCGGTCGGCTCCAAATTTATATTCCAACCTTCCCGAAAAGGCGTCAGATAGCCAAAAGTCATCGAATTGGGAGCTGAACTATGACCGGGTCGGAAATTAATTAACTACCGGTTTTCCACCCGACGACGACGAGAACACGCTGCTCAATTTTCACTTACCGACACTGAAGAACAGATAGGCGTAGGCGACGTTGGTGGGGTCGGTGGCGTCCCGATATCGGATGCACGTCTGCTTCCTCTCGTCGTAGTAGATCCCGAAGCCGAACAAAGGAAGAAACGTGAAGAATGCTCCCACCGCCCAGAGCAGGAATATCGATCTCCTTATCATTTTATCGGACACATGCTGAGAGGGTGGAAAATAGAGGGAGAAAAAAGAAACAAAGTGGAAAAGTGTTAAAATGTGATCAAATCAATCAACTTGGACGAGGACGGCTCAAGCGGTAGACGGAATAGTCTTACGACTACGACAGTGGTTCTCATTCTCAGTTTTAAAAGAATTGATACATTCAATCAACATGATTGGTGATTCGCCTATTAGTTTCAAAATGATCATTCATTTATTTAGTTCAACATCAAATTCATGATAACACTGAATAAACAATTTGCCGCCATAATACTCGATTTGCAGCTGCAGCTCTCCAACGTCGGTCACGCCCAACGCTCGCCAGATCACGCTCCACCTGGTCCGCCCATCGTGCTTTCTGCGCCTCACGCCTTCTTGTACCAATCAGATGGTTAGCAAACACCAACTTTACAGGATTGTTGTCCGGCATTCTTGCAACATGCCTTACCCACCGTATCCGTCCAGCTTTAGCCACTTTCAGGATGTTGGGTTCACCGTAGAGTGCAGCGAGCTCGTGGTTCATCCTTCTCCGCCACACACCGTTCTCCTGCACGCCGCCGAAGATCGTCCTTAGCACCCGTCGCTCGAAAACGCCGAGTGCTTGCAGGTCCTCCTCGAGCATCGTCCATGTCTCTTGTCCGTAGAGAACCACCGGTCTTATTAGCGTCTTGTACATGGTACATTTGGTGCGAGGGTGAATCTTTTATCGCCGCAGTTTCTTCTGGAGCCCGTAGTAGGCCCGACTTCCGCTGATGATGTGCCTTCGAATTTCACGGCTCACGTTTTTATCAGCCGGAACCGAGGTAGACGAATTCTTCTACCACCTCGAAAGTATCCCCGTCTATCGTAACATTGCTGCCAAGGCTTGTCCTGTCTCGTTCAGTCCCACCTAGCAGCGTGTATTTTGTCTTAGCCGCATTCACCACCAGTCCGACCACTGTTTTTTTCTGCCACTGTTCCAAATGTTCTAGCAATAATATCCATAATGATAGATGATCTGGGCACAAAGCCATTGCGAGATACGTTGAGCTTCTGGTAGAACTTCCGTGTTTTTTAGGAACGGCACAGCAGTTCCATTTCTTCGCACTCCGCTTCTTCCAGGCGGCGCTTTTTCTCCCGAAAGAGGGTCTGTTGTTTCCGCTTCTGTTTGTAACGTTCCACGGTCTGTGGGGTAATGCTGCAGCATTACCGCCCTCGCTGCGTTCTTCTCCTCCAAAATGGCTCTATACTCTTCGTCGAAGCGTTCGTTCTGTCGATTCCGTTCCACGTACCCGATGGTGCTCTCGGCTGTGTCGTTAATGACTGCTTTCACTGTACTTCAGCAGTCCTCTAGAGGGGCCTCATCGTGCTCGCCCTCGTCTGATAACGCGGCCTCGAGATTCCGAGCGTAAGCTGAGGCGACATCCGGTTGTTTTAGTCGCTCAAGGTTGTACCGTGGTGGTCGTCGGTACCGAACTTTGTTGATGACGGAATGTTTTGGGCGCAATTTGACCATCACCAGATAGTGGTCGGAGTCGATATTAGCGCCACGATAGGTCCTGATGTCGATATTGTCGGAGAAGTGCCGTCCGTCAATCAGAACGTGGTCGATTTGAGATTTCGTCTCCAGGTGTAACGATAAGGGAGGCTGTGTTGGAAAAAGGTGCTATGAATGGCAATCTTTTTGGTGGCGGCGAAATCAATGAGTCGAAGGCCGTTTCCGTTCGTCTGCTGGTGGGCACTGAACTTTCAAATCGTCGGTCTGCATTCCTCCTCCTGGCCTACCTGAGCGTTCAAATCTCCCATGATGATCTTGACGTCGTGGCTTGGGCAGCGATCGTATTCGCGTTCGAGCTGCGCGTAAAATGCGTCCTTGTTATCATCAGTGCTTACGGAGTGTGGGCTGTGCACGTTTATTATGCTGGATTTGAAGAATCGGCCCTTGATCCTCAACCTGCACATTCTTTCGTCGATCGGCCACCAACCGATCACGCGCCTCTGCATATCACCCATCACGATGAAAGCTGTTCCCAGCTCGCGTGTATGGCCGCATCTCTGGTAGATAGTATGATTACCTCTAAACGTTCGCATCATGGATCCAGTCCAACACACCTCCTGCAGCGCTACGATGCCGAACCTGTGGTCCTTCAGTAGATCGGCGAGTATGCGGATGCTCCCAATGAAGTTGAGAGATCGGCAGTTCCACATACCGAGTTTTCAATCGCAAGTGCTTTTTGTTCGCTGGGTTCGTTGCCGTTGGTCTCGGTTCGTATTATTCTGTTGCCTATTTTCCGTTACAATGGTTTTTTTTACGGTTGGCTTGTAGGGCCTGACACCAACCCCCTACTTTCCGGAGGACCATAGTGCACAGTTGAGCTTAGAGTCCTTCCCTGGCACTAGGACCACCGACGAACCGACGTGACAGCTAGAACAAATAAATTCAAATAAGTTGTCCCCGACGCCATGATGAAAAACAGCCGAACACTACCGCCTCCTCTATAACGGTTCGCGTTGTTTTGAAAGCTTGACTCCAAACCCCCGTGTATTCATATAGGAAAAGGTTCGCGCCTGAGCTGATTTGACAGAAGCGTTCGCTCGCTTTGCTGGTCGACCGTTAAATTTAGGGGGGACACTTTTGAAACACCACTGTCACGTCGGTTCGTCGGTGCTAGGACGTTGATCAGCCGCCCCAAACATGGGGATCAGACGCTGTTGTGAGCCGCTCCTGCTGGAGAACAGACGCTCAGGTTTGCCGAAGCAAACCCCCCCTTCCCTGTCAGCCTACGACCAAAGTTCCCACCGGGGTTAGTTACCCGATCTTCCCTAAGGTTGCTCATAGTTTCCGGCCGGTGCCGCGTGGAGGTAGGGATAGGAGTTGCTGGGCAGAGGCTAGTGGATCACAACGGGACCTGAATGGCGCAGCATACCCAACCTTTACCGTGCCAGGAATGTCCTTAACAGTTTAACATTGTTTAAAATCACATTTTCATTGTTAGAAAAAAAAAATCTTATCACACTATCATTATGCATCCATGATCCAATTGTTGAACACTGGCATAACCTACGATGTTAGCATGACTGCTAGAATTATTTTTCACTTTACCTAACCGTGCATTTCATGGGGTTTCAAGGGCGTTCCAGGGACGTTCTAGGGGTGTTTCAGTGGGCTTCAGAAAGATTCCAGTGGTTTTCAATGGATTTCAAGGGCGTTCCAGAGTTGTTCAAGAGGAACCTCAGAACGTTGAGGGGGTCCCAGGAGTATTTCAAGGCGTTCCAGGAGGTTCAGGAGCAACCCACGGGGTTTCAAGGGATTTCAGGGTAGTTCCACGAATTTTCTTGGGGGTTGAGTGGGTCCCATGGGTTTCCAGAAGTGTTTCAGGCGCTTTTAAAGGCATACTTTTCTTCTGTCGTTTTCGCTTCTAATCAAATCTTTTCAACCATTTTTGCATCTAGTCATGTTTAAAACGATTTCAGTCCACTAGAGCTCACTTCAAATGAGCGATTCCTTGTCATTTAAATGAATTGTCACTAGCTCGGACAAGCTGGGCACAAAACACGAAAAACCCGGAAAAATCCGCCAGAGTGAAAAGAATATCGGATGTCAGGTCAAAGTCGGGTCAAATTTTATCAAATGCTGGACCACTGTTGGACTCACATCGGATAACTGTTGGGTCTATGTTGGGTTTGGTGGCCAAAATAAAAACAGGTAAATAATAGGTGATGTCGGTTTACGTCATCAATTACGAACAAAGCTTCAACCGTTCAACAATTGGGTTTTTAAATTAAGAAAAATGTGATGATTTTTTATTTTATACGAAAGAGCACCTTTTTCTGAGTCACTATGATTTTTTTCAGATTTTTAGAACCTCATTTTGGTACCTAAAATCAATTTCAAAGAGATTTTTTGAAATCACCTTTTGACAGTTGGGCAACTGTTTGACAGCTCCGCCCAGTACAAACTGCGACGAGGGGTGATTCGACAAATCGCTCCCATACAAATTTCAAATTGATTTTTAAATAGGTTCCCGGGCTCCTAAATTCATGAAAATTTGGATTTCGGCTCAGTTTGACATGCAGATTCAGAATATCGAATTATCTCAACACCGTTAAAGAAGCCAATTGGCGAGAACCGTCCAATATTAGGATGAGCTAGCTCAAGGAAGCGTTCAATATTTGAATTACAGACTTCCCATACAAATGTTCTATTTTCTCTTAGAAAATGGAATTTAAGGGAATACAAATTCAATGGGCAGTATAAGGGATGAGTAGATCTAGACGTTCACTGGATATTTTTCAACTGAAGTGGAATTATACACGGAAAAACAAACGAAAACCAAAATGCCAGTACTAACCGTTCAACAATTGGCGAATTACCCTAATTTTAAAACTTTTAAGCTGATGAATAACATGCAACAAAATATCACAACTTAAGTTTTTTGTTACACATTCACTTTATTTATACTACGAGAAAAGCATTCGAAGTGGTAACTGCGGTAGTATGTTTATGTAACAGGGTTTGGCAGTTCATCATACGGGTCCAGAATAATCGTTGTAGTTGTGTTCACAGACCTTCCTACTTTTTTCGATCTGGAATTATTTTCTCAGTTCGGATGATTGTATGTCCAATAGAAGATGTATCAACTCCAAACCACGTACTATTTTCACCCGTGAAAAACCGTGTGAGAACCACTGTGCGTAAGAAAAATCGATTAGCGCCGCCAACAAACTAATCCTTTTTGTCGAACGACAGCGACCGACCAGTGCCAGTGTTCGTAGTCTAGCCAGGGCCGTTTAGTTAATTGGGCAAAGTGGTCTGTGCCCTGGCGAGCAGTCAGCGCCAGCAGCAGTAGCGTCCTTACCTTATGATAGAAGAACGGCTTCGTGAGTGCGATGTACCGCTCCAGTGCCATGACGAACGCGACACAGCCGGAACTGATCCCGAACACGCGCCAAATCACCCGGAAGAAGCAGAAGTGGTGCATGTTGGCGTCGACTATCTCCTGCGGCAGGTACCGGTGCAAGTACATCTGGACGAACATACCTGTCAGTCCGATTAGGTCGTTTGTGAGTAAACATCTGCAATGTGAGACCGGAAATGGACGCGGATTAGTGAATGCGATCTGTTGCGGTTGAATATATGGATTGGTTAACGGTAGGGGAGAGGAGTTCGAAATGCACATATATTTGGAAAGTGGCTTCACACATGGAATCATTATTAGAATTAAATATTATTCTGGGTAAATTGACCATATTTATACGAAGGTGAACAACGATGCATTAACATATAGTATTAGTACAGTATTTTTAAAACAGTTACCAGATGGCCTAGTGGATAAGGCTGTGGATCGCCAATCCGTAGACGGCGGGTTCGATTCCCGTTCCAGTCGGGAAACTTTTCTCGACTCCCTGGGCATAGTGTATCATTGTACTTGCTACACAATGTACAATTGTACAAATTCTTGCAATGGCAGGCAAAGAAGGCCCTTCAATTAATAACTGTGGAAGTGCTCTAAGAACACTAAGCTGAAGAGAGGCATGCCAAGTTCCAATGCGAACGTCGAGCCACAAAGAAGAAGAAGAAGAAGAATATGTAAGCTATTTTAGCTCGATTGTAAAATTTTCCGTTTTTTTTTTCTAGCAAGTACACTAAGGTCTTTTTTTACACGGTTTTTTTTACACGGTTTTTTTTACACGGCTTTTTTTACACGGTTTCGCGAATTAACACGGTTTTTCAACTTTCTCGCGCTAAGTGTCTAGAAGGGAACTCTTACTAAAAGGAAGAAAGGGGATTTATGGGAAAGGGTTGCAAGGGAGTTGAAAAGTGGTATGAGGTGGAGGCGGATGATGATGTAAGAGGTCTGCAGGAAAGGGATGTGTGGAGGGGGGGGGGTTCTGCTTGTTGAAGGGGGGGGGGGGGTTAATATATGGGGGGCTAGGAGGGGTTAAATGGCGGTTTTCCTAAAGATGATTTCTGGAGTATGGTTCAGCGTCCTACAGGTCCATGGAGCATAGTTCTGAAGAGAAGTAATTTTCAAGGATATTCTAGGGCATCCTAGAACTTCCGCGAATAAAGGTCTTAAGATCTACAAGCGTAATCGATGGATTGTAGTCACATTACTGATACGGTGCAACATCCTACAGGTCCTTAGAGCATAGTTCTGTAGAGACGTAGTTTTCAAATATATTCTAGGACCTCCAAGAACTTCCGAGAGTTCAGGCCTGAAAATCTAGCGTAATCAATTAATTGTTGCTATATTATTGATGCGGCATAACATCTTACAGGTCCATGGAGCATAGTTCTGAAGAGAAGTAATTTTCAAGGATATTCTAGGGCATCCAAGAACTTCCGCGAGTAGTGGCCTTAAGATCTACAGCGTAATCGACGGATTGTTGTTACATTACTGATACGGTGTAACATCCTACATGTCCATGGAGCATAGTTCTGAAGAGATGTTGTTTTCAAGGATATTCTAGGGCATCCAATAATTTCCGCGAATAAAGGCCTTAAGATCTACAAGCGTAATGGATGGATTGTAGTCACATTACTGATACGGTGCAACATCCAACAGGTCCTTAGAGCATAGTTCTGTAGAGACGTAGTTTTCAAAGATATTCTACGACCTCCAAGAACTTCCTAGAGTTCAGGCCTGAAAATCTACGAGCGTAATCAATTAATTGTTGCTATATTATTGATGCAGTACAACATCCTACAGGTCCATGGAGCATAGTTCTGAAGAGAAGTAATATTCAAGGATATTCTAGGGTATCCAAGAACTTCCGCGAGTAGTGGCCTTAATATCTACAGCGTAATCTATGGATTGTTGTTACATTACTGATACGGTGTAACATCCTGAATGTCCATGGAGCATAGTTCTGTTGTTTTCAAGGATATTCTAGGGCATCCAATAACTTCCGCGAATAGTGGCCTTAAGATCTACAAGTGTATCGATGGATTGTAGTCACTTTACTGATACGGTGTAACATCATACAGGCCCATGGAGCATAGTTCTAAAGAGAATTAATTTTCAATGATATTCTAGGGAATCCAAGAACTTCCGCGAGTAGTGGCATTTAAGATCTACAGCGTAATCGATGGATTGTTGTTACATTACTGATACGGTGTAACATCCAACATGTCCATGGATTGATTGATTGATTTGTCTTTATTAAAGAGACTTTCAGCCCTTGGCTGGTTCGCCATGTCCATGGAGCATAGTTCTGAAGAGATGTTGTTTTCAAGGATATTCTAGGGCATCCAAAAACTTTTGCGAATAAAGGCCTTAAGATCTACAAGCGTAATCGATGGATTGTAGTCACATTACTGATACGGTGTAACATTCTACAGGCCCATGGAGCATAGCTCTGAAGAGATGTTGTTTTCAAGGTTATTCTAGGGCATCCACGAACTTCCTGGAGCATGGTTCTGTAGAGAAGTTATTTTCAAAGATTTTCTAGGTAATCCAATATCTTTCGCGAGTAAAGGTCTTAAGATCAATAAGCATAATCAATGGACTTTTGTTGCATTACTGATGCGGTGCAACGTCCTACATGTCCATAGAAGACAGTTGAAAAGACACGGACACGTTTAATGCTTCCAGTGAAGTATTTGCTCTTTGAAGGAAGCACGACACTAGAAAACGGACTAGCATGCAACGCCCAGTGGCACAGCCAAAAACTTTTCCTGACAGCTGCGGCGGGAATCGAACCCGCGCTCCTTAGCACGATGCGACTAAAGGCTTGGTGACCTTAGCCGCACGACCACGAAGCAACAGTTCTGTAGAGTCTTGATTTTCAAGAATGCTTTGGGTCTTTCAAGTACTCTTGCGTATATAGACCTTAACAAACAACTATCGTTGGTAACATCACGCTTGTGATGTATATATTGCTGACTGCACCCCAAATTGGACTGACACAATAGTGTGCACACACCTTCAAAGTGTGATTGCAGCGCAGGGCCACGTCGGATCGAATTGAGGTCTTCGGTGCACTTATTCCTTGTAAATGGAGGAATAAGTGCACCGAAGACGTCGAGACGATCCAAGGCAAATGTGCACTTTTATCACACTTTTTAGGCGTACCAAAAAAAGTGTGATAGTCCAATTTGGGATGTAGTCTGCAATAATAAACGTTATTTTTCGGATTATCACTACACGATATGCAGGCATTGGGATTAAAATTTCAAACATTTGCATTATGGTAAACAATTGGACCGCAATTTCAGATGTAGTATTGTAACAATTCATTTGGAGATTTCTTATGCGGGAGACGTTATTTTCGGGCAAGTGATTTTTTCGGGCGAAAGAAATTCGAGCGTTTATTATTCAGGTATTTGGAATTCAGACGAATGGCATTCGAGTTTTGTTTCCAAAGCGTATAATGGAGTATAATGAGGTACTTATGGAGTATGTATAATCGATAAAACTAACTTATCAGTCAGCAACATTTATGTTTCGTAGTGACCAAACCCAAACAGAAATTACCCAATCATCTATCTTTTGAATTCTTTACCAATGCGAGAACTCAAAAATAAGTACGAAGTTGACCAAAGTTCATAGCTATCGCAGTCGCAGTTGACAACCGGTAAACCTCAAGGATGTTGCACCGCATCAGTAATGAAACAACAATTCATTGATTACGCTTAGAGATCCTAAAGGTTATTTCACGGAAGTTCTTGGGAAACATAGAAAATCTTTGGAAATTAGTTCGTTACACAACAATTCTCCATGGACTTGTAGGATGTTGCACAGCATCAATAATATAATGAAAATCCATATATTGCCCTTGAAGATCTTAAGGCCTCTACCCGCGGAAGTTCTTGGAGGACTTAAATTATCTTTGGAGATTTGTTCTCTTCAGCTCAATGTTCCATGGTCTTGTATGATCTTGCACCGTATAAGTTGTAACAACAATCCATTGTGCTTTTACTCATGGAAGTTCTTGGGGTACCTAGAAGCAGGCTTGTAAACATTCGACACTTTTCACTACCTTCGTTTCGTTGCCGCGGTCGGGTGTCAGCTTGCTTTGCTTCATTCGAGCGCAACCGCTATCTCTTACACACAACACGAGCGGCAGAACGAAGATCAATAAACAAAAAAGTGGATCAAATCATCGTCGTCTGACACGATGAAATTTGTCTAATTCCAGCTTTTTGCAAGATTTTAGCCAATTTTGATTAAGATTAGTATAATATTAGTTTATTCGTGTTTGATAAATCGATTACGACACTTACATTTATCCAAAACAGTTCTCTTTATAAGAAAGACAGAAATAGCAAAAACCGAACCATCTCCCGAAGACGCAATCGTGGTCAAGCGCATTCATTCGACATTTTTGTTCCGTATAGTAGTTTGATCGCTTGTGTTGCGAATGTTGGAGACAAAGGCAGTCGAATATCGACGAAAAGGTGTAAAAGACTGTGATCGCTAACAAGACTGCCTAGAAGATGTTTGGCAATTATTTCTCAACAGAACTATGCTCCCTGGACCTTTAGCACGCTATACTGTATCAGTAATGTGACAACAAACCATTGATAACGCTTGTAGATCTTCAGGTCTTTACTCATGGAAGTTCTTGGAGGTCCTAGATTATCTTTGGAAATGCTCTTTGGACCTGTAGGACGCTACACTATATCAGTAATGTGACAACACACCATTGATAACGTTTGTAGATCTTAAGGCCACTACTCGCGGAAGTTCTTGGAGGTCCTAGATCACTTTTGGAAATTATTTCTCTAAAGAACTACTCCCTGGACCTGTAGGATGCTACACTGTATCAGTAATGAGACAATAAACCATTGATAACGCTTGTAAATATTGAGGCCTTTACTCATGGAAGTTCTTGGAAGACCTAGAACATCTGTGGAAATTAGTTCCTTACAGGAAAGTGGTTCATGGACCTGTAGCATGTAACAACGTTTTAGAAATGTAACAACCATTCATTGATTACGCTTGTAGATCTTAAGGCCTTTACTCGCAGAAGTTCTTGGAGCTCCTAGATCATCTTTGGAAATTATTTCTCTACAGAACTATGCTCCCTGGACCTGTAGGACGCTACACTATATCAGTAATGTGGCAACACACCATTGATAACGTTTGTAGATCTTGAGGCCTTTACTTGCGGAAGTTCTTGGAGGTCCTAGATCATCTTTGGAAATTATTTCTCTACAGAACTAGGCTCCCTGGACCCGTAGGACGCTACACTGTATCAGTAATGTGACAACAAACCATTGATAACGCTTGTAGATCTTCAGGTCTTAACTCATGGAAGTTCTTAGAGGACCTAGAACATCTATGAAAATTAGTTCCTTACAGAAAAATTGTTCATGGACCTGTAGCATGTTACAACGCACACTGGGGCAGAACTGAAAATACATGGAAAAAACCTCTAGCTCGTCGAGATGTCGAGATACTCACTTGGTGTCTTCAGAGAAAATATTTCTATGAACATGGTCGATATTCTGAGCGGTAGTAATTTTTTCTTACGTTATTCGCATAAAAGTCCTATAAGTCATTTTGGCCAAATTACATTTTAGCGATATGGTGTCATATAGCCCATATAGCCGAGGCGGTAAACGCACGGGTATTCAGCATGACCATGCTGAGGGTGACGGGTTCGATTCCCGGTCGGTCCAGGATCTTTTCGTAAAGGAAATTTCCTTGACTTCCTTGGGCATAGAGTATCTTCGTGCCTGCCACACGATATACACATGCAAAATGGTCATTGGCAGAGGAAGCTCTCAGTTAAAAACTGTGGAAGTGCTCATTGAACACTAAGCTGAGAAGCAGGCTTTGTCCCAGTGAGGACGTTACGCCAAGAAGAGGAGGAGAGGACGATATGGTGTCTTCGGCAAAGTTGTTCGGCTATTTATGCTGTCAAAGTTTGCTGAACACGTCAAGTTTCCAAAGCCTACTATTCTTGAGATATTAACCGATTTATAAAATACCTACCTAAAATCGAAATTTTTCATTAAAATGCGTTTTTAAACAAATTTAATGTCCGTTTTCAAATTATAATAATGAAAAATACTAAAATAAAACATATATCGAGGAAGTTTGTTGGAAAAAATAAAATATACTTTGTTTTTATATAGAAAGTTCCCGAAAATCACGCAAAATGTATATAGGACGTTCTTGCAGTCGGGCAAGTGCGGGCAAGTTTTTTCTTCGGCAATCACCTAAAAAATACATTAGCTTGCATGTAAAAAAAATCACAGACATGATATTTAATGATTTTTTATAAATTGAGTTCAAAGTTTACTGTTTTGGGTACATTAGTACAACATTTATGTACACAAAATACTACGTTTTAAAATGCTAAGTGTACCATAAAAGGTATAAATACAATCTAGTCATAGATTTAGTTGCTTCTAATCTCCAAACAAATTGTAAAATACAAAAATGTCCCAAATGACGCCAATAAATGCATGCCTTGGTTTTATCATTCGTTAATGATTTATTCACACGTAATGGTGTATTTGCGTGAAGATTCAACGACTATTTTACAACACATCCAGATTTTGTAGAGATCTAGACATATGTTTGCTTCCTGTGATGGCCACTAATTTGAAAGACAGCTAAATAATAGAGGAATCAAATAACAAAGAATAGTTATTTACTGGTATATTTCTGATGAATTGTTATTAATTTTGCTTAGTACGCAAAATATTTAAATATTTAGTACGTACGACTAGGTTAAAATAATTAAAAAGCTTTTCTACATTTTTTTACCCACATGCTTTTGAGTTTTAAGATCATTGAATACATTTATTTATGCTAATAACTCTTCACATTTTTTTTAATATCTCTATTAAATAAGATAATAATCATACAATAAAAAAAAATATTCATGACGTGTGACTGTATAACGCATTGACGAATGATAAAACCAAAGCATGCTTTCACTGGCGTTTGAGACATTTTTGTGTTTTACAATTTGTTTGGAGATTAGAAACAACTAAACCAGTGACTGAATTTCATCTATTCTTTTCATGGTTCACTTGGCATCTTGAAACGTAGTATTTTATGAGCATAAATTTTGTACTTATTTATCCAAAACAGTAAACTTTAAACCCAATTTAGAAAAAATCATTAAATATCATGTCTGTGAAATTTTTTTTACATGCAAGCTAATGTATTTTTTAGGTAAATGCCGATGAAAAAACTTGCCCGCACTTGCCCGACTGCAAGAACGTCCTATATACATTTTGCGTGATTTTCGGGAACTTTCTATATGAAATCAATGAATATTTTATTTTTTTCCAACAAATTTCCTCGATATATGTTTTATTTTAGTATTTTTCATTATTATAACTTGAAAACGGACATTAAATTTGTTTAAAAACGAATTTTAATGAAAAATTTCGATTTTAGGTAGGTATTTTATAAATCGGTTAATATCTCAAGAATAGTAGGCTTTGGAAATTTGACGTCCTCAGCAAACTTTGTCAGCATAAATAGCCGAACAACTTTGCCGAAGACACCATATCGCTAAAATGTAATTTGGCCAAAATGTCTTATAGGACTTTTATGCGAATAACGTAAGAAAAATTTACTACCGCTCAGAATATCGACCATGTTCATAGAAATATTTTCTCTGAAGACACCAAATGAGTATCTCGACGAGCTAGAGGTTTTTTTCATGTATTTTCAGTTCTGCCCCAGTGTGCAACGCATTAGAAACGTAACAACAATTCATTGAGTACGCTTGTAGATCTTCAGGCCTTAACTCGCGGAAGTTCATGGAAGACCTAGCATATCTTTAGAAATGAATACTCTTCAGTACAATATTCAATGGACCTCTGGAATGTTACAACGCATCGGTAATGTAGCAAGAAACTGGCTATGTTTGTAGATCTTCTGGCTTTTACTCGCGGAAGTTCTCGGAGATCAAAATTAGAGGTCATGTTTGAAAATTATTTATTTACAGAACAATGCTCCGTAGACCTGTAGGATGTTGAACAGTATCAGTGATGTAACAATAATCAATCGATTACGTTCGTAGATATTAAAGCCTTTACTCGCGAAAGTTCCTGGGTGTCCTGGAACATCTTTCTCTACACCACCTTGCTCCGTGGACCTGTAACACCCCAAAATATCAGTTGCGATCTTCCTTGGTAATTATATGCACTCTGCTCCCCATGACACATCCCTTGTCCCCTTCCCCACTAACCCCTAGATTCAACCCTTACTACTACCACCCCCCCCCCCCCCTTTCCTTATCAACTCTCTAAAAGAAACCTCGAATGTCTGGAAGTGAGGACATTTCAAATATTTTCAGATTTCCTTTAGTTTTTTTTACACGGATTCGCGAATTAGCACGGTATTTTTTACACGGTTTCTCAAATTAACACGTTTTTTTACACGGTTTCGCGAATTAACACGGTTTTTTTACACGGTTTTTTTACACGGGACGTATCCCCCGTGTAAAAAAAGACCTTAGTGTATGCGTTTCGTTTGAATTTGGTCAAACCATGGAGGGGCATGATAGTTAATACTTCGATATTGGTTTCTTGAAAAAGTAAGTTTTTTCCGAGTTTTCAACTATGTAATTATATATGTTTCGGGAATGTGATAACTTATTCTTACCGTAAGTAACTTCAAGTTACACTCAATGTCTTAGAAATGTGAATATAGGCCACCCTTCGGAGACACTATACACCATCTTCCAAAACAACGGAACACATCACACAGGAGATTATTTCGGACGCGCATAATTGAGGAATAATGCTTTGGGAATTTCCCTTGCGCTGCAGCAGCGTCCCTTCATACCTATATTCTTTGTTGGGCTGCCTGTGCCGTCGCACAGATAGGTGGACAGGGGATTTTTGTGATGGAAATTTGTCAGTCTAAGCACGCAATAAATCGAAATAGGTAGGTGGTGGGTATAGCTCTATTCATGGGAAAAGTTTTACGGCGAAATAAACAACGTTGTTTACGAAATGATTCAATGAATCTCTTTTGGATGTGGAAGAAAAGCTGTATTGCATCTCTTTAGTGATATTTTACGCGACATAATGAAAAATATTATATTTGGCTGGATGCTCAATCCTGCTAAGGTCATAGAACCTATAGAGTATTCAATATTGTTTGAAACACTGGCCATCTTAGATGTCGAATTGGCTAATGTCGGTATCAAGACTACCTATAGACGAAACGGAGCGGAGTCAATTATTGACGTGACCTTTTGTAGTCCTGGCTTAACAAGTAGTTCGAACTGGAGAGTAGATGATAGCTACTCTCACAGCGACCACCTGGTGGTTCGCTACAGTATCGACTACAACAACAGCAGGCAGCGAGTAGAAGAAGAGGTGGCTAGGCCAAGGCCAAGCCCTCGCAGGTGGAAAACATCATACTTCAACGAAGGGGTATTTAGGGAGGCGCTCCGTCGTGAGCGAAACTTACTTGGTTTAGACGGTGAAGAGCTGGTAGCGGTGCTCTCACGTGCGTGTGATCGACCATGCCTAGGCGAGTCCACCCTAGAAATGTGAGGCCACCGGATTACTGGTGGACCGACGCAATTGCGGACCTGCGCCGCGCCTGCCTACGGGCTAGGCGGCGGATGCAGCGAGCACGATCAGAGGAAGGGCGAAACGAACGGCGGGTGTTATTCGCCGCTGCGCTGCGCTGAAAACTGCTTTGGCCTACTGTGAGGGTCTCTGTCAGAGTGCCAATGCGAACCCGTGGAGTGATGCCTACACGATCGTGATGGCCAAGACGAGAGGTGTAATGGTTCCTACTGAGCAATCTTCAGCGATGTTGGAGGGGATCATCGAGGGGCTTTTTCTGCGTCAAGATCCTAGTCCTTGGCTTTCTTCCGTAGGACAGCCGGGGACTGGGGCTGGCGATGAGGAGAGGGTCACCGATGTGGAACTTGTGGGGATAGCAAAGTCCCTTAGCGTAGGTAAGGCCCCAGGTCCGGACGGAGTTCCGAACCTGGCCTTAAAAGTAGCTATTGCAGAGGCTCCCGAGATGTTCAGGTCTGCTATGCAGAAATGCCTGGACGAGGGAGTTTTCCCAGAAGCTTGGAAGAGGCAGAGCCTGGTACTATTGCCAAAGGCGGGGAAACCACCCGGAGACCCGTCGGCATGTAGACCAATATGCTTGATAGACACGGCGGGAAAGGTGCCCGAAAAAAAACATCCTCAATAGAATGTTGAGGTTCACCGAGGGCGAAAATGGTCTTTCGAGTAACCAGTACGGTTTCCGGAAGGGAAGGTCCACCTGTAACAAGTTACAAACTTTTATATATAAAAAAAACTTAATTAAATTCCCTTTAAAAATTATCAAATAAAAGATATTCCCTTTTCCAATTCAAACAACATTTAAACGTGTCCTACGCCAATATTGTTATAGCGAAAGCGTTCCTTCTCTCTGATACGTACTCTACTGTAGAATCGAAGACAGTTTAAGTCGGCGGTTTTCGATATCGAAATTGAACGGATGTATGGCATGATCACTAAAACAATAGCCCGCGGAACGAACATAGGATGAAAGGTCCGTAAAGCGAGATTGAACGCCCTCTTAGTATTTGACCACCGAAGAGAAAGGTTGTGCCTAGAACATTACTCAAGATTGAACAATTGTATAATTCAGTAGTGAATCAAAGCCAAGTCAAGGGAAGAAATTGTAATGGTGCTCAGGAGAAGTGCAGAAGTGCATTCGAAAAATAATTTGTTATTGGACTAGTTAGCCATCGCCATGTGAGCCCGGCGTGGTTAGTTAAATTGTTAATTGAGGTTTGCAATTATAATGTGCCTAGCTAAACGAAGTTTAATAATTCGGTGGAGCAATCTGATCAACTACAGCACCCGAAGAGATTAAATTAGTTCTGTGCCAACACCAGGTAAACCTTTTAATTGTGCTCCCCAAGAATAAAAAGTTAATTTTGTGTAAACCCGTTTGAAGGTAATCCTTCACGCGAAGGTCTAACCCCCAGGACCAGTCTAAATCTGGAGTGTAGTGGCCGCTCGATACGCCCTGTGAGAAACTAGCCCACGAGGTTGGTCGATGAGGTCATCATCATCGTTGCGTCATAGAGCCGTTCTGACGTGACACTTAAACGAACAGACAAGTTAGTCCGACCCGCACTAATTCACCACGGCGGGACAACTCACCACCGACGTCACCGAGCGAGAACCGTTACTCGGGTAAGGCTGACGTGTGGCCTACCTAAAGGAGCCCGCCCAGCTGGTGCAACTACCACTGCAACCAGCAGGTGAGGAAACCGAAGCATGCACAGGTATGAGAAAGGGCAGCTGCTCGAACAAAACTGAACCCATGTAAATCGAACTAACCCTAGATTAAGTGAATCGAGTGGAGATAGGCAGAGTAGGGATTTTGAAATTGATCCAATAAAATGTTACCCCCGAACAATGAATAACGCTGCCCTAGTAGTATTGTGACGAATTGACGAAATTGTGGTCTGACTAAGGGATCTTTTAATCAAGTTTTACCTTCGCGATCGTGGTAGAATAGGCTCTGGATTTGGCAAACCTTCAAAGGAAACCAGTCCACCCTGGAGTTGGTTAAGATTTCGGTTGTTGTATTTAGTCCGTGCGATCAGAAGTTTCGGTTTTGGGATTGGAGACTTTAGACAAGGACTCGCCCTGAGGTCTCGGCCGGGTATGGGATTTTGAGATTGACACGCTCCTTCGCGGCAAGTTTCCGACTTGCCTGGCGCTTAAGCGGAGGCTGTTTTGTTCTTTCCTTTTGTTATCCTTTCGCTCCCGTTACACATCTTAGACGCTATCTTGTCGGTTACAAAAGCCGCCGAGAAAGCACTCGAGCCTAAGAGGAGGGGAATTCGTTTCTGTGCGGTAGTGGCTCTGGATGTAAGGAACGCGTTCAATAGCGCCAGCTGGTCTGCTATTGCCGATGCGCTCTTGCGTCTGGGGATACCGGGGTACCTGTATAAGATTCTCGAAAGTTACTTTCAGAATCGAGTACTAGTTTACGATACGGAGCTGGGTCGGAAGTGCTTTCGCATAACCTCAGGAGCCCCGCAAGGTTCCATCCTGGGTCCGGTGTTATGGAATGTCATGTACGACGAGGTGTTGAGGTTAGAGTTCTCCATGGGAGTGGAGATTGTCGGATTTGCCGACGACATTACGCTCGAAGTCAACGGTGAAACGATCGAGGAGATGAAGTTGACTACCGACCACTCGATCAAGGTTGTGGAGGCGTGGGTGCGGTCCAGGAAACTGGAGCTGGCTCACTACAAGACAGAGGTGACGGTTGCTAACAACCGGAAGTCGGAGCAGCAGACGGAGATCAGTGTAGGAGAGTGCACTATCCTGTCAAAGCGCTCCGTCAAACACTTGGGCGTGATGATCGACGATAAGCTTACCTTAGGTAGCCACGTAAACTATGCCTGTAAAAGAGCCTCCACAACGGCACTGTTCCGGATGATGTCCAATAGCTCTGCGGTGTACGCCAGTAAGCACAAGCTTCTGGCTAGTGTTGCTACGTCCATACTTAGGTATGGCGGCCGGGCGTGGGGCACCGCGCTAAGTACTGAATGCTACCGACGGAAGCTGGAAAGTACTTACAGGCTAATGTGCCTGAGGGTTGCGAGCGCGTACCGTACCGCAGAGGTTCCCAAACTTTTTGCTATCGCGGCGCCCTTTGTAATTTCCAAAAATGTCGCGGCGCACCAAAGATGTTTAAAAGGTTTTTTTTTAATTATAAACTGCTTTCACTTTAAAATGTCAAAGGCAACAATCGTGGAACACTTCTTATAGCATGTTATCTTAGGATTCAGAGAAAATTTGGATTTTTTAATAAATTTCTCAAAGATAATTTTAATATGTTTGTAGGATTTCAAAAATCATGTTGATTTCAAGCTTAATAAAAAGAAAAAAAAACTCAGATGTACAGGTAAAACAAACTGTTGCTTTTTAATAATTCAGCCAAAGATTCTAAAGCGTTTGCAATAATTAAAGAATTCCAATTGAAATAAAATGACTTCACAGAACTTGACCAAAGTTTCATTTTTTCGGAAATTGCAAAGCAACACTTTTATTTATTTTAGAAGATTTTGGCACATGAAGAAATTGTAGAGAACCTGTCAGGTGGGCTTTGATTGAACTTTTTTATTTTCATAAATTTTGACTTAAAGGGCCTCAGTGATGTAACCGAGCATGGCAAACATATTCAAAGTTCAGTTAGGTTCAAAAAGGTTAAAGCTAGCTCTTCACAATGTCACAACGGCAAACCTGCATGCCGCTAGCTGTCCCGAAGACCTTGTAATTATTCTGAAAAGAACGCAAATAAGATTCTTGAAATAAAAACTATGGACAAGTTATATTTAAATCAAAAGATAAGCTGAAGCTTATAAGATCCAAAAACAATTTTATTAACTTAAAATTTAAACATTTTAAAATTGTGTGTCAATTGATATATTTAAAAAGCATACCAGAAATCCTATGGAACAATCAAAGACTCAGGGAAAGATTAAAAAAATATGAAGCTACACTAGTTTTACCATACAAAACAAAATCAAAGATGTTCCGCAATACGAATTAAGAGTTTGTTTTTGTTTGTTTTGTCATAACTCAAAAGCCTGCGGCGCACCTGGGAAAGGTTCGCGGCGCACCAGGGCGCCGCGGCGCACAGTTTGGGAAGCACTGCCGTACCGTGTCACACGACGCTCTCTGCGTCATTAATGGTATGGTGCCTATCAGCATTCTTATCAGTGAGGGCATGGAGTGCATCGAAATGCGCGGCACAAGAGGCATACGTAGGACTGTCAGGATGCCCGAGCAGAGTCTGACAACAAAATGATAGCAAATCGAAAACTCGATCTGTATTCAACAGCAAACTGATATCACATTTTGATATCAGTTGGTCTTGATTAAATTTGATTTCAATCTTAGATTTCGTTTTGCTGTCACTTTAAACTATTCAAAAAAAAAAAGTTTTTAAGTTATTTCATAACTTCTAGGCAATCATGTATAATAACTTCAGGAATATACATACCATTAGTGTAGTTATCTTATGGCATTTAGGATTTGATATCAATCGAATAACCCCTATATTTAACGATTTTTCTATTTTTTCGTACTTATAGCAAAAACAGTTATCAATTTGCTATCGCTGGTAGCAGGAATTGTTTTCAACTTGCTGTTACGGGAACATTTTTCTGCTCTCATTTTTGATGTTTTAACCGTTAAAACGACCAAAACGACAACAACCTGAGTTATCATAATTTGCAATATCACAACATCAAAATTTGTTTTCAATTTGCTGTCAGACTTTGCTCGGGTGGCCTCTATGGTCAAATGGCAGCGCACGTGGGACAGTTCCACCAAAGGAAAGTGGACCCATAGGTTGATACCGAGGGTAGATAGTTGGATTAATAGGCGCCATGGGGAAGTTACATTCCACCTGACACAGGTCATGGTTGCTTCCGACAGTATCTACACCGTTTCGGGCATGCGGATTCTCCCGAATGCCCAGTGTACGATGGTTTAGAGGAAACGGCGGAATACGTTTTGTTCGTGTGCCCGCGTTTTCGCACAATGCGTGACCGCATGCTTGCCATATGCGAGGAGGACATAAACCCGGACAACTTGGTCCAGAGGATGTGTAGGGATGAGTTTGGCTGGAACGCCGTTTCAACGGCTATCACCCATATCGTCTGGATGCTACAGAGGAGGTGGCGCGTGGACTCGGAGAATGGCTAGTTCAGATGCAGTACAAGAGGTGGTCTAGGGGTTCGGAGTCGGCTTCGTAGATCATACCGGTGCCCTGCGGTCGAGATCGACCCTTACAGCGATTAAGTGGCCGCGGAGAGGAAGTCCCGGTAGCGGTGTTGTCGTGGTGTAGGTCTACTGGGTTGGATCCGAGCCCGCGGTTGGAAAGGGGTCCCCGGCAAGGGTCGGGGTAGGTGAGACCCTGCTGTCTGCAACCTTCGGGTGCATCTGATAGGGCCTGAAGGGTACGTAGTGATATTCTTCCTTTGCGGGCAGGTCAGATCAGGTTGTACGCAGGCATCAGTTCTTGATGTCTGTTAAGCAGATGGGCGCGGGTGGGGTTGAGCCTGCCCGCCTTCCGAGGACAAAGGGAATAGTGAGGTGGGGACTTCTCGGGAAACTGGCTACGCGCCAGCGTTCTACCGTGATGGACTCTCCAAAGCGAGTTATCGATCTTCGTTGCTGCAGGCTACACAGCTAACCTTGAGGGTGCGGTGTGCACTAGCCCCTCTCTGAAGCAATGCCTTCTTGGTGATTCCGGAAAGATGAAGGGTTTGGCGACCATAGGAATGTGTTCAGTAGGTCGAGGAGAGAGTAGTCCTGGCTTTAACATTTGTTGTAGAAGACGGTCTAACCCCACACTACCCGAACCTTCCTGTTCGGGTGTCTGTTGAGCAAATTTCCCCCTAATTTAAAAAAGTATGATCATGGCCATGAACTCAAAAACGACGTACCTGCGCAGGCTTTTTCGTTGTCGGTGCTTCGTCGTGACCAGTCGTCGACGTCGGTTCGCTCTCCAAAACGTTCGCCGGGCTGAAGGTGCGGAGGGGGAGTGTCGCCGGTCCGATACTCTGCCCGATCATGCTTAAACCGCGCGCGGGTAGGCCGGATGTCATCCCTACTCTCCGTTTGGCTGCCAGTTTTGGCGGGTGAGGAGCAGCAAAAAAGGCTTGAAGCCAAAATAAAAAGCGCCTCTTGGACTCTTTGAAAACAACAAATACGTGCACATGGAGCAGAGTATCTGCCCTGGCGACAACATAAAAAAAACACTTCAAACTAAAAACTGGGAGAAGATCGCCGGAGCTCACTTCTGTTCACCAGCTGACTCTAAGTCATGGAGTCAAGTCTAATTCTCTTGTCAAGTAAATTTCCCACTATTGAAGCAGTCGTCTATTGAATCTACAAACTATTATTGACAAGTGCGCCAAATTCAATCGCACATAGCCGCAAAACTATTTTACGCCATCGAAAAAGTCATATAAGATACAACATGAATCGTCATTAACTTAGCCTAGACACAAACCTTACATGAAACGGATAATCTCTACTAAATGAAACGGTTCAAACTCAAACGGTTCAAATACAACGAATCCAATTTAAATAAGATTATACTTAAATAAGATAAAAACGTCTGTTGGATTTCAAGGCTTTACACGATAGCTTTAGGTAGCCCACAGCTAGTGTAGACTTTCTCTGTGCTCTCTCATCCCATCTCTTACTAGAAGGCTGAGCCTCATCCTAGGTTCGTTATGTACAGAGTTTGAGTTTTAAGCCATCCACCGGCAGAAGCAGGTCAAATAAAACGATAGTGCATGTATCACCTTTTTTCCATCGCAATAAAAGTTTTTGAGTTCAGTGAACCTTAAGTGCATGAAAGTGTTTGCTTTGACCGTTGTAGCAATTGGGGCCGATTACGCGAAGTGAGCCGTTGGTGCATTACGTTGCCATTTGGAGGAGATAGATCTAGGTGAGCCCAGACCTGCCCCAACAACGTCAAAAGCTACAAATTAACTAAAATAGTAATAAATTAAAGAAACGAACTTTGAATTATAAATCTAAAATATATATAAAAAACAGATTTATCCAATTGAATTCAAACTTTATTTTATTTAAAAAGATAAAAAACGACAAAACGTTATAAGGTATTATTGGATAGCATTTTTAAATTTTTCTTTTAGCTGTTTTTATTTATTCACAAGGGAGATTAGGGTAGGTAATAGGAAAAAGTATAAGGTACATCGGGGCAAGATGAAACAGCGGGTTAACATGATGTTATCCAATGCTTGAATGCTATAACACATAGTTTTCGATTCAAACAATCTTAAGGAGAACGAGAAATTTACAAATTGTATTGAAATCTATTTCAAAACTTCATGTTTCATCTTGCCCCACCCGTTTCAACTTGCCCCGGTGTACCTTATACATATTTACATTTTTTGTAGTTGTATCTTATTATTAGAGCATACTTATTTACAGAATTTTAGAAAAATGAAACAAAAAAAACAAAAGGAAAAGAATACAACAATGAAAAGCAGGTATTGTGAGCTATTTTATAGGTAACAATGGGGACCTCTTAATTGGATCTCAACGAGTAGCTCCATCGCCGAAGTCATCAAAAGTCGATGGCGACTGTAATTCGGGAGCGACAGTGGAGATAGGTCGTTCACACTTTTCGCAGTTGCGGGAATGAAATCTGTAAGCAAGCGTTAGACTGGAACCCAGCATGACATCGCAGCAGAGGCAAGTCCAGAGGCTCATGTCTCAACAAGAAACTAAAGGAAGGAGGCAGAAATTGAACCTGGTCACAGGTGAAGGTGATGGCGGCCAATCACTCAGGATGAAAATCCTTTATTTCGGCCTTCTGCTCAGGAGTGAAAGTAAGAAAGTATGTGCTCTAGAAGTATGTACATATGTCTGAAATAATCTTCATTTGAAACTTTGTTTCAGACAAAAGACATCGTGGTGATTCATTTACATGGATATTTGGCACATCAGAAAACTAAACTGATGTGATGTGTTTATTGTGCTGGAATCTTGTGTTTATCCCTGCTAAACGATTTAGGCCGTCCGTCGTCGTTGTATTCAAACTAACCTCAGCGCACCATCAATAAACAATCCAACCCTTCATCGAAGCGGAAATGATTTATACTTCAGATACGGCACGAGCCCTTATCACCATAAGCTGATAATGGATCATCATTAATATTTCTCCAATGGGGGCGACGATAACAGCAAACCGTCCGTTAGCAATAATGTGATGGGTGAAATAAAAAAGTCATCCTGTGCCAAATGGGTCCCACCCTCGCCAGCCTCGTTGGGTATGGCTCGGGACCGTCGTCCGTCGATGACATTATCATTCATCTCAGACTTTTTTCAATCTACCTACCGGACAGCGCCGTGATCTTTGAGTCGAAAAAAAAGCAATGGAATGTATAGATACAAAAGATCACCCAAAATGAGAAACAAGTCACAAGAATGTGTGCAAGCCGGTGCGTGCGGGGGTGTAGGCAGAACAATCCGCGCCACGGAACTGCGAATCTACCCAACTAAAAATTCATTCTTCTATTCAATTGGTGGCGCACTGCCAAAACCGAATACGTTATGGGCAAGTTCGATTGACGTGACCGGCATGGAAAAGACGCGCGAATGAGTCTGGGGCGTTTTGTTGGCGGTATATGCCTAGTACATTTGCGCCTCAGAATGATTAATTTTGCTCTCTGCACTGTTCATTGTTTCAGTGATGTTTATAGTTTGAAAGTGTCATTTCTGTAATTATTGTCAGTTGTAGTCCAGGGAATACCAATATGGAACGAATGGGTAGATTAATAAAGATTATTTATTGCATGAATGTTACTTTTAATTTCCGGTCGATTCGGTGTAATTTCATCTACAATAATTTATTGCTCACGATTGAATTGATCTGTAGTTTTTTTGCCACTATCCTGGGCATAATGTCATGTTTCGTGGGTCCCTTTATGGGTCCAGCCCTGCAGCCACGGTTTTGCCCAATATTCTCCACATTCCGGTGCACTCGGTCCATCGCTGCACGTTTGTGTAGCACGTCTACGCCTTAAGAAATAATCTGACTCCCGGAACCACTGTTTAGAACCAGGTTGCACCTATAGCCTAATTCCCAAGCAGCAGGTCTCAGATATTTGCAACAGGTGGTACGGTCAAGACTGGGTATTGCGTAATGCAGACTTGTTTGAGATCAACTTCAAGAGAAACTTAGTTCACGAGAACAGCTCTTGCTCCTGGGCATTTTAAGTTGGGACCGAGGCTAATTTCTAGGAAGTTCCCACAGAGCGCTATAAAAGAGGGTTCCAAGGGGCTTCCTGGGGTTTCAGGTGGTAGTTTCAGGGGATTCGTGAGCCTTTTAAGGTTGTTTCTACAGGTGTCATTGGCGTTTCAATGGGATCAAGGAGATTACAGAGGAGTTTAAATTCGTGGCGAACTCGCCTAGGAGGCTTTCCACGAAGCAGCACAAAAAAAACCCAATTTGTTTAATTTTGCATTTTTGATTTGCATATATTTTTGCACACCTGTTATAATCAATATAAATAGGGGAAAGTGGGGCAATATGCCATTTTTCAAACTTTCATCGTTTTCAATGATATATAGCCTCATTTGTTAGGCTTTCAAAGTGGTAACAGCAACTAGACAATATTTGCTCGATGCTTCAGCAAAAATATTCACTAAATTATTGCATTTTCATTGATTTTTAGCGATTTTAGAAACTGGTTCGTAAAACGGAAGTGGTGCAAAAAGGCCATCTGCCATGGGGTAAGATGCCACTTCATGAAAACATTCAAAAATTACGTCCTTCAGTTTTCTGGCATTTTCGACTCACTTTCACCTATTTGTCACGTTTTTTCGTTTACTCAATACATGGAGTGTTACCCCCCTCCCCGCAAAACGATGATCGTAATATTTGAATGACCCCTAACATGGAAAGCGTAGACATCAACAACCATGCGACTCCATGCGTGCCTCAATCTCGTTGGAAACACTTGGCTGGTAATAAAATCACCAGAAAACCTTAATTGCAAGCACGGAAAACCGGAAGTTGCCAATTTTCATTGGGAAATCAAAAGATTTTCCGTGGGTTTGGCAGCCTAGCATCTAGAAGAATGTTCAATGCAAACATATCTTGATACCGTTCACCTATATCAATGATCAAGTCCCATTCAGGAATGATTTTATGAGTTGGGCCATTTTACCCCATCTTGGCATTTTGGGCTCTGTTCCCCTAACCATTTTTTCATATTAAAACTTTTTATGGAGTCTCGACTAACTTTCAAATAGGGCCTATGTCAAAATGGAATATATGCAAATGAAAAATAATATCACTGAAACTGCTTGTTTGATCGGAAAACTGTCTTCGGCAAAGTTGTAGATTAATAAATAACGACTCTCAGAAAAATACAAATTGAAAAATTTATTTAGTTTTTCTTCTAAAAAAACTGAATTTTGTTACTAAAAATTAAATATCTCAAAAAGCTATTTTTTTACCTTCGTGATATTTTGTGAGAATAAAGTTTATTCTGTTGGCTACTATTTGTAGAAATTTCATAATGGTAAAAAATGTACAAACAAGTTATGGCACTTTGAACATTTTTGGTTGTGTGTTTTTTAGAGTGTATGACGAATTCACGCAAACTCGCCGAAACTGTCTCAGAATCCGATGGAATTTCTTAGGTATAAAGACTATGTATTTTAAAGCAAAATTGCATACTTTATTTTTTTATTTATCTAGACAAATATTTGAAAAGGGCTAAAGTATTTGACCGTGTTTTACTCAACATAACTTTAAAATGACAATACCTACAAGAATTTTATGTATGGATGACTTTAAGGTAATCATGTGAACTTTCATAACATTAGAAAATGTCAATACGCTTTAAAAGTAAAAAAAAAATGCAAGTAAGAAAAATTATTTCAATTTGCAAACATGACATTTTTGTAATAGGACAGATCGGTGAAGTACTAGATTTGTAGTAATGAGCTGAATTTTAGTATGGTGAGAAGGTCAATTCTCCGTTTCTGCAGTGAAATGGTGCAAAAAGCGTGGGTATTATGATTCCTTGCCTAATTTGATGCAGTTACTGTTACTGTGAAAAGTGATTAATTGCATTCGAAATCACGGTAGCATTAGTGGCCAATTTTTGACCTTCTTCAAAGTACATTCTTACATACCTAATAGAAGGCTCCTAGCAATATCATAAACTTCCCCTAAAATGCTTGCTACGTCTTTAATGGACAACAAATATAGGGGATACTCAAAATAACTGGGACAGGTAAAATTTTCACTTTTCAAAAAATGTTCAACTCGCTGTAACTTTTCGAAAAGGGCATCAAATATTCTCAAGTTTACTGTAAGTTCATCAACTAGTTGTGTATTAGCGGTCAAAATTTGGAAAAGATCGGGCTATTGTACACAAAGTTATAAAGGTTCTAGAAAAAGGTGTCAAATTTGAGCTGTTAAAGACCGGTCCAGAAAGTATGGACGCAGTAAGAAAATACTGGCATTTCGAAACTATTGATGACTAGTTCTTTTTGAAAGCAACATCCTGTTGGTCAACCTATTTTCTCAGCATTTGTATAGCGGTTTTTGCGATTCCATTAATTTGTTTCAAAATACATGAGCTATCAGCGAAACATCATCGAAAAAATGTGCACAAACGATGTACAGAGTTTGAAAGGTCACTTAGAAAATGTGCAAAATATGATGGGAGTAAGGGAGAAAGTCGTGCAAGCAGTAATCAGCAACCATGGTGGGGATAACACGTTTAAGCATAGGAAAAAATTGGAAGAAAAATAAAGATCCTGCTAACCCTCGTTTGGATAAACAAATAATAAAGGTGTTTGAGCACAAGAAAAAACCTTCTAACTTACACAGAGCGGGGTATGACCAAAAATGTTATCATTTCGAATTCCAATATTCTTCGCGGCAAAGAACGTTTGAATTTTCGATCTTATAGTAAGCAGAAACAGTCAAAACAAAATCCGATACAAGAACCATCGATCAGGCCCAGACAACTCAAGACTAGGTGCGTCCATACTTTCTGGGGCAGTCTTTATATCTCCGGATTCAATGAACCGAATGCAATGAAATTTTAATCATTTATGTCTTATATAATGAGCTATTAAAAACTGTTGACTAAACTTAAAATTCTTTACACGAAAGAAAATTATAACGATTAGATTATTTTTCTTATATAACATCAATTTATCCAAAACTTCATCATCGTTTCAAAATTCGAGATAGTATTTACAGTTAATTTAAATTCCCTCTAATTGACTTGAATATATTTATGTTTCAAAAGAAAGCTATCAAATAGCCGGCATTAAATTGAAAAAGTCATGGGATGCATATGAAAAATAGATAAATTTACTAAAAAATCATAGAACTAATGAAATCGCTATAACTTTTTTCTTATTAATAATTTCAAATTAAGTCAACTGTTTTTCAAAGTTCATTATATGTGTCATAGATGATCAAAATTTCATTGCATTCGGTTCATTGAATCCGGAGATATAACAGCTCAAAGTTGGCGATCGGATAAGTATACCTTTTTCTAGAATCTTTATAACTTCGTGTAGAATGGCCCGATCTTTACCAAAATTGGACCACTGATACACAACTAGTTGATGAACTTACACTAGAATTTTGAGAATATTTGATTCCCTTTTCGAAAAGTTACAGCGAGTTGAACATTTTTTGGAAAGTAAAAATTTTACCTGTCCCAGTTATTTTGAGTATCCCGTGTACTTCATGTCATAATTTTGCGTGTTTCTCTTCGGTAGAAAACAAAAGTTTTTATCCAGGGCGTTTTTTACAGATATTTTCATATATTAAATTAAACATAGCTTCATATGTTTGATTCACAAGTCTTTCTAATGCAAAGTATTTATTTTATTCTCCTATGAATAAGGAAACTTTTAAGTTGAAATTGGACTTCTGGTTGATATTCTGAATTTCTGTGTAACAGATCTGGTGTTCTGATTCAAAAGAGAATCCTTAATTGTATTATTTTTATTGGATAGATTTATAATTGAAAAATATAAAGCTATGTTCATTGGCAATATGTGCAAATCCACGTATAAAAATACCCAAAAATTGGTTTGACTCAAAAAAAAAAAACATTTTGTGTTGTGTTAGATTCAGATAATAGCAATTCAATTACTTTGATCCATTTTGGATTCTATTGGGTATGTATTCCAAATTGACTTCAATTTATTTTTTAACTTTTTTAGCGTGCTGGAATCGATTTTTCAATATTTCAATTTTTTACTTGAAAGTTCACACAAATTCCTTAAAGTCACCAATACCAATCTTTTTTGTAAGTCATGTTATTTTTAAGTCACATTCGTTTTTAAAAGATGGTCAAAAACTTAAGCCCTTTTCAAATATTGGTGTAGATAAATTAAAAAAAAAACAGCAAAGTATGCAAAGTTGCCGATCGAATAAGCCGTTTGTGTGTTATGATTTTTTATTTGCATGTGTTCCATTTTTTCATAGGCCCTATTTGAAAGTTAGTCGAGACAAAATATGAACTTTATTTATTTATTTAACTTACGAAAAAAACGGTTTCTCACATAAAAAGGAATAGTATACAAAAATATCAAGTAGATTAAAAAACATCGATTAAAATGGATTCGTGCTGGTCCGTGGAAAGCCTCCTACGGCAAAAAGCCACGTTAGTAAAAACAAAAAAAAGGAGTTTCAATAGCGTTATGGGGGTTTCAGAGAAGTCTTAAGGAGTTTTCACTGCCGATTTCTCAACTTCATTGGGAGCACTCGCATACTCGCCGATCTACTGAAGGACCGCGGGTCGCGCTGCAGGGGGTGTGTTGGACAGGATCTGTTGATTGCGCCAAGTCGACCAACGAGCCCTGCGACCCCCAACCGACGAATAGTTACGACAACACCGGATCCAACAACGACGACCGCTCCGATAGTATAGCCGAAGGATTGACACCATTTAAAAAGGGTAGCTAGAGGGCATGTCGAAATGTCAGATAGTCATTCTAAAATCATTGTTGAAAAAGAATAATCTAGAAATCCTTTTCGTGAGGTAAAAGTTATAAACTACTAAAATTTGTTAAATTCCTATTTTTTTATACGCGACTAATAGATGATAACTAGTTTAGTTTTTGAGGTCCCACAGAAATCTCAATTGTGAATTGGTTATTCTAATGACAACAAAACCTTGAACTCTACATTGTAGGAACAGGAATTGATAAACATTGAATTGTATTATCCCCAGTATTAACCTACAATATCTATCTGCAAAGAGGTAAAATGATAAGATTTAGTTAAACCTATCAAACAATATTGAATTTGTCAATTAACAGGTTCTTAAATTTAACGACGAATACGTCGAGCTATAGGGTTAGAGAATTACGGTCGACGAAACGTAGCTCGTAATCACTAAAAGTAAGTCACACATCATTGCTCTAAAATTGTATATCAAACCATCTATTTATTCCGCAAAAATTTTATAATTTGTTTTTTCTACAAGCAGAATAAATTAATAGAATTTTCGAGTACGAGCATTGTCGACCAACAGGATCCATGGTGCGAACGTTTAGAGGTAATCATACCATCTACCAGAGTTGCGGCAACACACGTGAGCTAAGAATAGCTTTCATAGTGATGGGGGATATGCAGAGGCGCGTGATCGGTTGGTGGCCGATCGACGAAAGAATGTACAGGTTGAGGATCAAGGGCCGATTTTTCAAATTCAGCATAATAAACGTGCACAGCCCACACTCCGGAAGTACTGATGATGACAAGGACGCATTTTACGCGCAGCTCGAACGCGAGTACGATCGCTGCCCAAGCCACGACGTCAAGATCATCATAGGAGATTTGAACGCTCAGGTATGCCAGGAGGAGGAATTCAGACCGACGATTGGTAAGTTCAGCGCCCACCAGCAGACGAACGAAAACGGCCTACGACTCATTGATTTCGCCGCCTCCAAAAATATGGCCATACGTAGCACCTTTTTCCAACACAGCCTCCCTTCTCGTTATACCTGGAGATCACCCCAGCAGACGGAATCTCAAATCGACCACGTTCTGATTGACGAACGGCACTTCTCTGACATTATCGACGTCAGAACCTATCGTGGCGCCAACTTCGACTCCGACCACTATCTGGTGATGGTCAAACTGCGTCCAAAACTTTTCGTCATCAACAATGTACGGTACCGGCAACCGCCACGGTACAACCTAGAGCGACTGAAGCAACCGGATGTCGCATCAGCATACGCGCAGAATCTCAAGGCCGCGTTGCCAGACGAAGGCGAGCTCGATGAGGCCCCTCCAGAGGACTGCTGGAGTACAGTGAAAGCAGCCATCAACGACGCAGCTGAGAGCACCATCGGGTACGTGGAACGGAATCGACGGAACGAATGGTTCGACGAAGAGTGCAGAACGGTTTTGGAGGAGAAGAACGCAGCGAGGGCGGTAATGCTGCAGCAAGGGACTCGACAGAACGTGGAACGTTATAAACAGAAGCGGAAACAGCAGACCCGCCTCTTTCGGGAGAATAAGCGCCGCCTGGAAGAAGCGGAGTGTGAAGCAATGGAACTGCTGTGCCGTTCCCAAGAAATATGGAAGTTCTATCAGAAGCTCAACGCATCCCGCAACGGCTTCGTGCCGCGAGCCGAAATATGCAGGGATAAAGACGGAGGCATCTTGACGGACGGACGTGAGGTGATCGAAAGGTGGAAGCAGCACTTCGATCTGTAGAAGTAATGATGATTTCAATGATGTCATACCTTGTTGAATAGTTTTACTTATATCGCAGTAGTCTAGTCTGTAAGAAGTAGTCATAGCAACCATTGACATGTCATATTTTTTCATTCCTGTTAAAAATTTCCTCAAATAAAGAAGTGCTTCCAAGTTCTGTCCAACAGGTTATGGGCCCAGAAGTGAAAACTGTGTAGGAACGGTACTGTGCTAGCGCTTCAAGAGATTTCCGGTAGGAACAGTGAATCGAAGGCAGTTTGGTTCTGCGACGTCGAAGAAAGCGAAATGGACATGGAGCTGAAAACTGGAGCTGTTCGGTTGAATTTCGGTAACTATGACCTGTGGAAAGAGAGGACCAAGCAAATTCTCATCCGAGAGGGACTGTGGCGTGTAGTTGTAAATGATCTTCCGGCTAAACCGGAACTGAGAACTGAGGCATGGATTGATAAAGGCGAGCGTGCTGCTGCCACTATTGGGTACTTGGTCGAAAGTAGTCAGTTGCAACTCATCAAGAATGCCACAACAGCCCAAGTATCATGGAACATCCTGCGTGACTATCATGTAAAGCAATCATCGGCTGGTCGAGTGGGTTTGTTGAAACGTATGAGTCGTTTGGAACTGGAGGAGGCCGGGAATGTCGAAGAGCATTTGATCGCAATGGATGCAATGTTCGACAAGTTGGCGGAAATAGGCTATTTCACAGCGGATGAATTGAAAAGAAGTTTCATATTTGCGAGCTTGCCAGATTCGTATAATGGTTTTGTCACAGTGATGGAAAGATGGATGGAGGATACTCAATGAAATCGTTGAAATCGAAGCTTTTGAACGAGTTCTACAAACGTCAGCAGAAGTTTTCGAGCAAGGAGGAGACAGCGATGAGAGCAAGGGGTAGTCACTCTACCCCGAGCAGAGGAAAATATCAAAATAATAACAACGGAATCACAAAACCTGTTTTTATATCTTGGTTTGTTATTATCAACTTATTGAGTCATCACCGTTCCATAACATTTTCTGTTGGGCAATCTTATTTTGTTATGATCGTGCTCTTGGTATATTTTCTTTAAATTACATTTCAATAACATGTTTTGTTGCAGCACAAGTTCAGTTATTATTGTGTCATTGAGACTGTACAAATATTTGATCATTAATATTACAACATAACTAACTTTGCAATCAAAACTACACCATTCGAGATTTTCGTTGTTCACAGCATTCCGTGAGGAACTGTAAGTGAAAATATTTTTTTGTCATCCTCCAGTTCCTCTTTTTACTGACATTACGTTTTAACTGTGACAGTGCCAACTTATCAGCCTTTTGTTTTATAAGCACTTTAAAAAGTATACCTGTTTTTTTGTCCCAGTTTCAGTTAGGTATGAATACGAACATAGAGAGTGTAATAGAGTGTTAGCCATTTTATGAAACATTTTGGATCAACTGGTGGAATTCAACGACGAACAACACATTTTCGACAAAAAATTAAAACAATAAGTCATCCAGAAATCCATTGATTATCTTTGGACATTTTATTTTTATTGATTTCACTGCAACGAGCCCACTTAGATTCACTTGGATAAATGTGTCAATCAATGAGGTAATAATGTAAATTAATCTTATAAACAATGAACCACCTAATAAAGGGTTTCAAAACGACGGTAGTTTTTCATCGTCAGTTGTTTGGGAAATAAACAAAAACTATTGTTTCTCTCTGATTTCGATAATAAATCGCTTGCGACAACAATAGCATCCCAATTATGAATGAAATATTTAACAATAGATCCTATTGTTGCGTATCCCATTGAATGCATATGGGACTTTGGAGGAGTTCCTATCCGCAACAGAAAAAAAAGCATATTTTGTTTTCACATTGTTATCAATAACGTATTCATAACAAAATTTGTTATTGAAATATTCTAAAAAATCGCTGTTATTAAGTTGTTATTGAAACTAACAAAACATGTTATTAAACAGGTTTTCCAGGAACATTTTTTTGTTATAATTTTTGTTATTTTGCCGCTTATGACAGACAAATTTATAACAGGATATGTTATGTAAATAACATGAAAATAACTCTTTCCGCTACTCAGTTATTTTTCCAAAATAACACATTTTATTATGCTGTTGCTATTCCCTTCTGCTAGGGACACACTTCATTTGTGCCAACGTTTTTTCGATGTGTCTACCAGTGTGCCCTAGTGTGCCGAGGAGCTAAAGCGCCGAGGCTCCAAAATGTATTATAGTGGTTGCTATAATAAAGCGGCACCGCACTGGCATTATTTTCTTAGCAACCATAGAATTTATAGTACTTCATTGTTTTTGTTTCCCCAAAAATGTCAACGAAAATATTTTCTGGATATTATTCCAAGTGATATTCTGGAATGGTTCCCAGATGTTATGTTAAGCAGTTTTGTGCTTGGTATTGGGGGACATTTCAATGAAATTAGTGGAAAAATCTGGAGGAATTTCGGTTTTTATGCCTGATTGAGGAATTGCCATTAAATTTGTATACCCGTGTGCTGGGGAAATATTGTAGTTTTATGAAGGAAATTCTCGGAAGAAGCTTCTATAAGCTTTGGAAGGAGCTTTTGATGAATTTACAGGAAAGAACAAGTTGGGGAGTTTTAAATAAATAATGAAAGAAATTATAAATGGGTATATATGAGTTCCCTGGGGAAAAAAGAAAGAATTGAGAATGGACAGGTTCTTAAAGATTCTTAAGAGTTCGCAGCAAAATTTGGATTTTAATTAACGGTGTTGAAGATTCTAAGGCCATCGGCAATTGTTGATAAATACTTATTGAGACATTCTTGGTAGGGCTCATGGAAAAAAATTATTGCTTCTTGCAAAAAAAAAAAAATACATTCACATTTTATTACGTTCATATACTCTTCATTAAACATCACAGCAGCTATTTAGCATCATTTTGAAACAAAAACGATATGTTAAAATTGAATTTTGGAATAGTTAACAAAACTTCTACTGAAAGTATTGTTTCAACATTCCCTTGAATTGACAGTGAGCAAAAAAATCCACGATTGCCACGAATTAAATTCGTCATTTTATAGCATCCTTATTATGTGAATATGTGCCAACCGGTGCCACTGGTGTGCCGGGTGTGCCCAAGGCACACTGTGTAGAGTGACTACCCCTTGGATGAGAGCAGCTCATCAAAACCGCAGATTTGCTACGAGTGTGGGAAGGCCGGACACATACGGAAAAGCCACAGACAAACAGACGTAACACTTCGAACATTTTTCGATTCAAATCATAGTCACGGAAACATATTCGCCCAATGCTAAAAGGACTAAGTTTGGCCGACCACCAACTAGGTGGCGGTAGTGAGCAAACGTCAAACTCGAACAAAAACTATGCGAGCGCCACGGTTGGGCAGTTGGCCAACTATCAAACTTTGAAAAAGACCGTTAAATCGGTGTACGATGAGAATTATCAGAGTGTTACATCTGTTTGTCTGTGGAAAAGCTGCAACGAATACCTGTCAAGACTCGAAAAAGAACAACACAAGGATGAATGTGAAGGATATGGACGGATTCAGCGAAGAGTTTCCAATGCGAAAGTTGCGACCCAGGAGGAGACTGGTCGCTCGGTTTGTTTTTCTGCAGTTGAATGCGAACACGTGGATCAGCAATGGGTGATAGATTCCGGCGCCTCGTGTCATATGACCTCGGATCGAAAGCTTTTCACCAGTATCAAAAGACAGAGGGATGTGATTAAAATTGCAGATGGAAACGCCCTGGAATCATACGGAATTGGTAACGGTATCAATTTTGGCATGGGTGACGATGGACAGGCAACCGAGATCAGACTGAAAGATGTGCTTTACGTTCCTGGTTTGAAAAGCAATATAATTTCAGTTAGTAGAGTTACACAGTCAAGTGCCAAAGTGAGGTTTGGATCAACTTTCTGTTTTGTGCACATTGTGGTAGAAATCTATTAGTAGGTACTAAAATGCATGGTGTTTACAAATTGAAAGAAGTAGACATGTAAACTTGAAACATCAAGGAGGAGTGTAGAAGTCGTGGTAGAAGTAATGATGATTTCAACGATGTCATACCTAGTTGAATAGTTTTACTTATACCGCAGTAGTCTAGTCTGTAAGAAGTAGTCATAGCAACCATTGACATGTCATGTTTTTTCATTCCTATTTATTGTGTATTCAGTTCAAAGTTGGATTATCCCGACTATTTGTGAAACTGTTCAGAACAGTCGTCGAATTTCGAGGGGGTTCTCGATGTATTCTATAGAAATCGATCAATCAGCAAATTGGTTCCGAGCACATCATTATTCTAAATATTCAGGTCTTAAGAACTTAAAACATAGGTAATTATCTTGGTTATTATGTAAATTGCGAGGTAAATTACCTTTATTACACCTTATTTTAGAAAATGCAAAACATTTATCGCGGAAGAATATCCTCACAAATTTATTATTTGATAAACATTGCATCTGAACACCCCCCGACTTCCGCGCCAAAAAGCTGGCGACTTGGCTGCCGGCAACAGCTGATCAAGGAATCAGTTGGCGCCCGGTCAGCTGTCCTTGTTTCACCAATTGAATGTTTTTAGATACGCGTTTGCGCGCGAAATCTTTCTCGCTCATTTCTGCTGTAAAATCCGCCAGCGACCGTTCACCGACCGTTTGAAACGTCGACTGTTTCAAACGGTCGTGAACAGTTTGGAACTGGACGGTCAATACAATTTCCTCAAATAAAAAAGTGCTTCCAAGTTCTATCAAACACGATCAGCACCTGAATGGCGTGGAGAACGTAGGCACGAGAGACCACGGCAACGGAAGAAACGGCGACACCAGTGCAACGGAGGACGGAAATGAACCAACTCCCATGCTGAGGAAAGTTAAGGATGGCATTCATCAGCTCAAAACTATCAAAGCAGCTGGTAAGGATGGTATCGCAGCTGAACTCATCAAGACGAGCCCAGAAAAGTCTGCACTGGCTGATAGTCAGGATCTGGGAAACCGAACAGCTACCAGAGGAGTGGAAGGAATGGGTAATCTTCCCCATTCACAAGAAAGGCCACCATTTGGAACTTCAGAGCGATCACAATTTTGAATGCTGCTTACAAAGTGCTATCCCAGATCATCTTCCGTCGTCTGTCACCTAAAACGAATGAGTTTGTGGGAAGTTATCAAGCTGGCTTCATCGACGGTCGACAACGGACCAGATCTTCACCGTACGGCACCTGTTCATCGACTTCAAAGCGGCATACGACAGTATCGACCGCGCAAAGCTGTGGAGAATCATGGACGATAACGGCTTTCCTGGGAAGCTGTCTAGACTGATTAAAGCAACGATGGACGGTGTGCAAAACTGCGTAAGGATTTCGGGTGAACTATCCAGTTCATTCGAATCTCGCCGGGGACTGCGACAAGGTGATGGATGGTGATGGACTCTCATGCCTACTCTTCAACATCGCTCTGGAATGTGTTATGCGACGAGCCGGGCTCAACAGCCGGGGAACGATTTTCACAAAATCCGGACAATTTGTGTGCTTTGCGGACGACATGGACATTATTGCCAGAACATTTGGAACGGTGGTAGAGCTGTACACCCGCCTGAAACGCGAAGCAGCAAAGGTCGGACTGGTGGTGAATGTCTCAAAAACAAAGTACATGCTAGTAGGCGGAACCGAACACGACCGGATCCGTCTGGGTAGTAATGTTACGATAGACGGGGATACTTTCGAGGTGGTGGAGGAATTCGTCTACCTCGGATCCTTACTGACGGCTGACAACAACGTGAGCCGTGAAATTCGGAGGCGCATCATCAGCGGAAGTCGGGCCTACTACGGGCTCCAGAAGAAACTGCGGTCGAAAAAGATTCACCCACGCACCAAATGTACCATGTACAAAATGCTAATAAGACCGGTAGTCCTCTACGGGCACGAGACATGGACCATGCTCGAGGAGGACCTACAAGCACTCGGAGTTTTCGAGCGACGCGTGCTAAGAACGATCTTCGGCGGCGTGCAGGAGAACGGTGTGTGGCGGAGAAGGATGAACCACGAGCTCGCTGCACTTTACGGCGAACCCAGCATCCAGAAGGTGGCCAAAGCCGGAAGGATACGATGGGCAAAGTTGGTGCTCGCGATAGATCCGATTGGCACAAGAAGGCGTGGAGCGCAGAGAGCACGATGGGCGGACCAGGTGGAGCGTGACCTGGTGAGCATTGGGTGCGACCGAGGATGGAGAGCGGCAGCCACAAACCGAGTATTGTGGCGTACTATTGTTGATTATGTCTTGTCTTAATGATGTTGAACAAATAAATGTACCGTCAAGTCGCCATTCACTGTGGGTCTAAGAAAATTTGAGGCGCATAAAGGCTGTCGTTTTACACCAATCTTATAAACATTGTTGGTACCGCTGTTAACCCGCAAACACCCGGGACGATCTACTTTTGGTAGAAATGCAATATTTTCTTTGTTTTATAACTTATTAGCCCGGATTTTTTTATAGTCAAGAGGAATAGTTGTGCTAAGAAATGCATGGTACCTCCCCCCTTTGAACCCTCCCCCCTTTTGCGGGGAGCCGAAAATACGTGGCTTTTTTGTATTTTTTATAAATTCTACATGTTTTTGCTCAAATTTTATCGTTTTGCTAATCATCAATAGGGTAATTTTCCAATTGTTGCACGGTTAAAAACTCGCCTATTGTTGCACACTCCATGTTATTCTTATGGGGTGTGCAACAATTGGCGAATTTTTAGCCGTGCAACAATTGTCGATTTACCCTAGTTTTTACTGATCCTAGACATGTAATGTATTACTATTCATCATGGTCTGTTGAAGTTTTGATCCCAGAGCTATTCTAAGGCCTCCAAAGTACTCCGAAGTTGGTGACACAAATCTAACATTCTCAACCAAATTTTATACACGATGAATAATCACAGAACATAGTCTACGTTACTCAAAAAGCCTCAAAGCACACCTAGAAAATTCATGGTACATGAATTGGATGTTCTAGGTCATCCAAACTACTCTGGAATTCATTTTCTTAAGATCTAAAACATCTACCATCGTTTGTGTTCACTCTGTTCAAGAAATTTAGTCACGTTGATGTCTTTTAGACCTCACAATGCTATGAGCAACTTGATATTGTGGTAGTTGGACATTCCGTGAAATATAAATGGCCTCCAATACACTTTGAAGTTTGGGTTACGATATTTACATACTGTATCATGCTTAAGTCGTGAAGAATTTTTGTGAAATGTAGTCTATATTACTGATGGAACCTCAGTGCACATCTATAATGCTTTTGGTACATTCATGGGATATTCCAGGCTTTCCCAACTATTCTGGAGTTAGGAACTTCAAGGTCTACAAGCTCTACTCTAGTTTTTCTTCACTCTAACGGCATAATTCTTTCACGATTGTGTCTGTTGTACCTTATTTTGTTACGAATATCTCTATTTGTTGCTATTTGGTTGTCCGCTGGCATACAAATGGACCCAATGTATTCTTAAGTATGGGTTGCAATATCTGTAAATCTTAGGATATTTTTATTGTAGCGAATGCTCGCGGAATATATTCTACGCTACTCTCAGAACCTCAGAGTGCAATTCTGATAACTTAGCAACATTCTCTTGGTGATCTAGGTCACCCAAACTATTCTGGAATTAAGACCTTCAAGCTACACCTACAAGCTCTACTCTTGTATCTCTTTACTTTATCGATGTAATTCTTCCACGATTACCTCTGTTGTATCTCATAATATGTTGAGTATTACTTTGTGTTACTTGTGCATCCACTGACATACAAATGATCTTTATGGTATTTGGAAGTGTCGGAAATTACCCAAGAATTCCTCTAGGCGTTCCTCGGAAATTCCACCAGGAGTCCCCCAGAAATTCATCGTGATGTTCTCCGAGAACATCTACGAGTTCCTAGGGAATGCCTCAGGGCTTCCCGTGAAATTCTCCAGGAGTTTCCCAGCAGTTTCTCGAAAATTTTATCAGGAGCTATGCTGAATTCCTTCAGGAGTTCCTCAGGAATTACTTTAAGAACCTTTCGAAAAGTCCTGCAGGAGTTCTTCGGGAATTTCTCCAGAAATTCCCCGAGGATTCCACGTGAAATCAAAGTGAAATTGTCATACGGTATCATTGTAATATGGAAATAATTGAAAAAATATTCGAAGGCCCACGGTGAATGGAGCCCCCACGGTGAATGGCGACTGGACGGTATGTATGTTGTGAGAAAGCTGGAAAGTAAAGATGGTGTTTGCAAGAGATCCCGATGGTACATGAGGACCTGGACAGCAGCGGCAAAATGGGAGGACTAGAAATTTATCTGTGCCCAGCAAGCATTGTCATACTTTTCCGGATTATGACTCAGTTGTACAAAAAAAAAAAAACAAAAAAACAAAAAACAAATGTACAACAGAGATGATTATAGGGTAGCGAACCACTTGGGCAGCGGCCGGTATTTTGAGCACTCTTCGTTATGACTCAGTCAATTCCCCCAATTGACTTGAAATTTTGTACACAGCTAGATACTATACGTATCTCATCGCCTTCCAAAAATTGTGTCAATTGGTTCAGAATTGACTGAGTTATAGCAGAAAAGAGCCCAAAATAGATGCCCTGCTGAGATGGTTCCATTTCCTTATTTGCGATTATATGATAAAAAAAAATATGATGGAATATGATAAAACAAAAAATCCACACACCGTCTTTAGCCACAGGCTGTACAGACTAAACATAACTTACCAGACAACGGACAACACTTACGACACCCAGTGGCTCAATGGAGAATTTTCCGTTCGACGAAAAGTTTTCTGCGACTGGAATGGGAATCGAGCCCACACTCCGTGGCTAACAATAGGCCTAAACGGCTGGTGCCGCTAACCGCACGGCCACGAAGCTCACCAAGTGATTGATGAGATTTAAATTACATTATAAAAACTAAAATTATTTGAATTGGCTCGTTAGCTTAGTTGGTAAAGCACATGTCTAGCGTAGAAGAGCCGTAAGTTCAAATCTCACCAAAGTGTGGTTTTTTTTCGCAACTTTCCATTAATTTACCCATCTGTAGAAATGTGCGCTAAGTTTTTTGCAATTCATAACCTCGCTCAGTTTTATATGGATTTTTTTTTTGTTTCTTTTTTCGTGAATTTTAACTTAGGCTAATTCTTCCCAACCTTATATCCCTTTCGTGACGAACCAACACAATCGCGCTGTTTTTCGGCATTGGTTTTACACATTTTTTTCAATTGTTTTTTCCTCAAAATATGTGATGTAAATAATTTTTATGATCGAGTTATTACTCTAACTTGTATTTCTGAGCCTCAGCTTTGGAATTGTTTATAAAAAACGCCACGATTGGTTAAACAAAAAGTAAACAATCACCCTAGTAGTTGAAAAAAAAAAATTATCTGTCGTATTTTTATAAATATTTGTTTAATCCAGGTATGCAGGGATAAAAATCGATAGAAAAACAGTAGTTCTGCAAAACGGCGAAGAAAAAGTGGTGCTTTATTGAAAAGCACAAGATTTCTGGGTGGTCGAAATGGGACCAGCACAATTGTGCTGTTCCGTCCCCAAGGCTGTCCAAGTCCCATCGGTAATAGCATATTCTTAGGCGTTTTATGGTATAGAAGATTGATTTTAATTATTAAATCAGTACAAAGTGTTAGTTTGTAAAAACCTAGACGAATAATTTCAACTCAAGGAACACGATATCAGCTTGTACGAGTTTTTTAAGGAACTTTGAATACTTGGGTGAAAAATATTACTCCATATTATCGAAATCGTGAATTAGATTGGAACAGGGATTTGCTGTTCTTATTATCTTGTTTTTATTCACTTCTTTGATTTAAATACCCTGTCAAGCTGATCTCGTGTTCCTAGATTTAAAATTGTATAAATTTCTACAAACTAACACTTTGCAGTGATTTAATAATCTTCTGTACCAAAAAACGCCTTAAAGTAGGCAATTTTTAGCAATTACAGTCAACTTTCGCTCGTTGCACTAAGCTCTTAGCCCAGTTAGTGAAAGACTTTGACTAGGTGGGCTGAGTTTTGAGCTATCAAATAATCTTTAACAATCATGTCGGAAATGCGTGCATTATGGTAGAAGCAGTTAACCTTTGATTGTTTGCTATTCAACAAGCTGAGATAGCCGAGAGAGCTCGGGCGTTCTACTCACACCCCAAGGATCTGAGTTCAATTCTCGCTCGGAGGTTAATTTATCTTTATATTTTCTAACAGATATCTGCAACGTAATTTTAAGATCGCACAAAAATTTCCATCATATATGACGGGGTCCTTTGGTTACATTCGATCCGTCATAATTTTACAGGTTTTTATCGAACTGTGTGGGCTATAGCCCACCTAACGGGCGCCCAGTTAAAACGTAGCCCAACGACCGAAAGTTGACTGTACTTAGAGAACATCGACCGGCTTGAGGACGGACCAGCACAATTGTGCTGGTCCTAATTGGAAAATGGCGGCGATATGGACGACGGGTAAATACCCCGTGCAGAAGTTGGTGTCTACTACCTACGAGGGCTTCGTGGTCGCCAAAGTAAACGGGGTCTTCTTCTGTAGCTGTTATGCGCCTTCGCGGTGGCCGATCGAGCGGTTCACGCAAATGCTGGACCGCTTAACGACCGTGCTAACAGGGCGAAGGCCGATGGTAATAGCGGGTGACTTTAATGCCTGGGCTGTGGAATGGGGAAGCGGAAGCCGTTTCACGAACCAGCGGGGTCAGATCCTGCTAGAAACACTGGCCATCTTAGATGTCGACTTGGCTAACGTCGGTACCAAGAGTACCTATAGTCGAAATGGAGCGGAGTCAATTATTGACGTGACCTTTTGTAGTCCTGGCCTAACAAGTAGTTCGAACTGGAGAGTAGATGATGGCTATACTCACAGCGACCACCTGGCGGTTCGCTACAGTATCGACTACAACAACAGCAGACAGCGGATAGAAGAAGAGACGGCTAGGCCAAGGCCAAGCCCTTGTAGGTGAAAGACATCATACTTCGACAAAGAGATATTTAGGGAAGCGCTCCGCCGTGAGCGAAACTTAATCGGTGTAGACGGCGACGAGCTGGTAGCGGTGCTCTCACGTGCGTGTGATGCTACCATGCCTAGGCGAGTCCACCCTAGAAATGGGAGGACACCGGCTTACTGGTGGACCGACGCGATTGCGGACCTGCGCCGCGCTTGCCTACGGGCTAGGCGGCGGATGCAGCGAGCACGATCAGAGGAAGAGCGAAACGAACGGCGGGTGGTGTTCGCCGCTGCAAAAGCCGCGCTCAAGACCGAGATAAGAGCAAGCAAAAAGGCCTGCTTTGAGGGTCTCTGTCAGAGTGCCAATACGAACCCGTGGGGTGACGCCTACAGGATCGTTATGGCCAAGACGAGAGGTGTGATGGCTCCTACAGAGCAATCTCCAGAGATGTTGGAGGGGATCATTGGAGGACTTTTTCCGCGTCATGATCCTAGTCCTTGGCCTCCTTTCGTAGGACAGCCGGGGACTGGGGCTGGCGATGAGGAAAGGGTCTCCGATGTGGAACTTGCTGGGATAGCTAAGTCCCTTAGCGTAGGTAAGGCCCCAGGTTCGGACGGAGTTCCGAACCTGGCCTTAAAAGTAGCTATTGCAGAAGCTCCCGAGATGTTGAGGTCTGCTATGCAGAAATGCCTGGACGAGGGAGTTTTCCCAGAAGCTTGGAAGAGGCAGAGCCTGGTACTATTGCCAAAGGCGGGGAAACCACCCGGAGACCCGTCGGCATATAGACCAATATGCTTGATTGACACGGCGGGGAAGGTGCTCGAAAAGATCATCCTCAATAGAATGTTGAGGTTCACCGAGGGCGTAAATGGTCTTTCGAGCAACCAGTATTGCTTCCGGAAGGGGAGGTCCACCGTAGACGCTATTTTGTCGGTTACAAAAACCGCCGAGAAAGCACTCGAGCATAAGAGGAGGGGAATTCGCTTCTGCGGGGTAGTAACTCTGGATGTAAGGAATGCATTTAATAGCGCCAGTTGGGCTGCTACTGCCGATGCGCTTTTGCGTCTGGAGATACCGGAGTACTTGTACAAGATTCTCGGAAGCTACTTCCAGAATCGCGTACTAGTTTACGACACGGAGGTGGGTCGGAAGTGCTTTCACATAACCTCAGGAGTCCCGCAAGGTTCCATCCTGGGTCCGGTGTTATGGAATGTCATGTACGACGAGGTGTTGAGGTTAGAGTACCCAGTGGGAGTGGTGATTGTCGGATTTGCCGAAGATATTACACTCGAAGTCTACGGTGAAACGATCGAGGAGGTAAAGTTGACTACCAACCACTCGATCAAGGTTGTGGAGGCGTGGATGCGGTCCAGGAAACTGGAGCTGGCTCACCACAAGACAGAGGTGACGGTTGTTAACAACATGCAGCTGGCGCAGCAGACGGAGATCAGTGTAGTAGAGTGCACTATCCTGTCAAAGCGCTCTGTCAAGCACTTGGGCGTGCTGATCGACGATAAGCTTACCTTCGGTAGCCACGTCGATTATGCCTGTAAAAGAGCCTCCACAGCTATTGCGGCACTGTCCCGGATGATGTCCAATAGCTCAGCGGTGTACGCCAGTAAGCGCAAGCTTCTGGCTAGTGTTGCTACGTCCATACTTAGGTATGGCGGCCCGGCGTGGGGTACCGCGCTAAGTGCTGAATGCTACCGACGGAAGCTGGAAAGTACTTACAGGCTTATGTGTCTGAGGGTTGCAAGCGCGTACCGTACCGTGTCACACGACGCTCTCTGTGTCATTACTGGTATGGTGCCAATCAGCATTCTTATCAGTGAGGACATGGAGTGCTTCGAAATGCGCGGCACAAGAGGCATACGCAAGACTGTCAGGATGGCCTCTATGGTCAAATGGCAGCGCGCGTGGGACAGTTCCACCAAAGGAAGGTGGACCCATAGGTTGATACCGAGGGTAGATAGTTGGATTAATAGGCGCCATGGGGAAGTTACATTCCACCTGACACAGGTCCTTACAGGTCATGGTTGCTTCCGACAGTATTTACACCGTTTCGGGCATGCGGATTCTCCCGAATGCCCAGTGTGCAATGGTTTAGAGGAAACGGCGGAACACGTTTTGTTCGTGTGCTCGCGTTTTCGCACAATGCGTGACCGCATGCTTGCCACATGCGGGGAGGACACAACTCCGGACAACTTGGTCCAGAGAATGTGTAGGGATGAGAATAGCTGGAATGCCGTTTCAACGGCTATCACCCATATCGTCTGGGAGCTACAGAGGAGGTGGCGCGTGGACTCGGAGAATGGCTAGTCCAGATGCAGTACAAGAGGTGGTCCAGGGGTTCGGAGTCGGCTTCGTAGGTCATACCGGTGCCCTGCGGTCGAGATCGACCCTTGGATCGACCCTTACAGCGATTAAGTGGCCGCGGAGAGGAAGTTCCGGTAGCGGTGTTGTCGTGGCGTCGGTCTACTGGGTTGGATCTGAGCCCGCGGTTGGAAAGGGGTCCCCGGCAAGGGTCGGGGTAGGTGAGACCCTGCTGTCTGCAACCTACGGATGCATCTGATAGGGCCTGAAGGGTAGTAATACCCTTCCTTTGCGGGCAGGTCAGATCGGGTTGCATGTGGGCATCAGTTCTTGATGTCCGCTCAGCAGTAGGGCGCGGGCGGGGTTGACCCTGCCCGCCCTCCGAGGACAAAGGGAGTGGCGAGGATCACTTGGGAAACTGGCTAAGCGCCAGCACGCTACCGTGATGGACTCTCCAGAGCGAGTCATCGTGTTCGTTGCTGCTAGGCTACGGCAGCTAACCTTGAGGGTGCGATATGCACTAGCCCCTCTCTGAAGCAATACCTTCTTGGTGGTTCCGGAGAGACGTAGGGTTTGGCGACCATAGGAATGTGTTTTAGTGGGTCGAGGAGAGAGTAGTCCTGGCTTCTACCGGCATTGTAGAAGATGGCCTTAACCCCACACTACCCTAACCTTCCTGTTAGGGTGTCTGATGAGCAGATTTATCCCCCTATGGTTTAGAAGGAAAAAAAAAATTGGACCCCAAAAAGTGCATAGGTGGATAAAGTAGCCGAAGTGTTTATGCGTAGATAGAAGTTCTCAATAGGAAAGTGGCACTGTAATAGTTGGTAGCGATCTCTGTAACGATTGTCGGCATAATCGATGCAGTTCCAATGCAGTGTAGCTGATACTATATATTTATGTAGATGTAGACAACATTTGTATTCAGCCCAGTATTGTCTTAAAATACTGCAATATTTGTTCTTCCAAAAATGTTTGTGTCTATAAAACCGCCATAGAACCGTTGTCCGAATAATAGTCTATAGCAGTCATTAGTCGTCCATAACAGTCCTAGTTTAAGCGCACAGGATGAAATATACGCGCGCGCAGTTAGAACAAACCGAGTTTGTACCGTTCCGTAGTTAGAATAAACTATCGCCAGTTCAGTTAAGTAAACGTTTCGTGTTGTGAATTTAACTACCTCAAAATACAGTGCATTTGAACTACAATGTCGTGTGTGTACATTAGTTGCCTTGGTCACAGTGCTAGGTCTCGATTATTACCCATTCCTTTGGACCCGACAGTGATCATGCCATGAACGCTGGTATGTGCGTCAACACGAAGTGAAGAAAGTTTTATTCTAGAGGATGGAGATAATCATTCTTTTATGGTCCGTCACGAAAGGGATATGGAAATCTAACTAAAGGTGAACAAAATGGTGGGAGTGGCAATGGTAAGAAGGATAACGATCTCTCCAATTTGCCTGGAATTAGGATTACATGGCTATAACGTCATCCAAAAGGTTTCCTGAAGTCTGGATTTCTCCCGAACAGAAATTACTTTAATGTCTGCCAATTTCTTGGAACAGAAGAGAGAAACACATGGGATTTGCTTGAATCACCCGCGAACTACTAAAAGCACACGCTAGTATCGGCAAAACAAAATACGCAGCGTTATCAAGAATAACAGCATCATAGAGGCCGTGCACAAATTACGTCACGCTTTAGCAGGAGAGGGGGTTTTACAGAACGTGACGACCCATACAAATGCTGAGGTCCCGTACAAAAAGTGTGGCATAGGGGAGAGGAATGTGACATTCTGATTTGAAAACGCAGATAAATGGCGCCTTTTGGCAAGGTCTCGAAATCTCAATTACTGTTTGTAGGTCCTACAAGCATTTGTGCAGTAAAATTGGAGGCGATGGCCCGGATCTCGTGGAGGAGAAGTTTCCATTGGGCGTAAATTCAAAAATTCAAACGGTGGTAACAAACTCTATCGATCAGCTGAGTTGCTATTTACGGCATTAAAACTTACATCAAATTAAAAATTAGTATTCCCATCAGTAGCACTACCAAATAGACAAAGTCCCACTTCCATAAATCAATTACCCAATGAAAACTTACTTCAGCATAAGGGAATGTTTGGTATTCCGGACGTTCTTCCTGTTCCATAGATAGATTAGCGCTATGAGATTCCCGACGCATCCAAAGAGATATGACAGCGCTATCACTATGATGTAGTAACTGGGCCTGATCAGCGAACGTGTGACTTCCTTGGTGAGGTTTCCAGCGCCAACAACATCTTCAACGAGACTCACATTGTTCAAATCACCCGGCGACGACGATAACACCAAAAACTCGGCCAGCGAGTTATTCAACGGAAAGTCGCCCATTTTCACTTTATTTTATTTTTTGAGGTTGTGGAGCACTGACCGTTCCCGAACAAAATCACTTGCACCAAATTCTAATTAATTTTCTTCTGGAAATAGCTTCTTCATCTGTTTCAATTAACACTCATCCTTGATTAGATCCTGGGAATCGAAATAGGCCCGAATTTATTTGTGCATCTAAACCACCGACACGTGCCAGGCTTCCTAGAAATCAACCGTCTTCATCGTGCGAATGCGGTCGTATGTCACTCGAAAGCAATCTATTCTTATCCTGAAGCCAAATTAATTTTACACTTGCACTCTCGGGGCCGCGGTCGTCGAAGTGGACTGCGAATGGACCGGACCGAGCGTCGTCGTCGTCGTTGTGTCCTGTACGCCTCCAGACGAGGAACCGGGAAAACGCGTTCCGGGTCGTTCCGCGCGCGGTTGAACCGAACCGAACTCGCGCGCTTTCAAAACCAAACTAAACAAGCCACAAGGAAAGCCAAAGAATTTTATCCACCCCCACACACGGCTCCTCGCTGAACGGGAGGCAGCCGCCGACCCGAAGAGGCGCAGGAATAGATGCGATGATGATGACGGGAGACTTATGGTGATGGCCAGCCAGGGATGGAAAATAGTGAGGAATGCAGCTGAGTAGACACAAACGCAAAGCTATCCTACTCGTGAACAACAGAAGCCAGAATATATTCGCACTTCCTTCACTCGCGAGCTAACGAAGCTGGTCGCACTCGTGATTGATTCGCGAAGCAACTCTGAACATTTTTCAATTTTGTGAAAAATGAATTTACACGGCCGACAGATTAACTTGTCAGGAACAATAAAGCACAAAACACTACTATCTGATGGATACTTACTTGTTTTGCCATTAAAATCGCACTAAAATGCAATTCCCGCATCTCCACTTGTTCTTCGCGAATAAAAATTCATGAGTGTTTTTGTTTTTGTTTTGCTTCATACTCGTGAAGCAAGCGGGTGCGAATAAACCCACACACGGCTTACTCTCGGCACCGTGAGTAAACCGTTTGTTGCTTTTACACTCGCGAGTTGATTCACGATGAGAGTGTTTCCATCTCTGGCTGTAGCCTAGCGGTTCTCAAATTTTACGCTGTGGTTTTGCCTGGAAAAGGTTGGAAACATTAGAGGCCTAGATAGGTTAGGCGTAAACGCACAGCCTCAAGCAAACAAGATGTTTTACGCCAAACAAATTATTTTCTTTTTGTATCCATTGAACCTACGCAATAGTCTATTTTAAGAACCGTTTTTATGAATGAAATTTTGATAGGAGGTGGCGCCCGAACACCTGAATACACTGGAGCCTCCCCACTACACCTGTGTCAAATAAGTTCTCATCAGGGATGGGAACACTCACTTGCAAAAAGTTACACTCACTTGCTGTTTTCTCAGCTCAGAAGCCTACAATCAAAAAACGATGTATGGACGACTTGTGTCTTGTGGTTTCGTCTAAAAGTTTGCCGAATAGAGTAGGGGTCGCACACGCATGTTTAAATTGTGAGGGAGCTGCGAAGGCAACTCTCCACGAGGTGATTGTAAATTACACTCACCTCGTGGAGAGTCTCTTTCACCGCTCTGTCACGATTTTTATACGCGTGTGCAACCTCTACTCCATTCGGCAAACTTTTAGACAAAACCACAAGGTAAAAGTCGTCCATACATCGTTTCGTGATTTCACGCTTCCGCGCTGAGAAAATAGCAAGTGAGTGTAACTCTTTGCAAGTGAGTGTTCCCATCCCTGGTTCTCATACAAAATACAAATTTAGAAAATATTATTTTATTTCACCTCTGTGATTCATATTTTCACAATGAATGCATGCATTGAAGAGCTAAATCATACTGAATTAAATAAAGTATACGGTTTAGAATAACTTTATTTTCTATTAGTTTTTATAAGCCTAGCACTGCCCATAACTGCATAATTGTAGCAGTTTTTGCCAATATTGAGTTAATACCGGGGATCGTCTTCTAATCATCATTACTTTCATCCACCCAAATGAACTTAATAAGTTTGTTCTGCAAAATGTGAAACAAATACCAAGTCGTTTTGTCTCATTAGCTAATATTCATGTAACCGCATAACAGTCACACTGGAAATACACACTGGCCTCATAGCGTACCATCAACAGAGCCGTAGCGTGGTCCCATGGCGCCCTTGGCAGGCATCCAGATTGACGCCCCTCGACAATTGATATTGTTAATTTGAAAAAAAAAGTTATTCATTTTATTTTCCAAACTTTAATTGAATTTTTTTTATCTGTATTAACGAGATTTTTGGCTCTAGAGTAGTTCATCTCGGGACCCACGCTTTACTTCCCTTCCGAAGGAAGAACTCACATTTTGCGAGTTTGTCGGGAGTGGGAGTCGATCCCAGGTCCTCGGCGTGATAGTCAAGTGTTCTAACCATCACACCAGGTCCGCTCCACTTATTTGAAATTCGTATACTAAGAGCGAGGTTTTTTGGGCGTCCTGAAGAGTTAATTGAGTTTCAGGGGATTTCAGAGTTTACCAGAGTTTTCTAATAAACATGCCAAAGGTTTTTTTTTCTGAAGTTTAATCAAACTATTTGCCAGAAAATCTGTAAGAAAATTTTCAATATTAATCATTAACCATGGACATGGAAAAATGCCAGAAGGGACTCCTGAAGAAATCTCTAAATGAGTTTTTGTTAGAATCTTCGGAAGATGTTTTGTTAGAATCTCTTGAGGAATTTCTGCAGCAATATTCGGAGAACATTTCAGTAAGAATTTTCAATGGATTTCGTGGAGGAATTCTTGCAGAAATTTCTGAAGGAGATCATGAAGAAATGCCTGAAGACTGGAAGATTTTCTGAAAAAAAAAATACTTGGAAGAACTTTGAAGGAATCTCTGAAAAAAAAGTTTCTTAGGAAATGTCTGGAGGATTTGCTAAAACAAACCTCTAGAAAGTTATATGGAGGAAACACTGGAGGAACTTTCGAAGGAATCCATTGAAGACTTTCAAAAGAAACCTTTGGAGAAATTTGGGATGAAATCAACGGCAGGTTTTCTAACGAAATATGTACCTGGAGAAATTTCTGAAAGACATTTCAAATTTATGATTTTTTGAAGAAATTTATTAGGAAATTCATGAAGGGTTTTCTACTGGAAATCTAGCAGAAATTTATAAGGCAACCTCTAGTGAACGTGGAACAATATCGGAAGGAATCAATGGGAGATTTGATGTGCAAAGTGAGTGATTTCTTCTTCCTAAAAGAATCTATTGAAGATTTTCTGTTTTTTTCTGGAGAAACCCAGAGAAAAATTTGTGAAATAGAAATATAAACCACTAGAAGAACTTTTGGAGGAATCTGTGGAGGACTTTTCTTGGAGAAACTTTTCAAATTCAACCCTGAAAGATTTTCTGCAGACATTTGGAAACTGCAGAAGAATATCTAATAAATAAATGTCTAGATAACTATCTGGAAGCCTCCCTGGAGGAATTACGGGTGGAAACGGTTTCTGTGAAAATTTCTGGAGCTATGCTTTGAAAATTTTCCAAAGAAATCTCTTGAGGATTTTCCGAAAGAGTTTCGGAAGCACTTAGGCCTTTTCGGCGCCCCTCTTAGGTTGACGCCCTTGGCGGGGGCCAACCTGGCCAACCGCACGCTACGGCTCTGACCATCAATCATATTTTGGTCTGATAATTTTTTTTAACTATTCGTCCAGCATACAAAGAAGGGCTGTAGAAAATTTTATTGCAAAAGGATAAGCTTTGAATTATTGTGAAATTTTTGAAATTGGGTTTCGTCTCCATACTAGCGCATGTTGCAAACTTTAAATTCCATTTTCTCCAATGCCTACTTTTGTCGAATGTGACTGTTATGCAGTTATGGGCAGAGCACACAGTGGTCCAGATTTGAAAATATCTGGCAAAAATTGCCAAATCATAGAACTTTAGCTAGTTTTAGCCTATATGAATGTATTGGTACATCCCATTTTAAAGGCATTTTCATTTTTCGTCGATTTCTCTTGGTAGTTGCATTTTTCTTTAACCGTTTCTGCATACATAAAAGAGCATTTGAACGGAATCTCCCCGTGGGGAGTAGCGGGGAGCGACTTGTAAGACACTTTAAAGTCGAACTGTAAGAATTTCTCGTACTAATTACATGTAATGTCAATTTTGAAGCCAAGAGTGTTATTTTCATCTCTTGCTCCATTGCAGATGTCTGATATACACAAGAACTTACAAATAAACTTTTGAAAGCAATTGTGTTACTTATATCAATAGACTTTTTTAGTGGTTGAACTTGTTTGTGTTCTTTATCAAAAATACTGCACTTTTCCCATCAGCAGCTATTTAGTGGTGTAACAAGATACAAAATCAATATTTCCAATATTTTTAAAGGCCAGTTAGTGCTCCTGGTATTATGGATGAATGCTCAATATACTATATCCCATATAAGACATGTTCAAAAATTGAGTTTCTGCCAGCTTTTCTCAAAATTGGACCTCTAAGAGAGCAGTACACTTCAATTTTCTGAAATCTGTTTTCTCCGGCACGCAAGAAAAATGTTCGAAAAGTTTTTTCATTCTACGGTAGCTGAATGAAGTCCATAAGGTTAATTTTTGAGTTTTTATTATTAAATGGATATGTTAGGGATAAAAAAATACAATTTTAGGGATGATATGGTAAGAAATTTGCAAAAATGTTCAACTTGGGCTAATTTCCTTGAAAATGACATTTATATCAGGGATTTAAGCATGTTTTAGAAGTGAGAATACAGGTATACCTCGATTTAGTAGACCCTCGATTATATAGACCCTCGATTTTATGTACTTCGATTTTATGTACATTTTACCTCGATTTTATGTACATTTTTAAAGGTAAAATTTTTAATATTCAATCAGTTTAAAACTTGTAGTTTGTATCATAATGACTTATAATGCAGGGGTTTTCAGGCTTTTGACACGCGGAGCACTTAATATCAATAAATTGTTTTGTGAAGCACCCATAATAGCGCCAAAGCATACCTCATGACATACTTAGTTCTATATATTAAGCATAATCTCATACTTCCCTATCTGACATCATTTTTTTATAAATATCTCGGGTTTTGTGAATGATTACGATGAGCGGAGTATATGGGGTGATTTGCTGGCGATCTGTTTTTACTGATCCCTTAGCAATGACAAGCAGCAAACATTTTTGGCGGGAGCATGCAAGCTGCTCAAACGCCAGACTTTTCTTCAAAGTTTTCTAACAAACTTTTTTCAACATTTCTTATGACTTTCTCACCGAGAATTGTATCATATTCCTGATATTTTTGGTAGATGCCTACCCAGGTAACCAATAAGCATTTGAATAAGCCGTATTTCTGTTTCATATCTGCATTCGGCCTGCTTATTGCCGTATCATAGCAGTCCGACTGCTAAACTGCCCTATATTAGCAATTCAAATGCTACTTAAAATCAGACAGCAGTTTCGTAGCATTTCAAATGCACTGTATGTTTTGGTCAACAGGCATCCATAACTGCTACTTTATTGCCATGAAACTGCTGAGAAAGATGGGTGATGCTAAAACCATAACACATTTCCACATCCTAATTTACGTGCCACGGCTGTAGAAGCCATCATTATTCGCATGTCCAGTCAATCATAGGTAACAACGAAGAAAATCAATGAGAAAACATGCTTTGACAAATTAATTCCATGGTTGGTTTCCTATGATCGATTTTATTATCAGCACCTGCCGAGCTAATAAACATAACGAAGTAACTGCCGCCGGTGTAATACCCACACACTTAGATTTTTTTACAGTATTCGGTAATTTTTTACCGAATTCTCAACAGCTGAACGTTCGGTAATCCGTTCGGTAATCGAAACGGCTACCGAATGTCCGGTAAACTAAATTTTGGAATGCTGTCAAAAATTACCAAATTTCTCCGGTAATCTGCGTTTTAGAATTACCGTAGGATTTCGGCAATTCAATGTTTACTTTATGATATTTTACAGTTTTTTCGGTACTTGTCAAAATAAAAGATGCAGGCTAGAGAGTTTAAATGTTTTTATTCACAACATTTTTTAGGTATTCTGATGACTTTGTGAACAAATTTCGTCGATCTCACTAATTTTGTCCCGGAGTTGGGGGTGAACGCGTAGCTAATTTTCACTCCGTTTTACCTCGCAAACACCTATGCAGCAGCTGGAACAAAATGTTGATTATTTAATTGAGGGAAGGCAGATTAATTACATAAATGAACACTTACTCAAATGTCAGCAAATCGAACACTCCGCTTAATATGACCACAAATCGACGAGATTTTTTTGACGAGAAGGTTTTTAGATAACACTAATTTTAAACTATAAAACCAAAATGAAAACTTCAACTTCCAGCAGTTTGACATTTCGAAATGTTGCTGGCAGCTTTACGGAACTTCGGTAAAGTAAGATGAGATTTACAAGCTTTTCGGTAGTATTTCTTACGGTATACGGTAATTGTTCGATTTTACTGTGCGTACTGTAAATTATTTGACAGATGATGCTGTCAATGAATCAAATTACAAACTAATCGGTAATAATATTACCGAACTTCTGTATAATGATGCATTTTTACCGAAAAACGGTTGTTTTTTCGCATTACCGAACTTTTCCAGCAAAATAATTACCGAACAACGAGATTGAATCTGAGTGTGGCATGTCTTAAATAGATCAAAAATTCAACGCGCTTTATCTAATCATCCACAGCTTACCCTGTAGCGCGGTTCAGCACCATCGTCAACCCGAGGATCGAGGAATCAAATCCCAATTTGCCCGAAAGCAGCAAAAAAAACCAACAGCAGTTCAGGATGCGCCCCAAGCCTCAAAAGTTCCACAGGAGAGTGAAAAAAAGAAAAGAAAGGGAAGCCGTGAAATGGGCAGGGGAAAATATTTGTTTTTATTTTTGACAATTTGGGGGATAGGAGGGATAAGCATTTAATCAGCCGTATATTGGGCCAAAATCTGCATTTAATTAGCACTAATGGCGCATATACGGCAGATTAGCATTTAAAGACCTGCTGTAAAGGCGCATATAGTGCCGAATTAGTGCTATTTTAACTGCTTATTGGTTACCTGGGTACTGATTGAATTCTAAAATTTGTAGCAAATTTCATAAAAAGGTCATTGTAATGCTTCGGCAGATTACTGACAAGATGTGTGACAAATTATTTCTAGTGCTGCCATGGTAGAATCAGAGCTAGTTAGTCGAGGTTCCCCGATTTCAGCGTGCCTTCTCGTGTACTTTCCCAAAAATGAATTCCTGGATGAATCTTTCAAGGAACCGTTTGAGAAATTCCTGAAGGAACTGCTGGAACAACTTTTGAAAGAATCCATGGAACAACTTTTGAGGAATTCCTTGCTGAAATTTCTGAAGTAGTTTAAGTAATATTGAAAAAGTCTCTAATGATATTTCCGAAAGTATCGCTTAAAAAATATCAGAAGAAATTTAAAAAAGATCTTAAGAAGAATAATAAATATATTCCTGAAAGGATTTCTGAAAAATGGTATATTTTTAGAATCCATAGATGGATTTTCTGAAGAAATTCCGGAAGGAATACCTGAAAACTCCTGGTGGAATACCAAACAAAACCTCTTTTGATACTTTTGAAAAAAAAAAACTTGGAGAAATCCTCAAATAAAAATCCAAACATTTTTTTAATGAATTCCTGGAAAATCCATAGAGAAATTCTTAGAGAAACCCTTGGAGCAAATCTTGAAGGAAATTTTTGTGAAAATACATAGTAGAATACCCGGCGGAATGTCTAATGAAATGTCTGTGTCAATTTCTGCAGGAATCTCTGCAAGAATTTCTTCTAGCTTTTTCATAGCAATCCTCTGCAGAAGTCGGCAAAATCTGTAGAAAAATTTCTTAAGTAATCCTTGGAGGATTTCTTAAGCTATTTCTGGAAGGGAGATGTCTTGAAGAAATATATAAAGGAATGTAAAGAAATTTTGGGATATTCCTTAATAATCTCTTGCGGAATTCCTAAAGCAACCCTTGGAGATAGTTCTTTGGAAAGCTTCTGAGAAAATTTTGAAGGAGTTTTGAGTTTCGTGAATCATATTCTAAAAAAAAGTGCATGGAGTATTTTTGAGAAAGATTATGGAAGGTTTTATAGATAAATGTTTTGGAAAAATTCTGGAGGAATCTCTATTAACCTTCCGGCAGTCGCACGGTTGGCCATCCCCAGTAGCACCATGCTAATGCTTAGTACAAAAAGCGAGAGTTTTTGAATATCTTGTACAAAATACAACAGCGCGATCGCTCGAGGGCTAAAGAAATCTGAAGAAATTCGTAGATGAATTTCTGGTACAATATATGCAAGACTTTTTGAATCCATGCAACATTTTCGGAAGCTATCCGTGCAAGGCTTTTCTAAGGAGTTCTTTAAGAAATTTCTAAATGACATTCTAAAGTCTAAAGCAATCTCTAGAAGATTTTGTGAAAACATTTCTGACTGAATTTCTTTAGGATTCCCTAGATGATTTTTTGAAGTTACTCGTTGCTCGTGAATGCAATTTTCAAAGAATCTCTTTAAGAATGCCTGGAAGATTTTTTCAGGAATTCCTGAGGGATTTTTTTTTTAAATAAATCCTGGGATGGATTTCAGTTAGAGTCCATGAAAGAATCATCGAAAAATCTGTGAAAGTTTTTACAAAGTAATCCTTGGAGAAATTTGTAAAGAAATCTCTGGAGGAAAATCTGGAGCTATTTCTTGAAGAAATAATTAGTCGAGTTTATAATAAAAGCCATAGGAGATTTTCAGAAAGAACCCCTTGAAAAATGTGTAAAGGAACCGCCAGGCACAGACAAACAGACGTAACACTTGCGAAATTTCCATCGACCACACTTTTAACGATCATTTTAAATTTTCATAGTTACCCAAGTAACCACAAGCATTATATCGTAACATTAATTCAACCGTATTTGAGTATAGCTAATGCAAGATAACTTCTATTCAACATCTGTCAAGTGATATAGCATTAAACCTACATTATGAATGCATTGAAGCATTAAGGGTTTTTGACAGTTCAATATAGTTCTAAAGTGGCGTTGTTTAATGCTCCACAGCATTGCCATTTTAAAAGCTTTATAGCAAACAATAACGCAAGCATTTGTTGCTTTATGTATACCATTACTAAAGTATGCATCATTTTTTAAACATGTAAACAAAAAATCCACATCCAGGAGAAAAATGCAGAAAGGTTTTGGATGGAAGAACCATTCTAAAGAATGCAAAAACTTGAATCAAAAATTTTCAGGGATTGCATCAAGCTTTGATTTGCTTGCTTTAGATGTTTAGGTTTGGTTGATAAACCTAAATGGTGTTTGTCCTCAAACTATACATTAATAACTGTATTTACTTTGCTGATTGATAGAATGAATCGGGTGTCTAATCAATCACGTTCAAGGATATAGAACCATTCTAGGAAAGTATTTTTATATGATAAATGATGTTGCTGAATGAAATGGTTTAATATTTCTTGGTTGGGACATAAACGAAATTATGCACTGAGGGAGCCAACATTATTCAAAACAACTTTTTGGAGCTGTTGAGAATACAGTAAAATTTGGGTATACTTCCCTTAAATTGAGCAATTTTCCCGATAGACAGGCATGGCAATTGTAGCACACATCGTACGCGCGTTCGGATTCCATCGTAGAACAGCATCAGCAATCAAGGTTCGATTCCCGATACAGAAAAAAAAACTCCTCAGAGTGAGAAAGTTGAAGCAGGATAAAGTAGACAGACGATAAACACTTTTTTTCTTTTGTCACATACGATTTTATTGCATTAGCTCTATTTGACTAACAGCTTCTATATGGTACAAGCCTTTTATATACTTTAGCAATGACTAAAGAAAAGCTAGTTGTTGAAGCATTATATACACAATAGTAGCGCCACTTTCAACTGTAACTGTACTTTAATGGTACCTATATGACATAGCAACTTTATATCGCAAGTCATATAACACACTATAAAGTGAAATTAATGCTCAATATACAGCTCCATGGTTACTTGGGTATGGCTTTCACAACCAGAGGCGCGCGCATCGTTTTTCTATAGACTGTTTCAGAAATTATAAATACACTTTGTTTAATAAATGAAATGAACTGTTCTAATGATTTTTACTAACTTCTTTCAGAATATAGCATGTTGTACTCCATATTTTTATATTTCCTTTCAATTGTGTTGATATTTTAAAGAACAGTCGAGTTCTCTAACAAATAACTTTTTTTTTTCAAATTTGCATTTGCACAAAGGTGTTTTTTAATGATTTCAACATTATTTATCACTAAATACCAAAAACCATCTAAATGTTTATCACATTCGCTTTGTCAACAAGTTGTCTAAGGAATGCCTTGATCAAAATTTGGGTAAAATCGATAAAGGCATTTCCACAACATTTTTTCGGAGATCAAGTTTCTTATTTTTTAAAGTTTTCTACGGAACATAAGAACTACTGCACAGTTTTTTAGCTTTCCTGAACGCATTTAATCTAAACAAACTTTTTTTTCAGCTCATTCGATCCTTCGGATGGCAAAGCTTGTCATACCATAAAAATGAATGCAGTAAGTAGTAATTAAGACATTCGTTTGCTTAACGTTTGTTGCTACTGGTGTTGTTGAGAAATTTGAAACAAAAAATTTTGTATTGAGAAGACCCGTAAAGGTGGTCCTTGATCAAATATTCCAGTAAAAATTACTCTTACTAATCGAGAAATATCTTTTATTATCGATACAATCATTTTTATTGTGTTTGGAATTGAAATATTTTATCTGTGAGATTTTTTTCTTATCTACTATGTTACATTTTTTGACCACTTTGTGCAACTTCAAATTTTAATCATCTAGTTTATAGAGCCCTATTTTTTAACTTTTACCAGAAACATCAACAAAATTGGTATTATTTGCTTCGTTAGCATGTTTACTATAAGAGCTAAAAGAAAAATTTTTGGATGTTGTGCTCAAATTGAAATGGCAGTTAATCGTTAGTGTATTTATAATTTCTGAAACAGTCTATATGCGTTTGACGTTTCACACTAGCGCCTTCTGTTGACGATTTGGCACAACACAGTGATTTGTGCAACTTTTCCAACAGGTGATGGTAGTGTGAACTGGGCGATGGATTTCCATGAAAATCGTTCAAGGTGTTACGTCTGTTTGTCTGTGCCCCAGGGTAGTCCTATATAGCAATCCCTGCAGAAAATAATTCCCGAATAATCTCACTTTTTTAAGAGCCCTGGAGAAAAATTCCAGGAGGTTTTTCTGACAGAAATTCGGAGTTAAAAAAATCACTGGAGTATTTTCTAAACAAACCCCGGAGAAAGTTTTGGAATAAATCTTTGGGGGATCGTTTGATCGCATGCTTAAAATAAAATAAACTATAACTTGTACCTATAACGTTAACTACGCAATATGTAATTCATAAAGTTTTGAACCTTATTTAAAACATAACATTATGAACTATTTCGAGGAAAAACAGCATTCCTTTAAAAAACTTTTCAAAATCACTGTTTTCAATTTATTAAAAAAAATCAAATATTGAAAAAAAAAACGTTTTTTGTGATGTCCACGTGGAAATATGGGAAAGGGGTAGGGGTAAATGAAAAGTCCACGTTTGTCCACGGGGAGAGGGGAGGGGGCCAAAAATCATGATTTTTCATATGATCATTTTTATTTTGTAGTGCTACAATATAGATATTGACTAATACACTATCATGAAAAACTAGTCATATATACAGGGTGTTAGGTTCGTGAGTGCAATTTTTTTAAAGGGTGATTGTTGAGCACAACGAGGACGAATCAAAAAAAAATTCTATAAACTTCCTACGATTCGTTTATTTCCTTAGCACGAAAGTTATAAAATTCTTTTAGTGACTCTTATTGTCTTCTGCTTCAACTTTATTAGGAAATACAGGCATTTAGGGCACTCTATCGACGGTAGTACTACGGCGGAATGCACTCCCAGACTTCTGTTTGGACACAATACCTTTTTTTAAGCCCTCAGTTGCATTATTGAAGTAGGCAGATATCAATTTTAGAGGCAACTCTAGAGCCTAAGCATTACCCAATTCAGTTAACAATATTGATTTAGAATAGTATTTAAGTAAACTAGATTAAGAAAATAGCTTTCAAGGTAATTCAGTTTGCTGTAGATTTCTAGTTTATAATTCACTTTTGTTCCAATCTGTCATCTCATAGCATATGAGTGTATCTCGGGACAATCCCCCGCACGGCGACGGATGTGATTGATAAAGATCAACCTGATAGACTGGCGGCAAACTTCGACGAGGTACTTTCCGATGGGGCGTTACTAACAGTGATAGAGGACCATAAATGGTGAAAAAAATTGTCCTCGTATATGGTCATATCTCAACCGTTACGCAGTTATTGAGCTTTCCATGTTTTTGATTATTATTGCCTTAACTGGCTGTAACCTTAAAATGGTCAATTTAATCGCAGTTTTTTTACCCTTATTCGGAAGATTATTGAATTTTCTATCAAATGGCACCTTTGATTCGATTGGTTTAGTTAAATAACTAAGTTTTTTAGAGCAAATTGCTCAAAAGTAGTGTGTTTTAATTTGTTTTTGTCAATATCTTTGAAAAAATGCGTTATAAGTTAAAATTCGTTCTTGAGCAAAGTTGTGGCCCCTGTTCCACTCTACAATTCGTTCTTTGAAATCACACTTCTAGCTCTTATCATTTTCTTGCAATTTCGATTTAAATGTGCGGCACAGTGCGCAAAAAAGTGCTAACCTTGACAGTTGCAAATTTATGATCCGAAATGCGATGTTTAAATCCAAATTCCAAAAAAAAACGATGAGAGATAGAAGTTTGACCATCACCAGATAGTGGTCGGAGTCGATGTTGGCGCCACGATATGTCCTGACGTCGATAATGTCGGAGAAGTGCCGTCCGTCCATCAGAACATCTGCTGGTATCAGGTATCAGAAGGCCGGCTCCAGAGGCACGTTATCCTTCATTTGGGACATTTGTGCCATCGCCATACATATGAGCCTATTTCATCATTTACCTGAGGGAGAATGGGACAAGGGATGGGAATTGGGAAAGGGAAAGGTGATGAAATAGGAAGGGGTGCCCTAGAAGAGGGAATGAGCGCATAAGAGCAATGAGAGCTCATAGCTTATACCACAACGGGGTTAATCAGTGCCCTGAAAAGGACACTGTAAAACGCATAAGCGTAAAAAGAGCCTATAGCTCATTGGAGGTAGCTTGCGACGTCATGCGACTTTCAATATGACATAGAAAGGCACGTCATCAAAAGCACCCTCAATATTCAAGAAATCATCCAAGCAAAAACTACGTTTGAGCGAGTGCTTTCTTGAAAACGTATACAACTTTATGTAAAAGAGTCACTGTGGACATCCCAAATTGGGAGACATGTGAGTTCACATGAACAGGCATGTTAGCCAGACGAACATCACAGATGTGATAATCGATAATGCGTTTCGAGCATTTCAGAAAGAACGACGTAACCAGATAAATCTGGAACTTATTCCTTCTTTTTACAACGCACGCACCCTTTCGGGATAAAACTACAGAGTAATTTCATGCCATGAAAATACCCAATAGAAAACTACATGAGTTAAAAACATGTTTGAAAAACTCAAATCCCTCTGGAGAAAAATAGGATAAAGCCCCTTTTGCTCCAGGAGATTTGAAGTAAGCAGAGCTTTTTAGTGCTCACTAAATCGATTCTATAGCTACAATCTTCGGGGTAGAAGCTAAAGATTCGTAGCTATACAAAAGACTGGTTTATCCGAAGATATTTAGAACTTGAACAGGTCCGAGTTCCATTCAGGAATACCTCTTGCGGTCCGCACAGACCGCAGAGGACAAGCTTCTTTCAAAGCAGTAGCTATGGTATACCACAATGAAGGGCGTTGTAATAACAAAACCATAATGAAACTCTCTTGGAGTAGCAATGGAAGTGATTTATCCATAAAATGTGATCGCAACCAGTTATTACAGGTTCCCTAGCTTGTTGAGCAGGGACGCCTGAATACGCAAAGCTTGCGAACGAACACTCCAAAGTGCAAAAAGGTCAAATGGAGAGTCCTCATCTGACACATGCCAATCAGTCAACTCATGACAAATTCTGCTCATGCAGAGTTGGGTTAGGTGCAATTCTATGGCCAGTAGTACACAGGGTCAAATATTTGACAAGGAAAGAACTCAAGAAACAACATCAGTTTGACACTAATGAAAATTTGATCGAGTCAAACAAGATGTTTGAGCATTGGTTTCTTTTCGGACAAATATTTGACCCTGTGTACTAGCAGCTTATGTTAAGTTAACCATGAACTATACTACCTAAGTATTCCATCAAATTGAAGCATCTCAAATCAATGTTTGAGCTACTTCAGATGCCAAATATCAGCGAAAAGATGCTGAAAACAAGAGCTTGCTTGAAGGCATCCATAAGGAAAGGTTGAAACATACTGTTAACGTTATTCTAAAATAGAGCATGCTCGAGGCACGACAGTTCATCTATAATGAAAAAAGCAAAGCTGGGTTCACAAGGTAACCTAATCAGAAGTTACCCTACGAAAATGAACTTTTTGAAGTAGATCCACTTGGGCTACATACGCTTTTTACGCTGAAAATTGATCTGAGGTTTCCTTGCCGTAGCCACTACCCAAACTAGACAGGATTACACTCTTCACAATCACAGCACAAAAAGGAAACATCAACGACGAACCAAATCGTGGTCAATTGAAAAACGCCAATGGCGAAAACGCATTAAGAGAACCCATATAGGCAGTAATGTAAGCTAATTAACAACATTTGAATAACCCCGCCCTTATTTAGCCTCAAATTTGAGACTTAAGAAGGGCAACTGATTATCTCGGAGAAACGCAAGGTCCACTGCACCATTGCTCCGGTTAGCGCAGTAAGGGCGTAATACTGTGGAGGACGCCCTAATTCTCCACAGGCTCCGTTTGTGGTTAGGTTTTTATTAGACCCCCTCAACCATTCATTCTTTGGCACGGTAAGCATAAAGCCGCATAACACCATGAATTATGGGTAACCTGTTTAGTGGATTCTTACCACTGGATCAGGCGGTCCGTAGTGTTATTCTTAGCCAATTGAGACAACCGCTACCGACACTACACAGCTATCTAGGCTGATCGGGAAAAGAAGTTAACATTGATGGTCAACTTCCAAACGAACCCGAACAGCCGGCGAAGTGCCGTCCGTCCATCAGAACATCTGCTGTGGTGATCTCCAGGTGTAACGATAAGGAAGGCTGTGTTGGAAAAAGGTGCTACGTATGGCCATATTTTTGGAGGTGGCGAAATCAATGAGTCGTAGGCCGTTTTCGTTCGTCTGCTGGTGGGCGCTGAACTTACCAATCGTTGGTCTGAATTCCTCCTCCTGGCCTACCTGAGCGTTCAAATCACCTATGATGATCTTGACGTCGTGGCTTGGGCAGTGATCTTACTCACGTTCGAGCTGCGCGTAAAATGCGTCCTTGTCATCATCAGTACTTCCGGAGTGTGGGCTGTGCACGTTTATTATGCTGAAGTTGAAGAATCGCCCTTTGATCCTCAACCTGCACATTCTTTTGTCGATCGGCCACCAACCGATCACGCGCCTCTGCATATCACCCATCACGATGAAAGCTGTTCCCAGCTCGCGTGTGTTGCCGCAGCTCTGGTAGATGGTATGATAACCTCTAAACGTTCGCACCATGGATCCTGTCCAACACACCTCCTGCAGCGCTACGATGCCGAACCCGCGGTCCTTCAGTAGATCGGCGAGTATGCGGGTGCTCCCAATGAAGTTGAGTGATCGGCAGTTCCGCGTACCGAGTTTCCAATCGCAAGTCCTTTTTGTTCGCTGGGGTCGTTGCCGTTGGTCTCGGTTCGTACTATTCTGTTGCCACCCGTAAAAAAACCATTGTCACGGAAAATCATTATAATGGTTTTTTTTACGGGTGGCTCGTAGGGCCTGACACCAACCCCCTACTTTCCGGAGGACCATAGTGCACAGTTAAGCTTAGAGTCCTTCTCTGGCACTCGGACGTAGATCAGCCGCCCCTAACATGGGGATCAGACGCTGTTGTGAGCCGCTCCTCCTGGAGAACAGACGCTCAGGTTTACCGAAGCAAACCCCCCCCCCCTTCCCTGTCAGCCTACGACCAAAGTTCCCTCCGGGGTTGGTTACCCGATCTTCCCTAAGGTTGCTCATAGTTTCCGGCTGGTACCGCGTGGAGGTAGGGATAGGAGTTGCTGGGCAGAGGCTAGTGGATCACAATGGGATCTGAATTGCGCAGCATACCCAGCCTTTACCGTGCCATTTTGTTGACGCATTTGGTTTTTTAAAGATGAGAAAATGATTTGTCGAAGTTTTAAAATAATCCATGTGTACCAAATAAACCAAGTGGAGGTAAGCCAACATTTCATATAAATGTAATCTTCTGTTATTCACTTGCTGATTTGCTGTTTTGTCAAGATTTGTCCTGCTGTTACTCCCGGATGACGAAGGCCTCAATAGTCATCGGTCCAATTGATGATTTTCCGAACTAACAAAGAGTTAGTAACAAGTTTGAATACGTTGATTACAAAATAAGTTCATTTAATTTGATTGAAAATGTGATTTTCAGGATTGGTATTACACACTTAGATTTTTTTACAGTATTCGGTAATTTTTTACCGAATTCTCAACAGCTGAACGTTCGGTAATCCGTTCGGTAATCGAAACGGCTACCGAATGTCCGGTAAACTAAATTTTGGAATGCTGTCAAAAATTACCAAATTTCTCCGGTAATCTGCGTTTTAGAATTACCGTAGGATTTCGGTAATTCAATGTTTACTTTATGATATTTTACAGTTTTTTCGGTACTTGTCAAAATAAAAGATGCAGGCTAGAGAGTTTAAATGTTTTTATTCACAACATTTTTTAGGTATTCTGATGACTTTGTGAACAAATTTCGTCGATCTCACTAATTTTGTCCCGGAGTTGGGGGTGAACGCGTAGCTAATTTTCACTCCGTTTTACCTCGCAAACACCTATGCAGCAGCTGGAACAAAATGTTGATTATTTAATTGAGGGAAGGCAGATTAATTACATAAATGAACACTTACTCAAATGTCAGCAAATCGAACACTCCGCTTAATATGACCACAAATCGACGAGATTTTTTGACGAGAAGGTTTTTAGATAACACTAATTTTAAACTATAAAACCAAAATGAAAACTTCAACTTCCAGCAGTTTGACATTTCGAAATGTTGCTGGCAGCTTTACGGAACTTCGGTAAAGTAAGATGAGATTTACAAGCTTTTCGGTAGTATTTCTTACGGTATACGGTAATTGTTCGATTTTACTGTGCGTACTGTAAATTATTTGACAGATGATGCTGTCAATGAATCAAATTACAAACTAATCGGTAATAATATTACCGAACTTCTGTATAATGATGCATTTTTACCGAAAAACGGTTGTTTTTTCGCATTACCGAACTTTTCCAGCAAAATAATTACCGAACAACGAGATTGAATCTGAGTGTGTACTACCACGCTGCAGTAAATCTGGAATAGTTACAATAACTACTTTCTGTTGTATATTCAACTGTTGAATGGTATATTCAATAGTAGAGACAACAACCTTAACAGCAACACAAAATAATTGTAAAAAATACTATATGTTTTCTTATAATAAGTATGACGTCTTTTCGGTTGAAAAACGTTGGTGCGAGTCTGTCAATTACAACCCCCATTGTAGTAAATTCGACTATAAATCTGCTTTCAGTGTAGAACAATTTTTTCATTATTTGAGGGCCCCAGATGCCAAGGGGTGTAAGTGACCATTTTGTCGATTTTGAGCTGAGCATATCATAAAATTCTTCAGATTTCAAGCTTTCAGGAACTTTTTTAATTTTGTTTTTACGATGATTAGAAAAATTACAATAAATCGGAGAAAATTTGGTCGATTTTACAACTCCATACATTTTGTATGGGATGAAAAATTGGTGAAAAACTTCAAACCTAATTTACTCGAAAGTTGGTTTTTGTCACTTACACCCCTTTGCTTCTAACCCCCTCATTTATAGTCCTCTTAAAAAGTTTGCACTCAGGAACCTAACACCCTGTAAATATTCCATATTACGCCTGTTATAGTTCCTTGAAATTTTCGCATTTTTTCCTGCCATACCCTGTAAGTCAAGATTATTTTTATTACAACAAGCTCCTGGACTGATGGGGAATCAAACCAAAACACCTTAAGCATGATCTGGCAGCTTAACCGTGCGTTTACCCCCTAGGTTATATTTGACCTGAGTCCCCCTAATCTACCTATACAAATAATGATAAAATAGGGTGACGATGGGTATTATCGGGAGGTTTGTTCTCTTCGTCATGGGGGGTTTTTGTGGGCCGAATTGCCTGAAATTTGGGCATATAACTCAGCTTGGTTGGGAAGAATTTGAGGCCAACTTTGAGATCAACAGGTTTCAAAAAACCCCCCATGACGAAGAGAACAAAACTGCCGAAAATACGTAAGTTCCCCTATACAAAACAAAAACATAAAAAAAAACTTTCTTGGGCATAAGTCCCTATGAGCCAGAAGAACAGTTGGGAACGTCTGCGATATTCAACAGGGCGCGTAGTTAGTAGCACGTCGTCGAAGATGACCGATGGTGATGGTCGAGCCTGCTAATCCCGCCCGAGTGATGTCGATTGCAATGATGATAGGGACCAACCATCCAGGACAATGACAATGATTGGCTGCGTTTGTTTGGTTCTCAAGTGCTATATAGCTGCTTCGCGGAATGACAAAACTGAGGGAGAGCATAAAGAAAATCGTTTAATTGTTTTATTGATCATTTGTATTTAAATTAAATTGAAAGGCGATACTTTTTTCGGAGGATATGGCGTTGTGACTGCGTGTACTCAGCCTATGCATTAGAGACAGACGGTAATAGCAGGACTGGACGACGACGGTCGTTTGCCAGCGGGACGTCATTATACTTGAAGTCGCGCAAGGCGTAAATGTCGGGATGACTTTGCCACCCGGTTAGAAGACGATTATTTTTGGAGGTTGAATGAACGAAACGTAAACAGCTAAATAGATCTGTTAGATATATTAGATATGATTATTCCTTCCCGCGCCACTGTGCCAAGAGATAGACCGGTCTCTGAGTGACCGCATCTCTAAAGTACATGCAGCAGATAAGAACAGAAGATGATAATGTGCTCTCGCAGCATCTCCACCATGAGAAATTGTAATACAGTTTTTAGTTTTATTTCGATCATCGAACGTCTCGGTAGCGATCGTGGGATCGTACGTCGGTGGTTTAATACAGTCCACTTATAGTTGAAACAAACCGTGTTTTAGTAGTGCAATTAATAAAGTTCATTTTCGTGATCGTATCACATTAGTCGTCGCGTGTGTCGTCCGAAATTCCTATTCGCGGGTGCATTCGCTGAATTGCGAACCGGGAGTTATCCCACATTTTTGGTCCTGGCGATCCGGATTTGCCAGATCTGTGAAAAAGAATATCGGTGATAGTGCGCGTCGCTTGGGTTTGATTCGGTTATCGACCCGGTGTGATATACAATAGACCAGTGCGGTCTGATTGTTCGCCATTGTACATTGGCGCAGTGCATAGCGATATTACTCCGCCGGCGTGGAGATCGCTGGGGAAAGTGTTTTAATTGCTGTTGCTGCTGGTGCTGATTGCTGCTGTTGTGGTTGGTGCTGACTGTTGCTGCTGTTGGATACGTCGTCGTCGTCGCGGTGCGGTGCTTGGATAACTGCATGCGTGGTTGCAGTTGATTGCCATCGAGGATCGAGAAGGATCCTGTTCGTCTGCTGTGGACATCACCATCGGTACCCAAGGCCCCTGGACGGTTGGATTCGTCGAAATTCAGATAAGTACAGTGTGCGTGAGATTGTGTGGTTGAGGTGGTTTAGCCTGGCTTTTATTACATTCGCCAGCTAGATCGAAAGCTCTACGAGCGGTAGAGAAATTTTAAGCTCTGATAGAGACTTAATTGCATGCGACACTGTACTCATCAGTAGCATTCTGTGGAGAAAGTGTTTGAGTTTCTCCGGTTTGATAATTTTTGGGATTTGAGATTGTTTGATTTCACAGAGATTTTATCATTTCTGGTAGATTTAATCTGTCATCTGTCAATCGTTCGGTCGCTTGAGGTCTCGGGAGTGAGTTGTGGTTGTGGTGATTCACAGTGCGTGATAAGTGCCTGCCTAACGATGACGATGCCTGAGCTGAGACAACTTGTGAAGCAAGAACGACTTGCTTGGATATCTTTGGAGAATATCGAGGAGTTCTTGTCGTTGTACCAGGCGGATCGAGATAGAAGTGCAGTGAATCTACGATTGAAGAAACTGGATGAAGTGTATGATAAATACTGTGAAGTGAGAGTGAATATTGAAGTGATTACCGATGACTTGGACGTCGATCAAGGAACGGAAAATACCTCTGAGGATGGAACCGTAGGACAAGCTGATATGGCCGAGGCTCGCCAACGAGAAAACGAAGAGATCTTCAAGGAATTCGAAAACAAGTACTTTCGATTGAAGCAGGCGCTACTTTCGAAGGTCAGTGTATCAACGGAAGTTGTTGAACGCCGAAGGGATGAGGTCCAGACTTACCAGTCATCGCGAACGAGATATCCTGAACTGAAGCTACCCACTTTCTCTGGGAGACTGTCGGAGTGGATGAACTTTCGGGACAACTTCAGATCACTGATACACGATAACATCCAACTCAGTGCGATCGATAAGTTCAACTACTTACGCACATCGCTGAAGGACGACGCTCTGTATCAGATCAACCAGATTCAGGTTACAGCTGCCAATTACGATCTTGCTTGGGGCATTCTGGAGTCAAAATTCGAGAACCACAAGTTGATCGCCCAGGAGCATTTGAAGGCATTGTTCAATGTTGCTCCAATGAAGTCTGAGACTTTCCAAGGCCTGAATCATATCCTGATGACGTTTAAGATCAACCTTCAGCAGTTGGAGAAGTTGGGAGAAGATACTGCGCAGTGGAGCACGCTGCTAGCCTTCATGCTTTCCCAGAAGTTGGATGATGACACGCTTCGTCTTTGGGAAACTCATCACAGTTCGAAGAACATTCCGTCGTATACAGCGATGGTTGACTTTCTCGAGAATCATTGTGCCATCCTACAATCAACGTCGGCACGGAAGACCAATGAGTTCAAGAAAGCTTCGAAACCCCCATTTGTTCATGCTGCGGTATCAACCAAAAATTGCACGGTATGCAATGGAGGTCCACATTCCGTTGAGCAGTGTTCGAGTTTTGGCAGAATGAAGATCGTGGATAGGAAGGTGCTAGCCCGGAAGCTTGGATTGTGTCTGAACTGCTTACGTTCTGGACATTTCGTTGCGGACTGTTCGAGATCATCGTGTGGAAAGTGTGGTCAGCGGCACCACCATTTGCTGCATCCATACAGCAACCCTGTAGGCCAAGGGCAGAACGTGAATCAGCCCTCCTCCCAGAGACACACGAAAGGACCTCAAGCCGCGAACTCTCAATCTCTGCAATCCAATCAAGCCCAAAACCGGAACAATTCTCAACACTCACAGACTACACCAACCCCAAGTACATCCTCGCAAAATGCATGCTTACCACCTCCCACCAATCCTTCTACTGTACACCACACTGCTACACCATCAAAAACACACCACCATTCAAATACTGCCTTATTATCTACTGCAATTGTGAAGCTCGGTGATCACCATGGAAACACCGTACTTGCACGCGCTTTGCTGGATAATGGTTCTCAAGTCTGTCTGATGACTGAGAATCTCGCTCAACGGTTGAGCTTCCGAAGGATTCGGGAGAACATGCCGGTGAACGGAGTTGGTGGTTCGTGTTCAGTTGCTAAACAAGCTGTATTAGCAATAGTTCTGTCATGCAACTCGTCGTACGTGACAGGGGAAGTCAAATTCCTGGTTCTACCGAAGATTACTACAAGTCTACCGCAGCAATACATCGATACGTCATCGTGGAATCTGCCATCAGGAGTATGCCTGGCGGATCCCGGCTTCAATGAACCTGGTTCGATCGATGTGATACTGGGAGTAGCTGTCTTCTACGAGTTGCTACTATGTGAGCAGCTGAAACTCTCCAGGTCAGGTCCGATTCCCCACAACACGGAACTAGGATGGATCGTCGCTGGAGAGCTACCGGAAGCAGCTATCGTGAGCTACAGTGCAGTAACTTCATCGTCGGTAACAACTACAGAGGTGTTCGAGGAGCTGACAAAGTTTTGGGAATTGGAAGCTTGCAACACGAAGAGCTGTCTGTCCATCGAGGAGTCTGCCTGCGAAACCATCTTCGAGGAGACAACCACCAGAGATCTGGATGGGAAGTTCCGAGTTCAGCTACCAAAGAAGAAACACATGCTGGACAAATTAGGAAGCTCAAAGGCAATAGCTAGGAAACGCTATTTGTCAATGGAGAAGCGACTAGATGCCAACCCAGAACTAAAGACCATGTATACGGCATTTATGCATGAGTATCTTCAGATGGGACATATGATGGAGATAAAGGCGGAAGAGGAAGAATCAGGTCTAGAGTACTACATTCCTCATCACGCTGTCCTGAAGCCGGACAGCACAACAACTAAGCTAAGAGTTGTTTTCGATGCATCCTGTCCAACGGATACGGGTGTGTCCCTCAACGATGTTCTGATGGTTGGGCCTGTTGTTCAGGATGATCTGCGGAGCATCCTACTACGTTTTCGACTGTTTAGGTATGCTGTTATAGGAGATGCAGAGAAAATGTATCGAATGGTATGGCAGCAAGCGTCAGACCAACTTCTCCATAAAATATTCTGGAGAGATTCTTCGGAGGAGCCACTGCGGACGTACAAGCTTACTACCGTTACGTATGGTACATCATCTGCACCATACCTCGCTACTCGCTGTTTGAATCGATGTGCCGAAGAAGGGGCAGAACGTTATCCAGTTGCTGCAGCGATAGTCAAGAAGACCTTTTACGTGGATGATATGCTAGCGGGCTTCCACACTGTTGAAGAAGGGAAACTTGTGTGCAAGGACGTCCGAGAACTTCTGCAAGGATCAGGCTTCAATCTGAGGAAATGGAACAGCAATAATCCTGAAATTTTGTCGGAAATCCCTTCTCAACTACGTGACGACCGTGAAGTTCTTGATCTGGATGAGAAGGCGACGGTGAAGACGTTGGGTCTAACTTGGGAGCCAGCTACGGATACGTTGCGAATCAAGGTTCCCAGCTGGAAGCCTGAAGGGCCAGTAACGCATCGAATCATTCTCTCAGAGATCGCACGGCTTTTCGACCCATATGGACTAGTGGGTCCAGTAATAGTTCAAGGAAAACTATTCCTGCAAGAACTTTGGCAAGCAAAGTACTCCTGGGACGAGCTCTTGAGTGACGATGTCCAGTCTCGATGGCTAGAGTTCAAGAGAAACCTCATTGAGCTTGATGCAATCTCTGTACCCAGATGGATTGCATTCGGGAAAGATGTGATCTCTTGCGAAGTTCACGGTTTCAGTGATGCTAGCGACAAGGCCTACGGGGCAACGGTCTACCTGCGATGTGTGAACCTGGACGGAGAAATAACGGTGAACCTGTTGATGGCCAAATCAAAGGTTGCGCCGTTAGAAGATCTCAGCCGAAGAAAGAAGAAGCAATCTACGCCTCGTCTAGAGTTGTCTGGCGCACTGTTGCTCGCCCATCTCTATGAATCCGTTATTAGTAGTCTGGAGCTTTCAGCAGCGTCTTTCTTTTGGACGGATTCGACAATCGTTAAATGCTGGATTTCGTCACACCCCTCAAGATGGCAAGCTTTCGTCGGAAATCGTGTGTCTGAGATACAGCATGCCACGAAAGGTGGCGTGTGGAATCATGTGCCAGGAATTGAGAATCCTGCTGACATTATCTCGAGAGGAGCAACGCCAGCGCAGATAGCAAACAGTTCCCTTTGGTGGAACGGGCCACAGTGGCTCAGAAAGGATATCGGATGTTGGCCGAAGAATATGCAAGTTCCAGATAAACACTTCGACTCGGTGACCCTGGAGGAAAGACCGCTCATGTCTGCAGTTCTACAGGCACTACCTCCAAGTGAAGTGTTCATGCTTCGATCGTCTCTTTTGAACCTTGTGCGTCTGATTGCCTGGATTCGTCGTTTTGCGAACAATTGTCGACAGAGGAGTGGACAACAGAGGATAATAGGGTCGTTGACAGCAGAAGAGCATGATTCAGCGCTGGTAGCTTTGGTACAGCTAGCCCAGTCAGAATGCTTTCCGCTTGACTTGGCAGACATCGCAGCTAAGAACGAGGTGAGACCAACTTCAAAGTTGCACAATCTACACCCCATGATGATCGATGGGATACTTTGCGTTGGCGGCCGGCTGGGAAACGCTCCGGTTTCACCAGGCCGTAAACATCCAATGATTCTGGACAGTTGCCATCCGCTTACAAAGCTGATTCTTTTGGATTATCATCATCGGCTACTACATGGAGGACCACAGCTGATGATAGCTTGCGTTCGAGAGAAGTTCTGGCCATTAAGCGTACGGAACCTTGCGAGGAAGATCATGCACGAGTGCGTGAAATGTTTTCGAGCAAAGCCACGTAGCCATGAGCAATTGATGGGAGATCTACCACTGGAGCGAGTATCGCCAGCCCCTGCCTTCCAGCGTGTGGGCATCGACTATTGTGGCCCTTTCGAGTTGCAACCAGCCACCCGAAAAGGAGCACCGGTGAAGTGTTATCTTTGCCTGTTTGTGTGCTTGGTCTGCAAAGCAGTTCATGTTGAAGTTGTGATGGATCTCACAAGCGAAGCTTTCCTTGCCGCTCTAAGGCGATTTGTCGCAAGGCGTGGACGGCCTGAGATGATTCTGTGCGACAACGCCTCCAACTTTGTCGGAGCCCGACGAGAGTTGAACGAGCTGCATAGACTATTTCAACAACAGCAATTCCAGGAACGAGTTTCAACGAGTGCAATGCGAGACTTGATAGAGTTCAAGTTTATCCCAGCGAGATCCCCGAACTTTGGCGGCCTATGGGAGGCCGCAGTCAAATCGCTGAAAGGGCATATGCGGAGAGTAGTCGGTAACAGAACGTTGAAACTGGACGAGATGCACACTGTCGTGACGCAGATTGAAGCTTGCCTCAACTCAAGGCCGTTAACACCGTTGAGCAACGATCCGCGTGACTTGGAAGTTCTAACGCCTGGGCACTTCTTAATTCAGCGCCCTCTTACCGCTATACCTGAGCCAAGCCTCAGTGAGGTATCGGAGGGAAGACTTAGCAGATGGCAGCGTGTCCAAAGCTACAGTCAGCAGATTTGGAAACGTTGGTCAACGGATTACCTGTCGACGCTGCAGAGCCGCAATAAGTGGACAAGACAGCGAAATAACCTGAGCGTTGGAACAATGGTTCTTCTTAAAGAAGATAATATTCCTCCACTGAAGTGGAGGTTGGGAAGAGTAACGGAGATTCATCCCGGTCCAGACGGAAATACAAGAGTTGTCACCGTCCGCACGAAGGATGGTTCGTATCGTCGAGCCATTTCGAAGATTTGTATTCTGCCTATGCAAGATACCAGCGCAGTTGCCGAAGAACAGTGAAGCCTGTTCAACAATAAGTATTATCGCCCCCGTTGGGGCACTTTGGCATCTTGCGGTGTAATTCCGCCGCTTTCGCCAGGGGGCTACCCCTAAGTTATGTATTTCATCTGTATGTATCCAGCAACCCACTGATCGGCTCTCCTTCGACAGCAATATCCCGTTCTACGTATTCCTAGACATCCTGTTCAACCAACTACAATGAAATTAAGTCATCATCGCCCCCATTGGGGGCAACCGTTGGCAACTTCGTGGCAATCTGGCCACAACTGCCGAGGGGGCCGACGTTTAAGTTATGTTTAGCACAATTGAATTTGTATTCCGGATCCAAACGCGTTATCATTCTTTGGCAGATTTGGATCCACCACTCATCGTTTTCGTCCATCAATATGATCGAGGAAGATCAGCTCAGCTAAGTTTGGCCCCATATGGGGCAAAGTTGGCGGTTTACGACGGCACAAGTCGTTTATGCCAGGGGCCGCTATTCAAGTTACGTTAGACTAAGTCAGAATCAATTCGGAAGCCAATCGATTTTCCTTCCATCAGGATCAACCCACGGACTCAACGATCATCGCTCATCTAGTATGTGTTCTCCTACGGATTTCAACAACTACAGCTAAGTATGGCCCCAGTAGGGGCACTATTGGCAGAAGGCGGCGCTTCTTGCCGCACACGCCAGGGGCCGCCCTCAAAGTTACGTTTTTCAAGCCTAAAAGATTGTTCGGAGCCCAATCGGTCTTTCTCTTTGACAGACATCCTCTACGTTGCCTTCAAGCCAAGAACGACGATCACTTCACCGCAGCTTTTACGCCCCCATAGGGGCACACTTTGGCACGAATGGACACCTGTTCCGTTATCGCCAGGGGGCGACAGATAAGTTATGTCCCTCCAATTTTCAATTTATTCCGGAATCAAGCCGTGTCATTTTTCAACAGCATTCGGGTACAACCGGTACGACTGAGAAGCAGCAGCAAGGTCTGGCGACTTCATCGGAAGGCATCGAACGAGCATCAGTCAGTCGTAGACAATCTGGTGAATGGGCAAGAATCGTCTACAGCGTACAATAGGAGGTCAGATCGGGAACCATACGACGGTGGCAGGAGGTTGATGATCTGGAGAAGATCCGGCTTGTCTTGTATATAAGTTGTTAGTTTAAGATATGTTTGAATTTTGAATTGAGTGAACTCAAGGGGGCCGGTATGTTAGATATATTAGATATGATTATTCCTTCCCGCGCCACTGTGCCAAGAGATAGACCGGTCTCTGAGTGACCGCATCTCTAAAGTACATGCAGCAGATAAGAACAGAAGATGATAATGTGCTCTCGCAGCATCTCCACCATGAGAAATTGTAATACAGTTTTTAGTTTTATTTCGATCATCGAACGTCTCGGTAGCGATCGTGGGATCGTACGTCGGTGGTTTAATACAGTCCACTTATAGTTGAAACAAACCGTGTTTTAGTAGTGCAATTAATAAAGTTCATTTTCGTGATCGTATCACATTAGTCGTCGCGTGTGTCGTCCGAAATTCCTATTCGCGGGTGCATTCGCTGAATTGCGAACCGGGAGTTATCCCACAAGATCCTTCTCCTATTGTAGTGGCTGGATGGGCTACTATTCGTTGATGACGGGCGGTTTTTAAGGGCCCATATAGCCGAGGCGGTAAACGCACGGGTATTCAGCATGACCATGCTGAGGGTGACGGGTTCGATTCCCGGTCGGTCCAGGATCTTTTCGTAAAGGAAATTTCCTTGACTTCCTTGGGCATAAAGTATCTTCGTGCCTGCCACACGATATACACATGCAAAATGGTCATTGGCAGAGGAAGCTCTCAGTTAATAACTGTGGAAGTGCTCATAGAACACTAAGCTGAGAAACAGGCTTTGTCCCAGTGTGGACGTTACGCCAAGAAGAGGAGGGCGGTTTTCCGGTGTTTTGGGTACAACCATAGAATGGTTCTTTTATCGCAAGTCATGATTGATTGGTAGATTGTGTTTTTTTTCCACGACCCAACGATGTTGCTGTTGTATTTAGTTATACAACTTTGGTATTGTTTCTGTTTCATTAATTTTTGTGTTTCATCTTATATCCTTTCGCTAGGTTCAACTGAAAATGGAAGTGTAGCACAATGCAAGGTGAGTAGAATTAAGTAGCTGGCCAGTAGGGCTGCAAAATGGTGAGTCGATAAGGAGAGCGTCCAACATAGCTCTGGTTCTCACAAGTTTCTACTTCATGCTTCCACGGGTCAAGCGATGACAAAGACCGCCAGCTAGGAGTTGTGTGCTTAGCTGGTAGTGCAGCCTGGGCACTGTTGTCCTTCTGACTTCAGCTAGATTGGGGAGGTACGACCCGAGCGTCTGCTCGCCAAGGAGGTGCGGCTGAAACAGCGTCTGTTCTGGCATCCAGCGGCTGAGTAAGAAACGCTGCACCACGCCCAGCTAGATCCAAGGTGGTAGCATATGCTGATTTATCGACCGTATTCTATTAATAACTTGATGATTTTGTGGCTATATCGGTCTCTTTCTACTCATAGTATAAGGGAGTAGAGATCAAAGTGGATAATGAAATGATAGATATGATAGAATTCGCTAGGTAGCGAACAAGTGTGAAAATTTTTTATAGAAGGTGAAATTAGGCAAGTAGGCCATGTATTGAACGAATACATCGAATGCGTGAAACTTCTGCCGTGCGACCTGTGCTTTTAAACAGATCGGCTTGGTTGGTAGTTTTCATACCACCTTACCAAGACTGGCATACCCCTATGAACGGAGTGCGAATTCCGAAAAAAGCTACCGATCGATAGAATTTGTGATGAAAACAGAACAATACATTAGGTAGTCGGGTGTCTGAAACTTTTGCCAGTCTTAGGTGGTATGAAAACTACCAACCAAGCCGATCTGTTTAAAAGCACAGGTCGCACGGCAGAAGTTTCACGCATTCGATGTATTCGTTCAATACATGGCCTACTTGCCTAATTTCACCTTCAATAAAAAATTTTCACACTTGTTCGCTACCTAGCGAATTCTATCATATCTATCATTTCATTATCCACTTTGATCTCTACTCCCTTATACTATGAGTAGAAAGAGACCGATATAGCCACAAAATCATCAAGTTATCAAGGTGGTAGCCCCATCGACGTGGTCGTCCCAGTGTTGGTTGGGACGTTAAACAGAACTGGTACGATGGCCCTCCGGCGAGATAGGAGTGTTGGCGTAGGCCCAATAAGCCACCCGTAAAAATCATTGCGAATACAATAGGAGAAAATAGGATTGGAAACTTGGAACGTGGAATTGCAAGTCACTTGGTTTCGCCGGATGTGACAGGATAATCTGCGATGAACTACATCCCCGCAACTTCGACATCGTAGCGTTGCAGGAACTTTGTTGGACTGGACAGAAAGTGTGGAAAAGCGGGCATCGAGCGGCTACCTTCTACCAAAGCTGTGGCACCACCAATGAACTGAGAACAGGATTTATAGTGTTGCGCAAGATGCGACAACGTGTGATCGGGTGGCAGCCGATCAACGCAAGGATGTGCATGTTAAGAGTTAAGGGTCGTCACTTCAACTACAGCATCATCAACGTTCACTGCCCACACGAAGGGAGACCTGATGACGAGAAAGAAGCGTTCTAAGCGTAGTTAGGTTACCGCAGTGCGAATATAGATTCGGATCACTACTTAGTAGCTGTATGCGTGCGCTCAAAACTTTCAACGGTTATTAGCACGCGTCGAAGTCGAACGCCGCGGATCAACATCGAGCAGCTGCGTAACGTAGAAGTGGCTCAGGATTGCGCGCAGCAGCTAGCAGTGGCCCTACCAACGGAAGAGCAGCTTGGCGCAGCTACACTTGAAGATGGTTGGAGGGACATCCGATCCGTCATAGGTAGTACCTCGGCTGCAGCACTAGGCTTTGCGACTCCGAATCATTGATACGATTGGTACAATGGCGAATGTGAACAGTTGAAAAACGAGAAGAATGTAGCATGGGCGAGAATGCTGCAATACCAGGACTTGCTGCGCCAGTAGGAAGAACGAGATCGCGAAGCGATGGAAGAGCTGTACCGCGCTAAGGACACACGAAAGTTCTACGAGAAGCTGAACCGCTCGCGCAGAGACTTTGTGCCACAAGCCGACATGTGCCAAGATAATCACGGGAATATTCTCACGACGTTGCAAATACCGAAGGTGGATTGGTAACAGATCTAGGAGTATGTGCACAGGACGAAAGTCTTAAGGCCCCTGACCTCCAAGAGATTGAGGAGGTTGGCCGGTTGAAAAACAACAAAGCCGCTGGAGCAGATCAACTACCAAGCGAGCTTCTAAAATACGGTGGAGAAGCACTGGTGAGAGCACTACACTAGGTCATTACCAAGATTTGGGAGGAGGAAGTATTACCAGCGTAATGGATGGAACACAGATCGAAAAAAGAGTGTGAAATTCTGTGACATATGATGCACATGATTGGAGCGTGGGATATCACAGAAGTTTACATGAAATGCCATGTAAAAGTAATAGAATATCATGTAAATTTACATTATAAATCATGTAATTCAGCATGACTCTGTGTGTTTACATGACATATAACACAAATTTACATGATATATAAAAATGGACGGGACTTCACATTAAGGTTTTTAAAAAACTACTTGTTTCACCAATTTACACTAATCCCATCACTTTTATTATGTTCTTATTTATAATTTTACATTTCACACTTCCTAACACTTATTCTGGGCCAGAAGGGCTTTCAACTGATTACTTCGTTTCTATTAGACCTATCGATTCAGACGTTCACTTCCAACTGACTGATCGAGCCAGACCAGACCGAGGGCACACCTGTGTCCTCCGATTGAGTTCGATGCTTTCTCGATGTCAGCAAAAGTTCACCGGATGGCAACTGGCCTGGTTGTTCTGGGTTGCGTTGGATGGTCGGTGTTACTGTGCGCCGGTATCGATTTATCGTGTCATCAATATGCTCGGAGTCCAAAGGGTATTCTGGTATGGGGGTTATGCTCAGTGTCTCCAAGGGTGATACTGCTTTGTCAGCATCTAGTCCACGATAGGCGGATACCTGAACATCGTGGGTAGAGCCTAGGGATGTCCATAACTATATCATGTAAACTATTATAACATTAAGTTTACATGACTAAACTGAAGTTTACATGACGTGTAAATCTCATTATTTTTATCTGTGAAGGTATCATGTGTCCCATCTACAGAAAGGGCGACAAGTTGGATTGCGGGAACTACCGCGCAATTACACTACTGAGCGCTGCCTACAAGATACTCTCTCAAATTTTATGCCGCCGTTTATCACCGATTGCAAGAGAGTTCGTGGGGCAATATCAGGCTGGATTTATGGGTGAACGCGCTACAACGGACCAGATGTTCGCCATCCGCCAGGTGTTGCAGAAAAGCCGCGAATACAACGTGCCCACACATCACTTGTTCATCGATTTCAAAGCGGCGTATGATACAATCGATCGAGAACAGCTATGGCAGATTATGCACGAATACGGATTCCCGGATAAACTGATACGATTGTTCAAGGCGACGATGGATCGAGTGATGTGCGTAGTTCGAGTATCAGGAACACTCTCGAGTTCCTTCGAATCTCGCAGAGGGTTACGGCAAGGTGATGGTCTTTCGTGCTTACTGTTGAACATTGCTTTAGAGGGTGTGCGCAGCGAGCTAGGTGGGTCGACCAAGTGGAGGACGATCTGCGGACCCTACGCAGAGTGCGGAACTGGAGACAAACAGCCATGGACCGAGTGGAATGGAGACGGCTACAATGTACAGCAGAGGCCACCCCGGCCTTAGCCTGATCGGTAAGGTAAGTTTGCTTGAGCCTTAAGGATGCCATTTAAACTTGGGGACATTTTTATTGATTCATTTCATTCATTTATTTAGTTAACATCAAATTCATGATAATACTGAATCAACAATTTGCCGCCATAATACTCGATTTGCAGCTGCAGCTCTCCAACGTCGGTCACGCCCAACACTCGCCAGATCACGCTCCCCCTGGTCCGCCCATCGTGCTTTCTGCGCTCCACGCCTTCTTGTACCAACCGGTGGGTTAGCGAACACCAACTTTGCAGGGTTGCTGTCCGGCATTCTTTCAACAAGCCCTGCCCACCGTATCCTTCCGGCTTTGGCCACTTTCTGGATGCTGGGTTCGCCGTAAAGTGCAGCGAGCTCGTGGTTCATCCTTCTCCGCCACACACCGTTCTCCTGCACGCCGCCGAAGATCGTCCTTAGCACCCGTCGCCCGAAAACTCCGAGTGCTTGCAGGTCCTCCTCGAGCATCGTCCATGTCTCGTGTCCATAGATAACCACCGGTCTTATTAACGCCTTGTACATGGTACATTTGGTGCGGGGGTGAATCTTTTTTGACCGCAGTTTCTTCTGGAGCCCATAGTAGGCACGACTTCCACTGATGATGCGCCTTCGTATTCCACGGCTCACGTTATTGTCAGCCGTTAGCAAGGAACCGAGGTAGACGAATTCTTCTACCACCTCGAAAGTATCCCCGTCTATCGTAACATTGCTGCCAAGGCTTGTCCTGTCTCGCTCAGTCCCACCTACCAGCAAGTAATTTGTCTTAGCCGCATTCACCACCAATCCGACCTTTGCTGCTTTACGTTTCAGGCGGGTGTACAGTTCTGCCACCGTTCCGAATGTTCTAGCAATAATATCCATGTCATCCGCAAAACAGACAAATTGGCCGGATTTCTTGAAGATCGTACCCCGGCTGTTGAGCCCGGCTCGTCGCATAACACCTTCCAGGGCGATGTTGAATAGTAGGCAGGAAAGTCCATCACCTTGTCGTAGTCCCCGTCGAGATTCGAATGAACTGGATAGTTAACCCTTACAAGTCGCTTTGTTGTTTTTGAGCTGGTGGATGGCATCCTTAACTTCCCTCAGCGTGGGAGTTGGTTCGTTCCCGTCCTCTGCTGCACCAACATAGTCATTTCCTCCGCTGCCTTGGTCCTCCGTGCCTACATTCTCTTCGCCATTCAGGTGCTCGTCGAAGTGCTGCTTCCATCTTTCGATCACCTCACGTTTGTCCGTCAGGAGGCTCCCTTCCTTATCCCTGCAGATTTCGGCTTGTGGTACGTAGCCTTGATGCGTTGAGCTTATGGTAGAGCTTACGTGTTTCCTGTGAACGGCACAGCAGTTCCATTTCCTCACACTCCACTTCTTCCAAGCGGCGCTTTTTCTCCTGGAAGAGACGGGTCTGCTGCTTCCGCTTCTGTCTGTATTGCTCCACATTCTGTCGGGTTCCATGCTGCAGCATTACCGCCCGCGCTGCATCCTTCTCCTCCAGAACCGCTCTGCACTCCTCGTCGAACCAATCATTTCGTCGACTCCGTTCTACGTACCCGATAGCTCTCGGCTGCGTTGCTGATGGCTGCTTTGACTGTACTCCAGCAGTCCTCTAAAGAGGCCACATCGAGCACACCCTCGTCCGGCAACGCGGCCTCGAGATTCTGCGCGTTTGCGGTGGCGACATCCGGTTGCTTAAGTCGCTCTAGATCGTACCGGGGCGGCCACCGGTAATGTACATTGTTAATAACGGAGAGTTTTGGGCGCAGTTTAACCATCACCAGGTAGTGTTCAGAGTCGATATTAGCGCCACGATAGATCCTGACGTCGATACTGTCGGAGAAGTGCCGTCCGTCAATCAGAACGTGGTTGGTTTGAGATTCCGTTTATTGTGGTGATCTCCAGGTGTAACGATGCGGGAGGCTGTGCTGGAAAAAGGTGCTACGAATGGCCATGTTCTTGGAGGCGGCGAAATCGATGAGGCGTTGGCCATTTTCGTTCGTCAGCTGGTGAGCGCTGAACTTTCCAATCGTCGGTCTGAATTCCTCCTCCTGGTCTACCTGAGCGTTTAGATCCCCTATGATGATTTTGACGTCGTGGTTTGGGCAGCGATTCATTTACGGAGCATCGGTGAATAATGGTTGTTATGGTGGTTTAGTATGTTCCTGTGAAACTGGCAATACTGGTTTGATTAGAAAAGAAGAGCAGAAGTTAATTGTATATCGTTGGTGGTTTCTTCGGGAAGGCGTTGATATAAATACCAAAATGTTAGTGTAATCATAGAATAAGTATAGATGTAAATAACTAAATAAATGAATTTTAGCATTGAAGCTGCTATCACGAAGTTGCTCTCGATAATTGGTTTATCGCTCCGAAGACGAGTGCTTACCCCAACAATGGTGCAAATGGAGTATTCTATTAAGCAAAAATGGGAAAATTTGAATTTAATACTTAATCGAGAACCTAGAACATCCTGAACACCATAAAGTTTGGAGAAATGAAATAATTTACATACCAGTTGGTCTAAAAACTGAATTTGAATATGGGCTACGTTCATATTAAACCTTCGTCAAGAATATCAAAAGGTGTTTTGAAGTGTGGAATGTTCTAGGTGTTCTTAAATGTCCTAGAGTGAAGTCCTTCAAATCTACAAGAATATTTTGATGTTGTTTTACCATAAATAATAGCATTGCATAATCTACTGGAATCCGAGAAGCTCTTGAAGTCTATGATGTCAATTATAGATATTATAGGGATATTTTAAGTCAGCCAAACTACTGGCGTTCAGAACTTCAGGTCTACACTCGTAATAGCAGTCATATCTGCTATACTGAGTAACGTTGCGGAATCAATTGTGATTACTGGACCAATATGAAGTATACTAGATATTATTATGAACATTTGGGACATTCAGTGTTATCCAAATGGTCCCATAGTGAAGCTCTTTAAATCAACAAGAATAATTTTATGAGTTTTCGCCATTAATAATAGCATTGCATAATCTACTGGGATACGTGAAGCTCTTAAAGTCTATAATACCATTTACAGATACCGTAAACCGGGGTCAAATTGATCACTTTAAAACAACTTTTGCTTGTAGCGTTAGTATCAATTCAAATATATTCAAAAGAATGTTTGAAAAACCAGTACTGGGTGAATCTCTATTAAACTACGTGACACAATTTTGGTTCGACAAATTTTAACATAAAGTTAAATAGCTTCAAACTCGATAAAATTTAAAATACCACTTTGGGATGAAATTGATCAACATACAATTAAACATCAGTTAAAATTCAAAATGGACATTTCCACTTAATCAAATCTAACAGCTTAATAACTGATTCTTGTTTGGAATGTAAAAGTTCCATAAAAATATTACCACAGGAACATCACTAGTAATATTAACCCTCGAGCGATCGCGCTGTTGTATTTTGTACAACAGGTTGAAAATACCTCGCTTTTTGCACTCAGCACCAGTGTGGTGCTGACGCAGGTAGTCAACCGCGCGAGTTACGGAAGGTTAATGACAATCGATTGTTTAGTACCAACGGTTTCATCTAAGTAAGAAACACATTGAAAATCCTAAAAAAAAGTATTGTAAGACTCACTTTATCTAAAAACTAAAAAGTCCCCACTTGTCTCTAGGCATCCATAAACTGAATAATGTAAGAACTTTATGATCATAACGACTTCTAGAAGTTGCTAGAATGAAATTACAATCTCAATGAAATCAATTTCACCCCGCTGATCAATTTGACCCCGGTTTACGGTACTATAGGTATATTGTTACAAAAATAAAAGAAAATAAATTATTACATATCATCAACATAACACGATACCCATAGTGCCTTACAAATTACAAATTAGGAACATCTCAAATTGACGCAGCACAACACATAACATAAAGTGCCCTGTTATCCAGATGGATAACTCCTTCCGATCACAGGATGACGAAGTTTCATTTTATTGGTTTAGGTCCATCAGTCATCCTGGAATTGTATTTTAGTTGGCAGTATGCCTTTTAGTTCACAGCATTTGTTGCTGTGTTCATAGCTTGGTTTTGTCTAGGAAAACTAATCCTAATCGGGCATCCCGTTTCGGGTTTCGACACTTGAACTTAATAACTTGAAGTCTGTTGCAGGGGAAGGTTTACATCTCTAGTACTTGACCTCTGCCCGAATTGGCCTGAAAGTGGGCAATCTATATTGGATTGCACCTCGTACCTCTTTTCTGTCAGAACCCTATAAATGTGTATAGAAACTCGGGGAATATTTACGAGTTAAAATAAAACATGTAACACAAAGAACGCACGAATATTATACTTTGAACACATTAAACAATTATTCTGTCTTATTAATGTAACAAATATTCATACCCGTAACAATATTTCAAGTCATCCAAACTACCTTGGAGTTCAGAACTTCAGGTCCACACTTGTAACAGTAGCCATATCTGTTATACTGAATAACGTTGCATAATCAACCGCCTTTATATTAGTTCCGTAAATGACTAATATAAAGGCAAATGTGGGACGCGACCTAGGATACGGACTGCAGCCATGAATCGAGTGTTGTGTTGAAGAATTGTTGATCAAGTTTTATTATAATTGTAATCAACGCCAAATAAATGAAAAAGATACAATCATTACGGTTGGTAATCTTGTGTAACTCAGAACAGCAAAAATGGTATTATTACGGTTGTAGACTCCATGTAATATATTACAGAGCAGTGCGTACGTTTCTGAATATCCCGAAACTATGTCATAGTCTTTGATTGTATTCTGTGAGCTCCAGTAAGTATATGTAATAGATTACACAACATAAACTCTATATAGCCAAAACAGAAACTTCAATTGCTGTAGATGCTAGATTTTAAACATGATAATAGACCCCAGTTGTTCTCATGATGTTCATTGAACATTTAGTAGATTTACTGGCAAAATAGATTACGGTTTGGATGACCTAGGATATCCCAACAGATCTGAAACTGTCTATTGAACTTTCAGAGGATTTACTGGACATGATAAAATATAAATCGTAGCTTTGTATAATGAAAGAAGTTACTGTTATTCCGGTAGACTTTAGGATCGAAACTCAAGAACAGTTTGTATGACCTAGGATATCCAGAAAAAATATTTTGCATAATATTTTATCCCTTTCATATTGTTGAGCACCAAAACCATAGAAATACGTGGAAAAAAATATAATACTGCATCGAAAAAATCCGGCTACAAAGGGTTTTGAAGCTTAAACATTCCCGCATTTAAACCCTAAAACGCCCAAAACCATTGATAGTGGAAAATATAGAACGACATATTACAGCTCATCTGCCCTAAAAATCGCAGCTTCAAAGATCAACATTTGGGTTATTTGGATTCCATGTCACTACTGCGGAACAAGCTGCGATTCATTGACGCGTGATTACATGTGGGGTTTTCTTTGATTGCAAAAAAAAAAACGAGCAGCAACGAGATTCAGTGAACAGTAAAAAAAAGGGACAAAGCCACGTGGGTCGGTCAATATTGAAAGAGAAAGACCGGTAATTTGAGCTTGTTTGTCCTTGTAAATTATACGTTCCATTACTTGGGTACGGGAAAGGTCGTTAACATTGCCTGTGGAGAGATTGATGGCAGTTGATGCGACTCTTTCCTATCCCAAATTTACTGAAATTCAAGGTTATTTTGATGGTGTACTGCAAATTGCGTTTAACTGTCCCTTAAAATAATCGTCACCATTCACGTATCGATTTTTACTTATTTTCGTAAGCGCAAACGAGGAACCTAACTCTTTGTTCGTTTGTTCTTATCGTGCAATCAGCAAATGAATTTGTCTTTAATCGACGGAAAATACTTGAGACACCCAGGAGGATAGACGGCTGGCAGGCAGGCGGAGGGTTCAATTTATTTCACAGTCAACTGCGCTCTCGTTCATCACCGGTCAAGAAATTTCCTGCGGCTATAACCCTTCTGTCTTGGTCGAAACCAATTTCGACCCACTTGAATCTATGGGGCGAATATGCCTACAATTGCCGATTCAAGAGCAACGCAAATTTCTCTAGCTCTGCTAGGTATAACAGCCTTAATGTCCAATAACCTTCAATGTTCCGTTTGAGAAGAGAAACTTCAGTAAACCAGTCTGTCACTTATGTTGATATAGCAATATGTTTCTCCCAGAATCTTAGGTAAGGATTTCACAACACTAAAGCTTATGATCATTAGAACATAATTTTGGAAATTCTCATCACAGCTATTAAAAAAAAATTACAAGAAACCAGTAACAAGCAACAGATTTATAGTGCAATGCTTCAGTTTTTTAATCGCATGAACACTTCAACGTTTATCTATAATTAATTCAAAACTAATGTTTGTTCCAATATATTTAAATTTAAATTTAATTAAATAATTGAATTTTTATAACACTATTTCATTTATGTTCATTCACGAGCTTATACAAACGTATCATATCCGTTATTCTAAGCTTATTCCTTACACGATCGAACATAGAATATATTACCACAAAGAGGAACTCTGCTTCCATCTTGGCACACTTCTATTTTAACACAATAATCACCAATAATCAAGTAACAAATAACACGGTGGTTCACAACTGGCCTACATCTGCAAACCCCAGCGCAGACAGCTTGTCTAGGATAATACTCGACCTGAAATGCTCATGTGTCTATCCTATAATAAAAGTGCAACCAGCACCACACATTCTCATCCACAGGGGAAGAAGAGAACTTGCAAGTGGGAAAAACTGGGCGGGGTTGATACGCTTGATTCCAGGAGATTGTAGGTCCTTACGGGAGAAGGGTGCTGCACCAGAAAAAGCAACAAGGCAATGAATAGGTAATGCCACCGATGATAGGGGCATTGAGGATCGTGCATCTCTTGATGTTTTTTTTTCTATTTATTTTTCACCACGAGAACAAGCCACTTGAACGGAGCGAGAACGGGCGGAAAGGAGGAAATCATCTAATTGTTGCTAAACTGTGTCTAAATGCGTTAAAAGCCTTTAGGAAGTGTTGCCAGTATGAGATTCAACCTACATTAGTCGAATTGCTAGTTCATATCGCACAAAATATTTAGGAACTGTGGAGTCGTGAGTGTATTGCTCCTGTGCACCTTACCCTACTTAATTAATAAATACTTCTTCCCGAGATGCAGAGGATTCCCCATTTTCTAGCACCGTAATCCGGGGTAACATTGATAAAGCTTTAGAATTTGTAGATTTGGGATAGCATTGATCATCTAAGTTACCAATGTTCGTTTGTCGTGGAAAATATTACTAAATTTGAGGCCCTGATAACGAATATTTTACATATTATGTACTTTTTGAGTTATTTTAGCATTAAAATTATCTTAACCGTGAATAACGCTTAGGCGTTGGAATGTCTACATGTCTTAAGGAATTCAAAACCTACTTTTAACAAATCGTATATTTTATTGAAAAGGAGCACTTTCATAAAAGTTTTGTTTATGAAATTCAAATCTGTGATATCATATTGAACTTACACAATGATCCCGAGCAGAAGAAAATAGCAACAAAATAACATATCGAGGTATTAATCTTAAATAACATTATACCTCGATATGCCTTTCATTAGGTGGACATAAGAGGCAAAATAACAAAAATTAATACCATAATTTTGTATAAATAACACCTGAAAATAACAAGTCTTGTTATTTCAATAATGAATGCATACTAAGGTGGCCCACACTTATATGAAAAACAAAAATTTCGAAAAATGCCAAGTCTTACCTCCTCAATCAGTTGTTTTGGACTCCCAGAAGCTACGATCAAAATCGGTTGAGCCTAAGGGGGCGCTCAAAACGCTTAAAATTTGTATGGGAAAACTTGCCCAAATGTATGCAGAAATTTTAAGTTTTCGAATTTTGCCGCTATGTGGCGCTGTAAACGTTCAATAATCAAACCCTTTGGTATTATTGTAGGTGACTATATGCGAAACAACTTTGTCGAAGACCGCGAAGTGATCCGACGGCTGTGAAAAAAGTTATACCCTAGGCAACGTGAGGCAAAGTATTGAGATTTCATTATTGATATTATTCCTTTACATGTATTGGAAAAACAACAATAAAGTTTATCCTCACTTTAACTTAACTTAAAATTTCTGCATACATTCGGCCAAGTTTTCCCATACAAACTTCAAGCGTTTTGAGCGCCCCCTTAGGCTCAACCGATTTTGCTCAAATTTTGAACGTAGCTTCTAGGAGTCCAAAACAACTGATTGAGGAGGTAAGACTTGGCATTTTTGGAAATTTTTGTTTTTCATATAAGTGTGGGCCACCCTAATGCATACCATAAATTTCAAATGCTATATTTATTATCCAGAAGGTATAAAATAATAAATTAATAGCATTACTACGACAGTAGGGGAACCAACATATTTTGGACACAGCAACGAGCCAATATTTTTTGGACACCTACGGCAAAAACAAATGGAAGTGTCCAAAATATATTGGCGTAACGCTGTGTCCAAAATACGTTGATTCCCCTATTTGGCCATAATTATCCCCTGGAAAGATGCTTCGCACTCGTCAACGATTTGCCTTGGTTTGATTTTAATGTTAGTAGAACACAATTCAAAACGTGTATTAGAAATATAAGTTAATTTTGTTTTTCTGTTTGATCAGTCTGTACGACAGTTTTGTCGAAGACGTAGAAACAAATAAATAAATAAATAAATAGATTGTCTGGTACTTTTTGTACTGCTATATATAAGTAAGTCAAGTTTGTGATGTGTATCGGTTATGTATCTGATTCTGATAGCATGAACTATTGCGCGGGTTTGAATTTCCAACAATCCGCGGATTGGAAGTATGCTGTGAGACCTATCCGAGTAAAAGTCGGATATAGATAAGGAAGGGCCTTTTTGTGGTTTATTTTAAAACTCATATGCACTGCTTCAGTAATTATAAAAACACTAAGAGTACACTGGGTCAAACATTGGCCAAGAAAACGAAGAGTTAACATCTGTTTGACTCCAATCAAACTCTGGTCCAGTCAAACCAGATGTTTGAGCATTGATTTGTATTTTGGTCACATATTTGACCTTTTTTTCTCTTCTAAACCATTGGGGGATAATTTGCTCAACAAACACCCTAACAGGAAGGTTAGGGTAGTGTGGGGTTTAGGCCGTCTTCTACAACAAAAGTAAAAGTCAGGACTACTCTATCTTCGACCCACTAAAACACATTCCTATGGTCGCCAAACCCTTCGTCTCTCCGGAACCACCAAGAAGGCATTGATTGCTTCAGAGAGGGGCTAGTGCACATCGCACCCTCAAGGTTAGCTGCGTAGCCTGCAGCAACGAACATCGATGACTCACTTTGGAGAGTCCATCACGCATGCCGGCATGCTGGCGCTTAGCCAGTTTCCCGAGTGGTCCTTGCCACTCCCTTTGTCTTCGGAAGGCGGGCAGGGTCAACCCCGCCCGCGCCCAACTGCTTTGCAGACATCAAAAACTGATGCCCACGTGCAACCCGATCTGACCTGCTGAAGGCAAGGGTATCACTACCCTTCAGGCCCTATCAGCTGCACCAGAAGGTTGCTGACAGCAGGGTCTCCACCTGCCCCGCCCTTGCTGGGGACCCCTTTCCAACCGCGGGCTCGGATCCAACCCAGTAGACCGACGCCACGACAGCACCGCTACCGGGACTTCCTCTCCGCGGCCACTTAATCGCTGTAAGGGTCGATCTCGACCGCAGGGCACCGGTATGACCTACGAAGCCGACTCCGAACCACTCGACCACCTCTTGTGCCGCATTTTAACTAGCCATTCTGGGAGTCCACGCGCCATCTCCTCTGTAGCTCCCAGACGATATGGGTGATAGCCGTTGAAACGGCGTTCCAGCCAAACTCATCCCTACACATCCTCTGGACCAAGTTGTCCGGAGTTGTGTCCTCCCCGCATGTGGCAAGCATGCGGTCACGCATTGTGCGAAAACGCGGGCACACAAACAAAACGTGTTCCGCCGTTTCCTCTAAACCATTGCACACTGGGCATTCGGGAGAATCCGCATGCCCGAAACGGTGTAGATACTGCCGTACCTGTAAGGCCTTGTGTCAGGTGGAATGTAACTTCCCCCCTCTCTCTCTCTCTTCTTGGCGTAACGTCCTCGTTGGGACAAAGCCTGCTTCTCAGCTTAGTGTTCTATGAGCACTTCCACAGTTATTAACTGAGAGCTTCCTCTGCCAATGACCATTTTGCATGCGTATATCGTGTGGCAGGCACGAAGATACTCTATGCCCAAGGAAGTCAAGGAAATTTCCTTTACGAAAAGATCCTGGACCGATCGGGAATCGAACCCGTCACTCTCAGCATGGTCATGCTGAATACCCGTGCGTTTACCGCCTCGGCTATATGGGCCCTCTAACTTCCTAAAATGCCTCTTGTGCCGCGCATTTCGAAGCACTCCATGTCCTCACTGATAAGACTGCCGATAGCCACCATACCAGTGATGACGCAGAGAAGAGCGTCGTGTGACACGGTACAGTACGCGCTCGCAACACTCAGGCACATAAGCCTGAAAGTATTTTCCATCTTACCACGGTAGCTTTCAGTACTTAGCGCAGTGCTCCACGCCGGGCCGCCATACCTTAGTGTGGACGTAGTGACACTACCCAGAACCTTGCGCTTACTGGCGTACACCGCAGAGCTATTGGACATCATCCGGGACAGTGCCGCAATAGCTGTGGAGGCGCTTTTACAGGCATAATAAACGTGGCTACCAAAGATAAGCTTATGGTCGATCATCACGCCCAAGTATTTGACGAAGTGCTCTTTGATGTGATAGTGCAAACGCCTACACATGATCACCACCTGCTGCTCCGGTTGTTCAAAACCGTCACCTCAGTTTTGTGGTGAGCCAACTCCAGTTTCCTGGATTTTGATCTACACCTCCACAATCTTGATCGAGTGCGTGGTAGTCAACTCCACTTCATCGATCGATTCACCGTAGACTTCCAGCGTAATGTCGTCAGCGAAGCCGACGATCTCCACCCCCACAGGGAACGCTAACCTCAACACCTCGTCGTACATGACATTCCATAACACCGGACCCAGGATGAAACCTTGCGGGACTCCTGAGGATAAATGAAAGCACTTCCGACCCACCTCTGTGTCGTAAAGTAGTACTCGATTCTGGAAGTAACATCCGAGAATCCCCAGACGCGGGAGCGCATCGGCAATAGCTGGCCAACTGCCGCTATTAAACGCGTTCCTTACATCTAGAGTTACTACTGCACAGTAGTGAATCCCCCTTCTCTAGCGCTCGAGTGCTCTCCTGGCAGTTTTTGTAATCAACAGGATAGCGTCTACGGTCGACCTCCCCTTCTGAAAGCCGTACTGGCTACTCGAGAAATAATTTACACCCTCGGTCTGCCTCAACATTCTATTAAGGATGATCTTTTCGAGCACCTTTCCCGCCGTGTCGATCAAGCATATTGGTTTATGCCGATGGATCTCCGGGTGGTTTCCCGGCATTTGGCAATAGAACCAGGCTCTGCCTCTTCCATACTTCTGGGAAAACTCCCTCATCCAGGCATTTCTTCACAGCAGACCTGAACATCTCGGGAGCCTCTGCAATAGCTACTTTTAAGGCGAGGTTTGGAACTCCGTCTAGACCTTGGGCCTTACCTACGCTACTGGTACACTGTATAGTGCAGAAATGGTTAGTTTTTATTTGGTAGTTTGGATCTTCAGCAAATTTGTCGAGAAGTCCTTGGTTCTCAAGTTGTGGAACATGTTGTAAGTAACTAAACCACAACGTGGCGTTTGCATTTGAAATGTAGGATTTTGTGCATGCCTCAGAGATCATCCATTTATTATGTAAGGTCATGAAGTACTTACAGGGATTATCTCTGGAGAAATTAAAATAATTGCTCTTGTAGTTTTTCTAGGGATTTCACTAGAAGTTTTTTCAGTAATCTCTCCGAGAGTTTTCTCACCGATTCCTACATGAATTGCCACTGATTTCTTTAAGAGACTTTTTTCATTAGTCTTGCGAGATTTTTTCATTAAATCTTATCAGGATCCCTCCAGGAACTCCTTCTAGAATTCCTTCATTAACTTCTCCCATACTAAGGTGGTTCTTAAAATCGTTTTTGATCCACACCGCTTATTTGATTCATAACCAGATTCTATGTCTTCTCTCAAAATTTGAGCTGAATTGGTTGAAAATTGAGAGTGCACAAGCCCTTAGAAGTTTGTATGGGAATTACTATGGGAAAAGCGCGTTTTTCATTCAATTGACCGTAGCATTTCGCCAAGTGCCCTAGAGTGTTAGTTGATCCTTGGTACTCCTAGGCTACTCTATAAGCTACAACTTTGCCGAATACCACATTTAAATCGAATGCCTCATTAATTAGTTATCGATTTTTTATCCAACTGGAGAAACTTTAACAGTGATCGTTCAGCTTCCAGGCAGGCAACATTGCTGCACATGGCGCCAAAGATAGCACATAGAAATCATGGCTACTAGGGTAACGGTCGAATTTTGGACCCCTAGAGGACATTAGTTTGAAGTTAAGTTAAAATCAAACAGATTCAGATGGTATTACAAATAATGATGATATTAGTATGATCGTAAAAGCCTCCTGATTTTTAAAGCATCAGTTGACACTGTTTTGGACACCCCAATACATTTTGGACCCTCTTAAATATATATTTTGGACACCCGGTGTTTAAACCCATTTGAAACTATTTTTGAATAATCTGCCACTTGAATAAGTTGGATCACATCCTAATTACTTGATTGACAAAGGCTGATTAGATGAACTTTGCGATTTTAATGCGCTAGAATGATAAACGTTTTTTGTTTACATCTGCAAGTTTCCTCAGCACCGCAATCTCTTTCTGTAAACATGTTGCAACACTCACATAGATGACCAGATTGATAACTTTAATTTCAAGGCAAATAATGATATTTCCAGTGAGGAAATGATTGCTAACCGTGTAGAGCAATTTAATTTAGCGAATGATTCTAAAATTTTGCGTCATCTCTTCATTAAATCTGTGTAAGTTGTGATAATACGACCCAGGGGGTCCAAAATATATGGGGGTTCAAATTATATTGGTTACCCTATGTTTCAAGGCAAACTGCAGTGATGCCCATCAAACAGTGTAACCATCATGATCAAAGATTGTCATTCTGGATAAAAATCGGTAACTAATTAATGAGGCATCCGATTTGAATGTGGTCTTCGGCAAAGCTGTAGCTCATAGAGTATCCTAGAAGTACCAAGGGTCAACTAACACTCTAGGGCACTTGGCGAAATGTTACGGTCAATTGGCTGAAAAACGTCCTTTTCCCATAGTAATTCCCATACAAACTTTGAAGGGCTTGTGCACTCTCAATTTTCAACCGAATCAACTCATTTTTTTAGTGACGAACCAGCCAAGGGCTGAAAGTCTCTTAAATAAAGACAAATCAATCAATCAATCAACTCAATTTGTGGGAGAAGGCTTAGAATCTGGTTATGAATCGAATAAGCGGTGTGGAGCAAAAATGATTTTTTGAACCACCTTACTCCCATACTTTCTTCTAGGATTCATTGAGGATTTTCTCCGGAATTACAGTAAAAGTTCCTTGTCTAATCCCTTAAGGAATTTTACCTTGGATATTTTCCAAGTCTCCTCCAGAAGTTCTTTCTGGGATTGCTTCAGAAATTCCAGGAGTTCTTTTTTTTTGTTTCATCCAAACAAACTTCTTGGGTGATTCCTCCTAGAACTTATTCCGGATTTCTTTTAGGAGTTCCTTTCAGGATTACTTAAAGTATTGTCCACTTAGAATCCCGACGCATGGCATATTTTCTAGGGACGCTCCTAATGATCACAATCTTTATTCTTTTTGCTTCAGTCTGATCCTACACTAGTTCTCTTTTAACCCTTAAAAGATGTGGACAACTTTTTTGCATAGTTTTACCTAGAGCTTTTGACCCAGTGGGTGGATTTTCAAAACCAAAATGTTTTTATCAAGGGGATTAGTTGTGCTATCATATGCATATATGGAGATTATGTTATGCTAGAACATTTTGGAGATATAGCTGCAAATGTAGTGTACACCACTTGTTCTTCATTCGATTCCGCGTTTTATTTCTATGTACATGTGATATATTTAAATGGAAATTGAACAATATTCTTTGTTTGGGTTGGGGCTGTTAGATAGAAATGTCTTATGTCCTTTTACAGCTGTAAAATACATCTCCAGGTTATCCAAAACGTCCAGAAGTTTTGAACTTTGTCTACTGAATACAAATAGTTGTGTTTACTTTTTAAATCACTTGCACTTGCTGAATTACATTCAAATATACATTTTGAAACATGAAATGATGGTAGTCATGACCTGGTGATGTTCCAGGCAACTTAAAATAGCTCTGGAGTTCTGACAGTAAGGCCTTTACCTGTAATACTATATCAAACTAATCTATGAACGTCAGAACTGATTTCATTAGATCCATACATGTAAATCAGAGTATGAAAGACTAACTACACATCAATGGCGATACCTTAGGCCATCCAAATCATTCTGGAGTTAAGGCCTTTATATCTACGCCCGTAATAACGCATCGGGTGCATTTCAAACTGGGTATAGCGCGTTTTGGTAGTAATAGAAGATCAGTTGAATCATATGATACTTGTAAACACATCATAGAGGCATTCTGGATCATCCGAACTATTCTGAAGTTGAGAAATATGATTTGAATTTGAAATGGTATATCAACAGAAGTGCACAAACATCAGAGTTTGCCCATTTGATTCATACACATAGTGCAAGCCATGGGAGAGAAGTTTCCAGAGCATCAGAGATATCTGAGGTCACCTTTCAGTATTATGTGGTTAAGGCCTTCAGATCTACACTCGTAACAAAGCATCCTGCACGTTTAGAACTTGGTGCAATGTGTTTCAGTAGACAAAGATGATAAGTTCGACAATATATAATAAAGCTTAAAGCTTTTCAAGATCATCCAAACCATGCTGAAGCTAAAATAAACGGTTTTTATTTGTAATGACCTATCGAGTTCACTTATATCAGCATTTATCTCATTTGATTCAAACATATAATACAAGTCGTGGGAGACAAATTTCTAGTACATCAGCGATATCTGCAGCATCATTTTTTATATTATATGGTTAAGGCCTCAAAATCTACACTCTTCACAAAGCATCGGCTACACGTTAAACTCACTATTATGCGTTTTGTTAGTCATAGATGATCAGTTGATACACGTGATACTTAAATATACATCGTAGAAGCTTTCCAGATCATCCAAACAATTCCGACAACGAGACAAATGGTTTGCATGAACTCCTGGGGAAATCTTTGGAGGATTTCCGAGGAGTACTCGGGAAACTCACGAAGAAATTCCCGTGGAATTCCTGGAGGAATTTTCGAAGAACTCTTACAGGATTTTTCAGAAGGTTCTTGAAGTAATTCCCGAGGAACTTCTTGTGGAATTCCAGAACAGCTCCTGAAGGAATTTCCAAGATACTGCCGGGAAACTAGTGAAGGATTTCACGGGAACTCCTAGAGGCATTTCTTAGCAACTCGTAGAGGTATTCTCGGAGAACATCACGATGAATTTCTGAGCAATTTTTGGGTAAATTCCTACACTTCAAAATACTATAAAAATGAACAAATAACACAACGAGATACCCAAAATATTAGGAGATACAACAGAAATAATCGTGAAAGAATTACATCGATAAAGTAAAGAGATACAAGAGTAGAGCTTGTAGAGCTTGAAGGTCTTAATTCCAGAATAGTTAGGATGACCTAGATCACCATGTGAATGTGGCTAAGTTTGAATTGTACTCTGAGGCTCTAGGTAAGAGTACCATTATATTCCGCGAGCATTCGCTACAATAAAAATATCCAAAGATTTACAGATATTGACATCCATACTTAAAAATATATTGGGTCCATTTTTATTCCAGTGGACTCCCAAATAGCAACGCATAGACATATTCGTAATATTATGAAGTGCAACAGACATAATCGCGAAAGAATTATGCCGATAGAGTTAAGTTAAACAACCTTGAAGGTCCTAATTCGAGAATAGTTTGGAATTCCTGGAATATCTCATGCATGTACCAAAAGCATAATAGTTATACACTGAGGCTCCATCAGCAGTATATACTACATTCCACGAATATTTTTCACATTCAAAGTGATACAGTATGTAGATATTGTAACCAGGGAGTGCACTCGACAGGTCATTACAAATGAAAACCGTATATTTTAGCTTCAGAATGGTTTGGATGATCTAGAAAAGCTTTAAGCTTTATTATATATTGTCGAACTTATCATCTTTGTCTACTGAAACACACTGCACCAAGTTCTAAACGTGCAGGATGCTTTGTTACGAGTGTAGATCTGAAGGCCCTAACTACATAATACTGAAAGGTGATCTCAGATATCTCTGATGCTCTGGAAACTTCTCTCCCATGGCTTGCACTATGTGTATGAATCAAATGGGCAAACTCTGATGTTTGTGCACTTCTGTTGATATACCATTTCAAATTCAAATCATATTTCTCAACTTCAGAATAGTTCGGATGATCCAGGATGCCTCTATGATGTGTATACAAGAATCATATGATTCAACTGATCTTCTATTACTACCAAAACGCACTACACGCAGTTTGAAATGCACCCGATGCGTTATTACGGGCGTAGATATAAAGGCCTTAACTCCAGAATGATTTGGATGGGCTAAGGTATCGCCATTGATGTGCAGTAAGTCTTTCATAGTCTGATTTACATGTATGGATCTAATGAAATCAGTTCTGACATTCATAAATTAGTTTGATATAGTATTACAGGTAAAGGCCTTACTATCAGAACTCCAGAGCTATTTTAAGTTGCCTGGAACATCACCAGGTCATGACTACCATCATTTCATGTTTCAAAATGTATATTTGAATGTAATTCAGCAAGTGCAAGTGATTTAAAAAGTAAACACAACTATTTGTATTCAGTAGACAAAGTTCAAAACTTCTGGACGTTTTGGATAACCTGGAGATGTATGTTACAGCTGTAAAAGGACATAAGACATTTCTATTTAACAGTCCCAACCCAAACAAAGAATATTGTTCAATTTCCATTGAAATATATCACATGTACAAAGAAATAAAACGCGGAATCGAATGCAGAACAAGTGGTGTACACTACATTTGCAGCTATATCTCCAAAATGTTCTAGCATAACATAATCTCCATATATGCATATGATAGCACAACTAATCCCCTTGATAAAAACATTTTGGTTTTGAAAATCCACCCACTGGGTCAAAAGCTCTAGGTAAAATTATGCAAAAAAGTTGTCCACATCTTTTAAGGGTTGGTGAAAATTTCATCAATTTTCTTGCAACGAGTGAAAAGTTATTTCAGATTTAAGACAAGAGAAGGAAAAAAATCTTGCACAAACACGTTGAAAATTTAGCGTGGTCAGATATGACAGTCGCAAAAAATGTAAATACATATCTCCAAAACCATTATGTGTTTTGTGCACAGATGTTGTTAATCATGGCATAAAGAAGTGACCCCAGAAGATTAAAGCTTGGGTTCATTGATTAGTCTGCTTGGAATACGAAGATTTGGAGAAGAAGTTTGAACTCTGGGCATCGTTTTTTAAAAACAAAATGATCAGATCAAATTTATACAAGGATGACAGCCTCTATAACCGCGTGCTGCTTTTCAAAAATGTACACAAGGGATCTATAGAGGTTATACCTATTTTGATGATCTGTCACGGCAGTCGGAGCCGTTCAGTGATATTGTCATAGATGGGTAGTGTTTATCAACGAAAAAACACTGAAATTTCGCGTTCACTCCATTCACCAAATTGCCCCTCAATTCGCAATAAGAAAAATGTTTGGATTTTTTTTTCTTCGAATTCCCAATCAGACAAATCAAGGCACTCAGGAAATTGTATAGACGACCTGATCGTTGGACTAACATGACGAAGGGGTTCATTATAAAATTTACCACCGTTGTGCAGATTTTTAAGGAGGTTAACACTTAAAAAAAGAGAAAATATATTTAAAATTTAAAAAAATAATTTCAACGCAATTTTTCCATGAAACTACAATAAATAATATTTGTTTTGAGGGCTTCACCTTTAATGTTTGTTATTCCATCCCTGAGATATACGTGATTTTGTCCGTCCGGATTCTAAGTGGACAATGCCTTAGGGAACGCATTCCTTCTATATTTCCCAGCCTTTTTTATGGAATTCTTCCAGCAGTTTCGTTTGAATTCCTCCAGATATTCGATCTGAGTTTTCTTCAAAAGCTTCTTCTATGATTACATTTCTCCAGAAATTCTTTCTGAGAATCCCTGGAAAAGTACTTCTGAAGACATTACAAAAGAAACCCCATTCCCTTAAGGAGACATTATAAAAAAAATCAGAAGCAATTCCTGGATCACAAAAATAACTCCTGAAGGATTCCGGATACTCCTCGATGCATGCCGGAGGGAACCTCTCTAGGCATCTCATAAAAAAATCCTGGATGAATTACAGAGGACATTTCTGAAGGGATCCTGATGTGACCCCTGGAAAATATCAATTAAATCGCCCATATAAAATCGCGTTGAAGTTTTCCAGAGTCATTCCGGAATCTCAGAAAAAAAAACTCCTTGAAAAATCCCAGGAGAATCTTGAAGAAATCCTAAAAGGAAGGAGTGAATTCCGGAAGGGACTTTTTAAGGAATTGTTGTGTATGTATTCTAATTTTTTGAAGATCAATTATTTCTGGCAACACTTCTCAGTTAGTTATATAAACGAAACCTAAAGTGATTGACCGCTGTTTTCGTTCTCGATTTTTACTACGTTTTTTATGATACGATCGATTGAAATCTGCAATTAAAAGTTGTTAAATGTAATCGTGATTGCCTATTATACCCCCAAGAACCCGAAAGACCCAACTGAAATACCGGAATAAATCACGGTGTAACTTCCCAACAACTCCTCCAATCTTAGAGGAATTCCAGAAAGAACTAAAGGAGGTATCCGTGAATAAACTCCTGTGGGAATCCTCGTAGGAGCTTCTGGAGGAATCCGAAGAAAACTCAAAGATTTTTTTCGAGGAATCTCAGCAAGCACTCCTTGAAAAATCGCACTAGAAACTTTTGAAGAATTCCCAGAAGGAACTGCTGGAAGAATTCTCAAAAAAAAAAGAAATCCCAAAAGTAACTTCTTGACGAATCCAAGAAGAAATATCTTGAAGATTTCCAAAATTGATTTCTGAATGAACACCAGAAGAAACTGCTTCAGTAATTTTAGTGGGAACTCCTGGAGTCCCTCGAAGGAATCTCTGAAATCTCTGAAGGCACTCCTGGAAGATTTCCAGAATGAATCAGAAAATCTGGAAAATCAGAAGAATTTTATGGAGGAATTCAGAAGAAACTTCTGAAAGAATGCCCCTGAAAGAATTCATGATAGATTATCACTCTGCAACAGGCGTATTCTTTGGGTTTTTACTAACTGAAATTCTCCCAAACGTCCGTGGTTGAATATATATTAATAAATAAATAAAAAATAATGAATTAATAAACGACTATTTTGAAGTGAGCACAAAACTTAATATAAAAAGAAATGCAGCTCAAAAACTGCTTGATAAAAATTTATTATATAGTATGTAAAAATAGTTAAATCTCCGTTAAAAAAAATAGAAGAATATAGTCGTTGTGGTGCGACTATGTAAAAATAGTAAAAACCTTTTTATTTTTTATTTCTGTGTATTTTAACTAATGCTAATTCTACACTTCGTAAAAAAAACTGATATTTTGAACATTTTTGCAGATTATAGTTTACATTTTTTCGCGATATTTTCCTAGATCTATTAGTCTAGATTTTACTAATAATCTTTTTATGCGTGAAAAAAGATTGCAAACCGGTCTATTGCACGCAGAAAAATAAATTGTAAACACAATTAAATTCTAGTTCAAATGAACCAATTTTTCAGTTTACTATAGCGACAAACTGGTTTCTAGTTTAAACTGAACTGTTCTATTGTTTGGTAATACAAATATTTCCATTTGTCGAAATTTTTGACAGTTTGTTAAAACAAACAGAGATATGGTATTTTCAACATGAAATAATGGATTGATTCAAACAACTGCACTTTTGCCACTAACAAACCCGGAATGTGATTGTGTTGGTGACGGCAGCAACTGCGGCAGCTCGGAAATCAATTTTTAGACCGTCGGTAAGCGGATGGGCTAGAAAACGACTAGAAAAAAAGACAGAAAAGGCGAAACCGATCAACTTTTTGTGGATGCTGTCGTGAGTACCTGCGCGTTATCCATCACGGCCAAAGCTGCACTTGGAAGTTGGCGTGATGGATTTGCTGCACCTTCTTCGTTAAAACGATGTTGGGGTAAGCATTTTATAGTTGTGTGAGTGCTTTCGGACCATGTTTATGGTTTTTATTTTGTTGAAACAAATGAAATTTTTGACATTATATGAAATGATGGTAATCGGTTGTTTCCATCGATAAACTCTAAATGAAAACAATTAAATATAACTTTGAAATAAGTAAATTCTCAGTTTGAAAATCAACAATGCGTTTTATTGTTTTAAACAAGCGCCATTTTTCTGCGTGTGGTTCAAAAGTTTTTAACTCATTTATTTGGGGCTCAATCGCGTATAACGCTTTACGGAGCCGAAGATCTTTTTTGTACTTATACACAGGTCGAAAAAAAAATGAAAAATTGTGTGACATATGATGCACATGATTGGAGCCTGGGATATCACAGAAGTATACATCACAGATCATGTAAATGTCATAAAATAGCATTTAAACTTACATTATATGTCATGTAATTCAGCATTACTCTTAGTGTTTACATGACATATAACGCAAATTAACATGATACATCATGTAAACCATCATAACAGTAAGTTTATAAGACTAAAATGAAGTTTACATGACGTGTTAATCTCATTATTTATATCTGTGTAGAGTAATAACTTTTAATGATATCTGTTAGGAATGGGTGGAAGCCAGGGTACTCGTGGCAGCTCGAGGTCAGAAGGTCACATTTTGAGGGATGAACAGGGCAAAGATTGGACCAAAAGTTTCACTGCAGCTTATCCGGAGGTGGTTCAAAAGTTATGACGATTTGAAAATAAAAAAGTATGAGAAACATAGTTTTTTTCGGATCACTATATTTTTCGAATGGCCACCCAAATGGCGAACCAAAAAAATATGGGTCTAATTATTTTTAGTAAAGATCATTCTTTACCGAAATTGAGTAATATTGGAGCACTTTTATTTATTTTCAAGTCTATTTTTTCGAGTACATTTTTTTCATGAAATGGCTGTATCTAGGGCTGTATTTTTATTATGTAGGGAAACTTTATTTTTTGACGTTTCCATTTTGTGAAGAGCTCGGACCCCGTTGATCCATCTCGCTCTATGTAGGGGAACTTACGTATTTTTGGCCAAATTGGGGCAAATTGGGGTTTTAGTGTATCAAAACTACTCAGCAGTTGTACAAAAATGGTTAGTTAAAACAAAAAATAATAATTTTAAATATCAAACGTTGCATTCAAAGACTAAGAAAACTTTGGAAAAATGTATTTGTATTGTTTGAAATGGTTGGAGACTTAATTGGATTTTCATCTTATTTATTCATTATCTTTCCACAAAAAATAACAAATTTTTCGTTTTTTTGTATAAAAATGTGTGCATTGTACTCGAAATTGCCGAACAAATAATCTTACTGGCAACACTATATATAGACTTACACCCTTGCGTTTTATCCTTCGTCCTCTTTCTCTATTACCTTATACGTTGAAGCACCTATTGAAAGAAGGATATTTTTTACATCCTTCGTTTTGGTCACCTCTCTGTGGCGGAGGAGAAGCAAACGAGAAAATCCAGAGGGGATGAACAAGGATCAAACAAGGGTCGCTATAAAACGGATCCCTTTCCTCATCCTTGAAATAGTTTTCGTTTTGCTCTTCAACAAGTAACATATCCTTCGTGCCTTTTTCTGTGTAAAAAGATTCGTTTACACGATCAGATCTGCAAAATGTCGCGATCGTTTCTAGTGGATTCGTTAATCGGTGACAAACCGACACCAGTGAAAAGTAACTCGTTCGATTACGGACAGTTTACTCAATTACCAGTGACTCCGCCGGCAACCCTACCTTACTCCCCGTGCTACGTTGGAAGCTATCTATTCTCACTTGGATTACAACAGCAGCAACAACAACAGCTGCATATGCCGCATCTACATCATCTACCGCAACCGCATAACCTGTCGCTGGATCTATCGCCCAAACTCTACCAGCCAACCGACGTCAAACCACCAAGGCTTTCACCCAAAGAGGAGTACTACCGCAAGCTGTACCGGTACGAGAAAACCCCCGAGCGTTTCTCGCCATATCCTACGTCCCCACTGAACACCACCAAGCATACTACCCTCAAATCATCGACTCCTTCGCCAACACCCACGGACGCCCTGGCGTTCACCATCGATGATGAACTATCCAGCAAGCGAATCCGCACGGCCTTCACGAGCACCCAACTGCTGGAACTGGAACGCGAGTTCTCCACCAACATGTACCTCACACGACTACGGCGGATCGAGATCGCCACTCGGCTCCGGTTGTCCGAGAAACAGGTGAAAATCTGGTTCCAGAACCGACGGGTCAAGCGTAAGAAGGGCGATGCCCCGATCGTGTGCCCCAGTATGGGTGCTTCTTCCGACGGTTCGTCACCTTGTGGCCAATCAGTGCAACAGCAAAATCATCAAAAGTGTTGCTGCCATGGAACGTCCTGTGGAGGCGGATCGGATAGTGAGGAGGTGAATGTTGATGGCGATTGTCAGCAGGAGGTCGATCGTAAGCCCACCATTGAGCAAGTGCAGTTACTTCAGCAGCATGCTTGGGATTTCAGTAAGGGGTTTCATTGAAAGGGGTGAAAATGTGAGCTTTTCGATTTTACCAGTGATTTGTAAATAATGTGTTATAAAATCAAAAGTACCTAAATGTAAATATGTCATTACCGATCGGACTTCAGAAATACTGAAATTAACTTCATGAAGATATTTTAAAAGTTTTGTTTGTACATTAGATATAGACAGAGGCTAAAATAAAAAGTCTATCATTATTAAAATCCGACTCTCGCGATCTAAATTGAAAGAAAATATCCCTTGATTTAATAAATTTCAATGGCAGTAACATTGTGTAGTTTTTATGTTGTCAAAAATTAAACCATATCAATTAATATTTAAGGTGAAGATATGAGAAAGCCAATCTGCCCAATTTTAAATTTTATATTTTCCTGAATGAAGGAAAGTCATGCCCTGTAGCCCAGTATGAACTAGTTTTAACATTAGAATTTCGGCTATTTTTTCTGTTGAAGGTAAGTGAGGATAGCCCATATGCGAAAGGGTGTAAGTGACCATTTTGTTGATTTTGAGCTGAGCATTATCTATTATTCAGTTTTCTAGCTTTCAGGAACTTTTTTTACGGATTTTTTTTACGATGATTAGACAAATAACAATAAATCGGTGAAAATTGGGTCGATTTTGAAACTACAAAATTTTGTATGGGATGAATAATTGTTGAAAAACTTATTTACTCGAAAGTGGCTTTTTGTCACTAACACCTTCGCTTCAAACCCCCTCATGTTTTGTTTATTTGTTATTAATTTCTACCGTGACGTTACAACTAACTTGGATGCTTTCGACTGCTGGGAGTTCGTACCGAGAGACTTTTTCGGCTTTCAGTCTTTAGAGCGGTCAGAACTAAAGCATGTTTTCTACGCCCGACGTTTCGATTGTATATTCAATCTTCTTCAAGGGTTAGAATAGTTTAGTTCTTTGTCTGGTGGATTGTTTTTGGTCATTCTCGTCAAGCTTTTGGTGTTCATCAATTTCTATTTTACTGGACAAAACGGAAAAAACTTGGCAACGGTTCACTACTTTGTCTTGTTTCTAACTATTCTAACTATTTTACTATTTTAACCGTCATTTTGTAAAACTATTCTATAGAAGTGGTTACAACGGTTTGACGCATTCATAGTCATATTTTCCACTAGAACTCATGAAAACGATTGTGAACCTCAACATATTTTTTCATTTTCGGATTCCTTGTTAAATTTTTTGATATATTTGACCTATTGAATATTTAGTTTTCATTAGAAAAACGTGTTTAAAATGCGTATTTGTAGCGTGATTTTACAACGCGGTAGAATCCGACACTCTCTACTACACTACCGTAAACCGGGGTCAAATTGATCTCCGGGTCGAAATTGATCAGACGTTTTTCTATAAGATCAAGCATACTTTACAAAGTAATCTTCCAAGTATCGTGATGTAGGAATCCTATACTAAACGATACATGTGAGAAAACTATTTAAAACATACTTTATCTAACGGAAAAACGGCTGATCAATTTCAACCCGGAGATCAATTTGACCCCGGTTTACGGTACCAAAATTTTAAAAAATCTGCTCGGATTTTTTTGATATTCTGATTTTTTTCCCATTGAAATTTACTGGTTTGTTCTTTAACTCAATGAAATAAAACATATAAATTTCGGATTTGTTTTTGGATAATTTGTAATTTGTAAGTTTATTTATACTTATATTTATATATATTTATTTATATTTATAATCGACTTTTACATTTCGTGACGTTACAACGCCCGTTCAGTTTCAAACAGGGTTCTGCTCGCGTTGTAACGTCACGAAAATGTACATCTTGTTAAAATCAAAATAATCAGCCAAATTTGCCCGAATTTGTGAATATATCGTTGCATTATCTTCAGTGCTTCAAGGGGAACTTTATTCTATTGAAAATCCGTTTTGTGATAAATGGCTCGGAGGGCCAAGTTATTGCTATCAGTAGTATGAATGGGGTAAGGGAGGTATTTTCGACCCCTTTAGGAAGTGGATGAACAATTCAGCGAAAAAAGAAGGTTCTCACTTCAAAATATGGATAATTTCAGTAGGCATTTCGTAGAGCAACATGTTTTCTGTCGAAAAAGGCCAAACAGGACCCAAAATTGTTGTAGTAAATACAAGAAATATCAAAACTCCCGAAGGATCTCGGGCTTCTATTTTGGACCACCAAATTAAACTTCAATTGATTGATGAAATGAAAGTCACCTCAGCAAAAATTTAAACATAGTTAAAACTACGTGAAGTTTACATCTTTTCTATTCATTTTTTAAAGCAGGGAACGTTTAAAATTACGTAACGGTAAAAAAAGATGAAATTTTGTTGCAATTGCCAGTTTTTACGCATTGTAGTACGATGTTTCACGAAAAAGGTTACTCAAAACGTGTATTTATTAACTATTGCATGACGTTAGTCACCATGCATAAATTACGTAACGCTTCATAGGAAGTGTGAAAGTCTAGTGATTTTGCTAAATATAAAGGCGTTCCACACATATTGTAATGAGTAGAAAGGCCATCAAAAATAAAGTAATTTGAATGATACGTAATTTGTCAAACATACATTACCCCACGTCTCCAGTAGACAGACATATCTTGCCATTTTGCTGCCAGAAAGAGAAAAAGTAACAGAAATGATCAACACCGCTGCTTTCCATGCAAACAGCGACAGAACATTTCTGTCATGACACATCTGTTGAAATTTTTAACTTGACGAAAAGTTGTTAGAACAAATCGAACCCACAACAATCTCATTGTAAAATAAACGTATAACAACCCAAATCACGGGAGGTCTCAACTCATTCTATTTATCTGATTTCAGAGTAGGTGTACTAAATTGGCATGAATGTTTTCTCCCTTTAGAAGGAACTGGAGAGATGGATCTGACAGGTGGTCCAAAATATGTCCACATCTGATTGTGTTGAACATATTTTGGCCATACCTCAAATCACCATTTTACTAAATATTATCGCTCTACCGAGGTTAAGAACAGTCTATTTTGAGTTCTTACAAGGCCCTACCTACATTCACATGAAATAAATATTTATTTGTAATATTTAATACCTCTTCGAAGCCGACTACAAATTTGTCACCTTCTGAGGCATTCCACGAAGCAGCACGAAAAAAATCTACTTTTTTTAATTTTGCATTTTTGATTTGCATATAATTTTACACAGCTGTTCTAATCAATATAAATAACCATTTTTTCATATTAAAACTTTTTATGGAGTCTCGACTAACTTTCAAATAGGGCCTATGAAAAAATGGAACACATGCGAATGAAAAATCATATCTCTGAAACTGCTTGTTTGATCGGAAAATTGTCTTCGGCAAAGTTGTAGATTAATAAATGGTGGCTCTCAGAAAAACACACATTGAAAAATTTTTTTAGTTTTTCTTCCGGAAAAACTGAATTTTGTTACTAAAAATTAAATATCTCAAAAAGTTATTTTTTTACCTTCGTGATATTTTGTGAGAATGAAGTTCATTCTGTTAGCTACCATCTGTAGAAATTTCATAATGGTAAAAAAATATACTAAAAAGTTATGGCACTTTGAACATTTTCGGTTGTGTGTTTTTTAGAGTGTATGACGAATTCACGCAAACTCGCCGTAGGGGTTTGGCAAAACTGTCTCAGAATCCGATGGAATTTCTTAGGTTTAAAGACTATATATTTTAAAGCAAGATTGCATACGTTGTTTTTTTTATTATCTAGACTAATATTTGAAAAAGGCTAAAGTATTTGACCGTTTTTTACTCAATATAACTTAAAAATGATATTACCTACAAAAAAGTTATGTATGGGTGACTTTTAGATAATCATGTGAACTTTTATAACATTGAAAAATGTCAATAAGCTTTAAAAGTCAAAAATATGCAAATAAGAAAAATTATTTCAATTTGCAAAACATGACATTTTTGTTATTATTGAAAATTTTACCATATATCGCAAGATGGGCACTTTTGAAGAAAAGCATTTTTGAGGTACCGTGATTTCGGGTGAAATTGATCGACGTGAGGGTCATTTTCATTTGTTAAAAATATTACTTTAAACTTAAAACAATTTGTATTGAATGACCATCATCTGGCTAAAGGATTATTGAATGATGAGTTACATGTTTTATAGTCAATTAGTCACATGTTTCTGAATTAAATTAAATATTTTCCGTAATTGCGTGTTTGGCACCCTTTCAAACTTTTGTTACCGTGGCTGTATCGCACATGTAATGAATATTCGAATGGATGCTTTTAGCTGCCAAGTATTTGATAAACACGATTTCATCATCAAAATTTTTATAAATATTCGAATTTATACATAAAATTGCACTTTTCCGGAAGTAATCACTTTTTCAGTATGAAAAGTGCATACTTTAAGGCGTTTTCATAAAATTTACTAAATTCAAAACTTGAATAATTAAAAATTGGCAAAACTCGTCAAAGTTTTGCGTAGCATTTCGCATACTGGGGTGGTTAATTCAGGTGGAAAACATATTTTTAGCACATGCAAAGGTATTTCATTTACTGATCAATTTCATCCCGAAAGCAAAACTATTGATTTTTTTATTTTAAATGATATTTACCTATCGCAATTAAATGCACGCAAAAACGGCTACGCTCAAAAATGTGTTCGGCCTGCACATTTTAGTAAACATCCATGCCGCACATGACTGTGTTGGAAACACACATTTATTTTAAATTGCTCGTACGCTCTGTACGTTGGATGATATCTTGGCATTTCAGTCTAATTTGGTCAATCAAAAACAACTATATGTTTTTCTTAACTCGACGTTTCGGTCCTTATTGGACCTTTTTCAAGGATTCTGTAATGTTCGAGTTTGACCATATCGCTGCATTCGAAATCACGGTAGCATAAGTGGAAAATTTTTGACAGCTCCTCCCCTCTTAAAGTATGTTCTCCCATACCTAATAGGGAACGTTCATAAATTACGTCACACTTTTAGGGGGGAGGGGGGGTTCATCAAAGTGTGACAACCCATACTAAAATTTCAGTGGCCTCATACAAAAAGTGTGACATAGGGGGGAGGGGGGGTTGAAAATGGGCAATTTTTGCGTGACGTAATTTATGGACGTTCCCATAGAAGGCTCCTAGCAATATCATAAACTTCCCCTAAAATGCTACATCTTTAATGGACGGTTCCTAACAACAAATACTTCATGTCATCATTTTGCGTGTTTCTCTCCGGTAGAAAAAAAATGTTTTTATCCAGGGCGTTTTTTACAGATATTTTCATATATTAAATTAAACATAGCTCCATATGTTTGATTCACAAGTCTATCTAATGCAAAGTATTTATTTTAATCTCCTATGAATAAGGAAACTTTTAAGTTGAAATTCGACTTCTGGTTGATATTCTCAATTTCTGTGTAACAGATCTGGTGTTCTGGTTCAAAAGAGAATCCTAAATTATATTCTTTGTATTGGATAGATTTATAATTGAAACAAATAAAGCTATGTTCAATATTAATATGTGAAAATCCACGTATAAAAATACCCAAAAATTGGTTTGACTCAAAAAAAAAACATTTTGTGTTGGGTTGGATTCAGATAATAGCAATTTCATTACTTTGATCCATTTTGAATTCTATTCTTAACGGTTGGTGTGGGGTTTGGTTCTCCGAAATAGGATTAATTTAATTTCGCAAATGGGCATGTATTCCAAATTGACTTCAATTTATTTTTTAACTTTTTTAGCGTGATCGTTTTTTCAATATTTAAATTTTTTACTTGAAAGTTCACACAAATTCTTTAAAGTCACACATACCACACTTTTTTGTAGGTCATGTTATTTTCAGGTTACATTGGTATAAAAAAATGGTCAAAAACTTAAGCCCTTTTCAAATATTAGTGTAGATAAATTAAAAAAAAAACAACAAAGTATGCAACGTTGTTTTAAAGTACATAGTCTTCATACCTACACAATTCCATTGAAATCTGAGAGGGTGCTGCCTACCCCAAAATCTAGTTTGCGGGAAATTCTTCATGCACTCTAAAAAAAAAACACGCAACCAAAAATGATCAAAGTGTTATAACTTTTTTGTACATTTTTTTACCACTATAAAAATTTTAGAGATGATAGCTAACAGAATGATCTTTATTCTCACAAAAAAACACGAAGGTAAAAAAATAACTTTTTGAGATATTTGATTTTTAGTAACAAAATTCAGTTTTTTCAGAAGAGAAACTAAATAAATTTTTCAATGTGTATTTTTCTGAGAGCCGCAATATATTATTCTACAACTTTGCTGAAGACACCTTTCCGATCGAACAAGCCGTTTCCGTGTTATAATTTTTTATATGCTTGTGTTCCATTTATTCATAGGCCCTAATTGAAAGTTAGTCGAGACAAAATATGAACTTTTGATATGAAAAAATGGTTTCTCACATAAAAAGGAATAGTATACAAAAATATCAAGTAGATTAAAAAACATCGATTAAAATGGATTCGTGCTGGTCCGTGGGAAGCCTCTTCTTTGTTTTTGGTGCTTTTCCGTGCGTTTCATTGGAAGTGAAAACATTTTCTCTATTTTTCATACTGAACAACATATTTAACTGGCATCCAGAATAAAGGTTCAATATTTTTCGTGTTCCAATAAAAATGTACCAAAATTTAGTAGAGATTATGTGATAAATATCATAAAACTCCCTAGGTGGGCCAAAATACCTGCCCGGTCCAAAATACCTCCACTACCCTATCCCTTCATGAATTTTAATGACACCGGCACCCATCTTCGGTTTAATACCACCCATATTCTTCTAGTTTTGTCACAAAGACTAGCGCGCTGAGATCCATTACTTCACACCGCCAGATGTTTAGATTTTTCAGCATATAACTCATCACGCCGTCCGAGATAAACATTTCTACTATAATCTATGCAATGGCATTTATTCAAGTGAAAATGGTTTAATTTATTTGCGAGAACTTATTGAATCAAAAGCATACCAGAGAATCTGCATACCACTTAGGACCCTAAGGTCAACTTCTGTGATCTCAGAGACAAATAGACCTAATAAAATCTTAATTACTTAGAGAGTTGGTGTCTTTGGAAAAGTTGTTTGATAAATCAAAGACATATAACTAATTTACCATTTGACGTGAGATTTCGCCACTGGGCGATGCTAATTGAAAGTTTGTAATAGTTTGCAAATGATTTCTCAAAAAGTTTCCTACTAGTTTTGACTAATTGAGAAACTAGCAGTCAAATTTTGTAAATTTTTGGGCACTTTTTAAAAAGTTCCAGCTTTTCTTTTATAAATAAATAGGGTCTCCAGTTAGCCTAGTGGTTAAGGCTATGGAATCCGGAGAAGGCGGGTTCGATTTCCGTTCCGGTCGGGAAAATATTCTCGACTCCCTGGGCATAGTGTATTATTGTACCTGCCTCACAATGTACAAATTCATGCAATGGCAGGTAAAGAAAGTCCTTCAATTAATGACTGTGGAAGTGCTTAAAGATCACTAAGCTGAAGAGAGGCTGGCCAAGTCCCATAAAGAAGAAGATCTGCATGATTTTTCAAAATTTAAACTACCACTAGGCAGGTAGACCTGAAACCAAACGACTTTTAAACTAAAGATACTTAAAAAGTTAAATAACTCTCTAAGTAATCAAGGTCCTGATATATATATATGAGTCGGAGATTCTTGTGTTGTGTTATCAAAGGCAGACGTAACACTGACATAATTTCCATTCCATAGGGGAGACTGGGTGGGGTCTCAAGTTAGCCTAGTGGTTAAGGCTATGGATCGCCAATCCGGAGACGGTGGGTTCGATTTCCGTTCGAGTCGGTGAAATTTTCTCGACTCCCTTTTGGCTAAAACATAATCTTTTGTCCAGACGTAGTTTTGGAAAAAATATGTTAGAAGAAAACTGTTTACGATTCCAAGAATACATGGAGGGAACAAGTCTACCCAGGGATCCAATCTCCTCATTCTCTCCTTTATTTCAACATCCTTATTATTTAGACAGTTGGTTTCGTCGACAAAGTTATTTGGCTGGTCAAGAACTTTTAATTGATGGACCGTATGATTTCAGATCGTCCCACTAGGAGGCAGTAGAGGGTATACACATTTTTAGTTGCGTTTATCTCAGGATCCTAAGCCCGATTCTTAATTTGCACGGATTTTTTTTTTTGCACGGCCGTGCAAAAAAAAAACATACAAAAAAAAAAATTCAAACTCTTATTTTTGCATGATTTGTCGAGAAATCATATTACTTTTTTTGCACTATTTTTCGAATTTTGAATCAAAAACTTTTTTTGCGCGGTACGCATCCCCCGTGCAAAAAAAAGAATCGGGTGTAATTAGAAATATTGTTGCTTCGGTAAAGTTGTTTGGTAGATCAAGAACTTTCAGTTTAATAGCCGTTTGGTTTTAATTTCTGCCGCACCGTGGCGCTAGTATACCAATTTTATTAATTATTTTGAAAACATTCAACAAGCTGTAACTTTAAAAAAAATAATACCAATAATTTTCAAAATTTGATCCATAGGGTCTTGTACCATTTGGGCAGGTGAACCTATTTTGGGAACTTGCCGCTATAACTAAGTCAATTTTAAACCGATTGATTTGAGTTACTGTACATGCCTAATTCTATACAAAAATTCAAATCAATCCGTTGGAAATTGACTAAGTTATAGCGGCAAGTGCCCAAAATAGGTACACCTGCCCAAATGGTACAAGACCCTAGTTCCTCATCTTGTTATCTGTAATTGCTACAAATTTGGACTTGATTGGTTAGCTCTACACGAAGATGGAGTGCTTCAAGCAGAATACATTTTTTTGACTGTCGTTTTTTTATTAACTCTTGTATCTTGGGATCAAGTGAAACAAATCAAATCAATTTCAAACATTTATGAGTACCGTAATCTGGGGTGTAATTGATCAGTGAGGTGAACCTTATCACTCAATTATCCGCGGATATAGACTTTCAAGGAAGCAACAACTATATTTTAACCACTCGCATGGCAATGACGTAACATTAAAATGGAATGGTAACTTCCTTGAAAGTCGATATCCGTGGGTAATTGAGTGATCAGGTTCATTCCATTGATCAACTACACCCCAGTTTACGGTAATATGTTGGTCTTTAATTACCATTTTATTCGAATACAATATGTCCAAAGTGAAAAAAGTTCAAGCTTGTAGAATATTTTATGAGAAATTCTAATCATTTGCCAGCTTTTGCAAAATGGAAACTAGCGTTTTCTAGTGGCGAAATCTCGCATCAAATGATAAATCCACTGCAACTCCTTGCCAAAATTTGCCGAGGAAACCATATTTCCAAGTAATCAGGGTCCTGTGATACATGTAATTTAAAATTTGTAAGTTTTTTAGCGCCGTATTTTTGTGAACTTTAAACCAAACTATCCATCAACACACTTAAATTAAATCGCCGACCTCAGCAAATGGATTGCCGAGAATCCAACAGCCGAGAATCCGGTAATAATTTTTACTGAAACTCGGTAAAAGTTTTACCGAGATGTCGTTAAAACTTTGCCGAGATATCGGTAATCCAACTTTTTACCGAGATCTCGGCAAAGTTCATCGACACTCGGTAATGGTTTACCGAAATCTTGGTAATTTTTTTACCGAGAATCAGCAAATATTTTACCGAGATATCAGCTGTTGGATTCTCGGTAAACCGTTTACCGAGATCAATTTCTGAATTTAAGTGTGAACTGTAAGTCTTTGACCAACCTACCAACTTTGCTGAAAACACCAACTCTTGAAGTCCGTCCAAGCCAGAGAAATTTGGTCTTTTCCACAGAACTTTTTTTCGTTACAGCGCAAACTTCAACCAGGTGAAACTCAGGCGTCAGTGAACCGATTTCCTTTGTTCAAGTCTCATTTGAATGGGACAGCAGGGACGAAAGTCCTGGGGCATGACGCACCCCCCGCTTGATCGATCTTTAACGGAGCCTGTGGGGTACCTGTGCACCCCCCCCCCCCCACAGTAAGCTGTCCCTTACCGCGTTAATGCAGGGCTCTGGCGTGGTGGGCATTCTTTCCCGTGCGACTCGTGTCGTGGGATTAAATCATGAAATCAAACAAATCAAATACATAATCAGAATCCAAGTGGAAGTAGTGGTGGGGTCAACCCCTTCGCAAGAAGCTGGTTGATGAGGTCTCCGACAAGGAGAAGTGAGGAGATAGGCGCTGGGAGTTGCGTACGCAGCTCAAGCGTGGGTGCTCCAGTCCACTTCCCGGCAAGCCAGCCGGTGGAGGTTATGGACGGAGTGTGGTTGTTGAGGGCCGTCAACCAAGAATCCAAAGGACGGTCCGCAATAGAGGTGGCTGAGCAGCAGCTTGGCAAAATCATCGACTTTGCGTCCACTAAGTCGAACATAAGCAAGAACCTGAAAACGGCCTTGCTTCGACTTAGGGTGTCGATCGACGATGCCAAGCAGCAGCACGCGGCACTCGCGTTGCTGACTGCTGCAGCAGCGGAGCCTGCAATTGAAAAAGTGCCGAAGTTCACCCAAACGGAGGCCTTCTCCTTCTCAGGAAGTCCGAATAAGGCGGAAGTGACTGCTCGCGACAAACGGGGCAAGCAATCGCAGAAGCGGGCGAGGCAGCCATCAGGCGAGGAGCTGTCTGGCGGTGCCCGCAAGGCCAGGCGAATCATTATCCCGAAAGTCGGTAATAATGCCGGAAGGTCGGACCCCGCCAGGGTTCCCGGAAAGCTGGGAAGGGTGAGCCTGAAAAGGCCGGCCCGTCCCGGAACGATGGGAACAAGGGGTTGCGACCGCTAGTGGGCCCTCAACAGCCACAGAGCAGGGCGATCCAAGGGGAGAACCCCCCTTGGACGAAGGTAGAGCGGAAGAGGAAGAAGAAGGTGATTCCGCAGGTAGCAGCGCAGGACGCCAAGCCAAGGCGTAGGAGGGCAGGTGCCAAGCGCGAGAAAGGCGACGCGATCGTCATCAAGACGAAACAGTCCAAGTACTCGGACGTCTTGAAGACGATGCGAAGCGACGCCAAGCTTGAGGGTCTTGGAGCCGACGTACGCAGTATTAGACGTACTCGTACGGGCGAGATGATCCTGGAGCTGAAGTGCCAGAAGGAGCACAAGGGCACCGCCTATAAGAGGCTGGCAGAAGAGGTCCTTGGTGAGGGTGTGCAGGTGAGGGCTCTGACACATGAGGCGACTCTGAAGGTCAAGGACATTGATCAGATCACCGAAGTGGAAGAGCTCGTCACGGCACTGCGGCAACAGGGCCAGCAGGGACACAGATAGCTTTGGTTCAGCTACCTGTGGCGGACGTTAAATAGTCCGTTAAAATAGGGAGCATAAAGGTGGGCTGGTGTGTATGTCACCTGACATTCCACGAGCCACCAGAGGTTTGCTTCAGGTGTCTGGAACCAGGACACAAGTCGTGGGACTGCAAAGGCCCCGACAGGCGCAAACTGTGCAGGCGATGCGGCGCTAAAGTTCATAAGGCCCAAAACTGTACGAGTCCGCTCATCTGCATGATCTGTACCGGGAAATCCTCGAACAACAGGCATCCGATGTGTGGTTCAAAGTGCCTGGCCTTCAAGAAAGCCGCAGTGTACAACAAACCACAGTGCAGGTAACGCAACTGAACCTGAACCACTGCACTGTGATGCGGCTCAGCAACTGCTTTGTCAGGCGGTTTCTGAGTGGGAGACGGATATCGCCATCATATCGGACCCATACCGAGTACCCGCCGGCAACGGCAACTGGGTCTCGGATGGGACCAGGAAAATAGCGGCGATATGGACGACGGGCAAATACCCCGTGCAGGAGCTGGTCTCTACTACCTACGAGGGCTTCGTGGTCGCCAAAGTAAACGGGGTCTTCTACTGTAGCTGTTATGCGCCTCCGCGGTGGCCGATCGAGCAGTTCACGCAAATGCTGGACCGCTTAACGACCGTGCTAACAGGGCGAAGGCCGGTGGTAATAGCGGGCGACTTTAATGCCTGGGCCGTGGAATGGGGAAGCCGTTTCACGAACCAGCGGGGTCACATCCTGCTAGAAACACTGGCCATCTTACATGTGGACTTGGCTAATGTCGGTTCCAAGAGTACCTATAGTCGAAACGGAGCGGAGTCAATTATTAACGTGACCTTTTGTAGTCATGGCCTAACAAGTAGTTCGAACTGGAGAGTAGATGATGGCTACACTCACAGCGACCACCTGGCGGTTCGCTACAGTATCGACTACGACAACAGCAGACAGCGGATAGAAGAAGAGGCGGCTAGGCCAAGGCCAAGCCCTCGCAGGTGGATGACATCATACTTCGACGAAGGGGTATTTAGGGAGGCGCTCCGCCGTGAGCGAAACTTAATCGGTTTAGGGGCCGTTCATAAACCACGTAGACTTTTTGGGGGGGTGGGGGATGGGCTCTGGCCAAAGTCTACGCTCCATACAAATTTCAAAATTTTTGTATGGACAAAAGTCTATGAGGGGGGAGGGGGGGGGGGGGTCTGAGATGGCCAAATTTTGGTCTACGTGGTTTATGAACAGGCCCTTAGACGGCGACGAGCTGGTAGCGGTGCTCTCACGTGCGTGTGATGCGACCATGCCTAGGCGAGTCTACTCTAGAAATAGGAGGCCACCGGCTTACTGGTGGACCGACGCGATTGCGGACCTGCGCCGCGCCTGCCTATGGTCTAGGCGGCGGATGCAGCGAGCACGATCAGATGCAGAGCGAAACGAATGGCGGGTGGTGTTCGCCGCTGCAAAAGCCGCGCTTAAGACCGAGATAAGAGCAAGCAAAAAGGCCTGCTTCGTGGGTCTCTGTCAGAGTGCCAATACGAACCCGTGGGGTGACGCCTACAGGATCGTTATGGCCAAGACGAGAGGTGTGATGGCTCCTACTGAGCAATCTCCAGAGATGTTGGAGGGGATCATTGGAGAACTTTTCCCGCGTCATGATCCTAGTCCTTGGCCTCCTTTCGTAGGACATCCGGGGACTGGGGCTGGCGATGAGGAGAGGGTCACCGATGTGGAACTTGCGGGGATAGCTAAGTTTCTTAGCGTAGGTAAGGCCCCAGGTCCGGACGGAGTTCCAAACCTGGCCTTAAGAGTAGCTATTGCAGAGGCTCCCGAGATGTTCAGGTCTGCTATGCAGAAATGCTTGCGTCTGGGGATACAGGAGTACCTGTACAAGATTCTCGAAAGCTACTTTTAGAATCGCGTACTAGTTTACGACACGGAGGTGGGTCGGAAGTGCTTTCACATAACCTCAGGAGTCCCGCAAGGTTCTATCCTGGGTCCGGTGTTATGGAATGTCATGTACGACGAGATGTTGAGGTTAGAGTACCCAGTGAGAGTGGAGATTGTCGGATTTGCCGACGACATTACGCTCGAAGTCTACGGTGAAACGATCGAGGAGGTGTAGTTGACTACCGATCACTCGATCAAGGTTGTGGAGGCGTGGATGCGATCCAGGAAACTGGAGCTGGCTCACCACAAGACAGAGCTGACGGTTGTTAACAAATGGAAGTCGGAGCAGCAGACGGAGATCAGTGTAGGAGAGTGCACTATCCTGTCAAAGCGCTCCGTCAAACACTTGGGCGTGATGATCAACGATTAGCTTACGTTCGGTAGCCACGTAAACTATGCCTGTAAAAGAGCCTCCACAGCTATTGCGGCACTGTCCCGGATGATGTCCAATAGCTCTGCGGTATACGCCAGTAAGTGCAAGCTTCTGGCTAGTGTTGCTAAATACGTCCATACTTAAATAGGTATGGCGGCCCGGCGTGGGGCACCGCGCTAAGTACTGAATGCTACCGACGGAAGCTGGAAAGTACTTACAGGCTTATGTGCCTGAGGGTTGCGAGCGCGTACCGTACCGCGTCACACGACGCTCTCTCCGTCATTACTGGTATGGTGCATATCAGCATTCTTATCTGTGAGGACATGGAGTGCTTCGAAATGCGCGGCACAAGAGGCATACGCAGGACTGCCAGGATGGCCTCTATGGTCAAATGGCAGCGCGCGTGGGACAGTTCCACCAAAGGAAGGTGGACCCATAGGTTGATACCGAGGGTAGATAGTTGGATTAATAGGCGCCATGGGGAAGTTATATTCCACCTGACACAGGTCCTTACAGGTCATGGTGGCTTCCGACAGTATCTACACCGTTTCGGGCATGCGGATTCTCCCGAATGCCCAATGTGCAATGGTTTAGAGGAAACGGCAGAACACGTTTTGTTCGTGTGCCCGCGTTTTCGCACAATGCGTGACCGCATGCTTGCCACATACGGGGAGAACACAACTCCGGACAATTTGGTCCAGAGGATGTGTAGGGATGAGATTAGCTGGAATGCCGTTTCAACGGCTATCACCCATATCGTCTGGGAGCTACAGAGGAGGTGGCGCGTAGACTCGGAGAATGGCTAGTCCAGATGCAGTACAAGAGGTGGTCCAGGGGTTCGAAGTCGACTTCGTATGTCATACCGGTGCCCTGCGGTCGAGATCGACCCTTACAGCGATGGGTTGGATCCAGGCCCGCCTTTGGAAAGGGGTACCCGGCAAGTGTCGGGGTAGGTGGAGACCCTGCTGTCAGCAACCTTCTGGTGCAGCTGATTGGGCCTGAAGGGTAGTGATCAGAGATGGCATAGATACACTGATAAACAGCTCTGCGTACACATCTTCAATAAAATGAGCGCCGCTCTCTTTTGCTACGAATGTGGACCGGCAACAAACACACATCGCTCAGCCGCAAAACTTTGCGTGAGAGTGCGAATGTGTAAGTTGCCACACCAGCTGCGCGAGACGTCGCAGAGCTCAAGCTTCTTCTGCGTGAGCTTTGCTCATTTCTAGGAATGTGCTACACAGCTGCGCTGACTGAGCTGCAAGTTGTAGGCTCTCGGCAGTACATAGTAGCGCAGCGCTGTGATGTGAGCTGTGTGTTGGACTGTACTTTCTCTTGCTTTCCTGCGCTCACCGACGTGCGCAATGCGACAACGATGCCGAGCGCGTGCAGTCGAACCACGCAGAAGATAATTCTACACACGCACTCTTTCTCATCATGCAGGCTGTGTGTAATGTGTATTTTTTTATCTTCTCACTTAGCGCTCTGAGGTGTATGCCATCTCTGGTAGTGATACCCTTGCCTTCAGCAGGTCAGATCGGGTTACACGTGGGCGTGAATAAATTCCATAAAGGTAGATTTTCCGTGACGTTACAACGCTTAGAAAACCTATACTAGCCATTCCTCAGAGTTGTAAAGTATTACAATTAAAATTCTTTGTATGCTGAAAAATCTACATACATTTAACTGTTGATCATGGAAAACTTTTGAAAAATCAGTGCGTTGGTGTTTAAAATACGGCAGCTTTGATGAATTGTGTGTCCAAATGCCTTAAAATCACGATTTGATTGTTAATCATAACCGTCGCTCAATAAATATTTATCGTTACATTAATATCATGTTGAATTCATTTTTGGACGACAAGAGTAGTATAGAATGTTATAAAAATGTGGAATTTGCCAAATTTCAACTTTGAAAAATGAGCATGGATGATAGAATGTGTCAATCATGTTTCCCATTCATCTCATGACCAAATTTATCCAGGACTTTTTTGTTTGGGATGTACATAATTGCATCAACATATCGAAAAAAAATGGTGAGCTTCAAGGTCAGCATATGATATAATGGAGACGAATTTAAGAGTGTAGAAGGAAGGTGATATCTTTTGAAAATTTATAAATTCTAACGTGCACTTACTAGGTGGTGCCAAATATTCTGCTGAAGCCAGAATCCTGCACGCCCACAGTAACCAACGTCAGAAGAATTATGTGCGAAACGTGCAACAATTGCTGAAGATCGCCATCAATGCTTTATAAGAACTGGCAAATAAAATCGAACACAATCGACTATGAATACACGCTACCATCATTAGAATACGCGAATGGCATCTTCTTCTGCCATCAGATTCACAGCACAAGCTCGCTTCGCAACTCCGTGACGGCCTGGCAATGAATATTAATTAGCTCTGCCTTCGTTCGTTTGGCTTGAATTAACTTCCAAACCACCATTTTGATAATAGAGACTGTTTAACAGTATGTACTGCACTGTGAGCTATTAACCCATCATGTTTTAAATTATATTTTCGTTATTAGCACAAAGCAAATATGAAGTGCGCTTCCCCTTTTTCCGGTGTCTCCTCCGGCAATGAAGATGGCTAATGCAAATGTCAAGCGCACAAACAACTGCTACTGCTGTTGCGGTATAGTCACATGCTCTCATAACTAGCTTGTTAACGACATCGTAGCCAAATTTGAATATAAACCACAGGCAGCTTGCAGCTAGGAAAAAAATCCATTCACCTCATTAGAACAGGCAAGGCAAAGAGAGTAGCTTTACCCATCGGCGCTATTTGCACGCAAAATAAATTTAATTTCCAAGTGTCTACCAACTTTCAAGTACCTTTTTAATAGCAACAGTATGCGAATGGATTCGGGACTCGTTTTCCATTGAATGAATTTATGAACTCATCCCTTTTTTCCGGAGCTCAATAGGCAATAAAGTTTTTATTAGGGGATGAGCATGTCGGATCTATCATGGCGTCCTTATATGTTACATCCAAACCCTCATGCGAGGCCAACCCCATTTTACTTGCATTCTATGTATATACAGAAACGGTTGATCCCTTGCTTCATCATCAAATCATGAGAACATATGCGCCGATTACCAAACTCTTGTTCGCCGAGAGGACTGGATGTCGATGAATTGTAATAATGTTTGAGTAGATTCCATCCCACCGCGATGCGATACGATGCGATGGCTGGCCGGACACAATTATTTTAATTTGAAAAGTATCCCGAAAACATTATCTACTGTTGCAAGCTGCAGTTTTTGCGGGCTGAAAGTCGCAACGAATACGGAGCGGTACCTCGAATCCGTTCCATTTGGCGAACATGCGTATAAATTTCAAATCTATAAACTGTTGTTGTCGGTTGTAGGGAGATACTGCAGGGACTTGAGGTGATGTGCGTTGTACGGAGGAAAACGTATAGTAGAAGAATAATAAATAAATTATCTGCACACGGAACGTCCCCTACGAATTCACCGAATAGAGCTATACCTTGAAATAGAACATTTTTGAAATGGTTGGAAATTACCGTTAATTTGACAAATTGTTCGAAACCTTTAGCAGAATTCGCTGGATGTAGCATATACATATTCTGTAGGAACAGAAAAGCTATAGGAAAAAATGGCAATACACACATCAATTATACTAATTACATATACAAAATGTGGTTCTTTATTGGGCTGCAAAACGGTGAGTTGAGAAGAAGAGCGTCCAACGTAGCTCTGATCCTCACACACAAGTTCCTACCTCATGTTTCCACGGGTCAAGCGATGACAAAGACCGCCAGCTAAGAGTCTTGTGCTTAACTGGTAGTGCAACCTGGACACTGTTGTCCTTCTGACTTCAGGTAGATTGAGGAGGTAAGTCCAGAGCATCTGGCCACCAAGAAGGTGCGGCTCAAACAGCGTCTGTTCTGGCATCCAGCGGCTGAGTAAGAAACGCTGCATCACGCCCAGCTAGATCCAAGGTGGTAGCCCCATCAGCGTGGTCGTCCCAGTGTTGGTTGGGACGTTAAACAGAACTGGCACGATGGCCCTCCGGCGAGACAGGAGTGTTGGCGTAGGCCCAATAAGCCACCCGTAAAAATCCCCATTGCGAATAACATAGGAGAAAATACGACTCGATACAATCGGCAAAGACCCACGCGACGAAATAAGGACTACGATTGGAAACTTGGAACATGGAATTGCAAGTCACTAGGTTTCGCAGGATGTGACAGGATAATCTACGACGAACTACATCCCCGCAAATTTGGCATCGTGGCGTTGCAGTAACTTTGTTGAACTGGACAGAAAGGGTGGGAAAGGGTATCGAGCGGCTACCTTCTACCAAAGCTGTAGCACCATCAATGAACTGGGATTTGGGAACATGATTTATAGTGTCGGGCAAGATGCGACGACGTGTGATTGGGTGGCCGTTTCTTCAACTACAGCATCATCAACGTGCGCTGCCCACACGAAAGGAGACCTGATGACGAGAAAGAAGCGTTCTCTACGCGCAGTTAGAGCAAATATACGATGGCTGCTTGCCGCGTGACCTGAAAATCGTTTTCGGCGACATGAACGCGCAGGTAGAAAGGGAGGAAATGTACAGACCGGTAATCGGATATAATGAATGATAACGGCCAGCGATGTGTAAACTTTGCAGCCTCCCGTAGTATGGTAGTCCAAGGAACCTTCTTCCCCCGCAAAGATATCAACAGAGCCACCTGGAAATAACCCGACCATCAGACAGAAAACCAAATCGACCACGTTCTTATTGATGGTAAATTCTTCTCAGATATAATTAATGTCCGCACATACAGCAGTGCGAATATAGATTCGGATCACTACTTAGTCGCTGTATCCTCTCTCCTCTTCTTGGCGTAACGTCCTCATGGAACAAAGCCTGCTTCTCAGCTTAGTGTTCTATGAGCACTTCCACAGTTATTAACTGAGAGCTTCCTCTGCCAATGACCATTTTGCATACGTATATATCGTGTGGCAGGCACGAAGATACTCTATGCCCAAGGAAGTCAAGGAAATTTCCTTTACGAAAAGATCCTGGACCGACCGGGAATCCAACCCGTCACCCTCAGCATGGTCATGCTGAATACCCGTGCGTTTACCGCCTCTGCTATATGGGCCCTAGTCGCTGTATGCATGCGCTCAAAACTTTCGACAGTTATCACCACGCGTCGAAGTCGAACGCCGCGGCTCAACATCGAGCAGCTGCGTAACGTAGAAGTAGATCAAGACTACGCGCAGCAGTTAGCAGTGGCCCTACCAACGGGAGAGCAGCTTGGCGCAGCTACACTTGAAGATGGCTGGAGGGACATCCGATCCGCCATAGGTAGTAACGCGTCTGCAGCATTACCCAAGTAGCCATTAGCACTATATTTCGCCTTTTGAGTCTTATAGGGCTATTATACAGCTAATACAGAGCACGCCAGTTATATTACATAAAGCCTGTATCCGCAATAATCGGGACACAGAGATACAGCTGCAACTCTGCAATAGGTACATTAAAATTGCTCAAATTTGGCCTAACAACATCTTAAGATGTTGTTCATTTCACCTACAAAATATCATGTGAATCGGTGCAGTACTTTTTGTTGTAGCAATGAAAGAGTAGAATGTGCGCCACTGAATTTTGTACAGCCCCTAGTTTTGCTAGTCAGCGCTGTAACTTTTGAATTTGGCAAAGAAAATGGCTGAAGTTTTGAACACAAACCTCTTAAACTACATATATTGTAAGTATAGGCAAAATTTCAAAAAAAAAATCGATGCACTTTCAACAATTTTATAGTCGAAACATGTATTGGAACTGAACGAGATTTTAGCCCCTCAGACAGCAATTAGTCAGCACCCTCTATTGTTTCGATTGTACCATTGAAAGTACTATATACTAGAACCTCTTTTTATGCACATGGTTGGGACTGCATAAATTAAAAAAGACATAAAAAGAGCGAAATTTATGCATAAATTAAGTTTGGGCTTTAATAAGAGAATCTAGTTCGCGAGAACAGGTCTTGCTCCTGGGCAGTTGAGGTGGGGCTAAGGGGGTTTCTAGAAAGTTCCTAGAGAGCCCAAAAAGGGGGTTCTAAGGTGCTTCAGGGACGTTTTAAGGGGTTGTTTCGGGGGATTTGAGGAGCCTTTTAAGGGTGTTCTGTCAAGATTTTTTGGTGTTTTCATGGGATTACCGGGAATTCTGGGATATTTCAATTACATGAAGTGAGTTTTAGGGGCGTTCCAAGGGGCTTAAGCGGCAATTCAAGGGATCTCAGGAGCCTTTAAAGGGCGTTGCAAGAGGTTTGAGGGGTGTTTTAAGGTATTTCAGAGTCTGCTTTGAAACTTCCTAAAATGCCTCAAAAATCCCTTAAGCCCCCCGGGGACCCCATGTAACGCACCTAAGAGGCTTCTTAACCCCTGAAAACTCCTCCATAACGCTTCCGTAACGCCTCTGAATCCGGCTCTGAAACGTCCTGAAATTTCTTCAAAATCCCCCTTGACCCCCTCGGACCCCATGTAACGCACCTGAGAGGCCATAAACCCCCAGAAAATTCCTCCGTAACGCTTCCGTAACGCCTCTTAATCACGCCGAAAACGATCTGAAACAACCTGAAATGCCGTCAATATCCCCCTTTATCCCCCTCCGACCCCATGTAACGCACCTGAGAGGCTCTTAACCCCATGAAACTCTTCCGTAACGCTTTCGTAACGCCTCTGAATTTCGCAGAAAATGCTCTGAAACGCTGAAATGCCTTCAAAATCCCCCTTAAACCCCCTCGGACCCCATGTTACGCACCTGAGAGGCTCTAAACCCCCTGAAACTTTTCCGTAACGCCTCTGAATTCCGCAGAAAATGCTCTGAAACATCTTGAAATGCCTTCAAAATCCACCTTAACCCCCTCGGACCCCATGTAACGCACCTGAGAGGCTCCGAACCCCACGAAAACTCCTCGTAACGCTTAACCCTCAACAGGATACCTTAAATAAAGGTCCGTTTTGGGACCCTGGGGTCCATTGGACCCCAACATATATTCTCGCGTATCTCGTGATCCTTACTTTTTGAAAGGGTGATGTTTTCAGCAAAGATGTTAGGAAAGTCAAGGCCTATCTAGTGATGAACAATTTAGTTCGGGAAGTTTCCGCTAGGTGGTGCTAGTGAGCATTGAAAAATGCCCCCGATCTACAGGATATAACGTACCTAAACAAGCGGACAAGGACAAGACGTACCGAAATAATAGGGTAAATCACACTGCTGTAGACGAGTAGACATATATGTCCAGCGGGTCAAAAGGGGTCATTCAAATATTACGTAACGCAAAGGAGTGGGAGGTGGTCTAGCGCTGTGTTACGTTTCATTCAAAATTTTCCATACAAAAGTTGTTGTACGGAGAAGGGAGGAGCCCTTAAGTTGTCAAATTTTGCGTTTCGTAATATTTGAATAAACCCAAGAGGAATCAGAGACAAACAGACGTAACACTATTAAAATTTAAATCTCATATATCTCAGGATCCTGATTACTTATATAGTTGATGTCTTCGGCAAAGTTGTTTGGTTGGTCAATAACTTATAGATTATGGACCGTTTGATTCGATATTCCACCACTAGGCAGTGCTAGATAGCATGTAAATTTTTTTATCTCATAATATCTCAGGATCCTGATTTCTTAGAAAAATGGTGTCTTAGTTGTTGGGTAGGTCAAAAATGTTCAGTTGATGAACCATTTGATACGAACTCTCCTATTGGGAGACGCTGGTGCGGGATGCTTATTACACAAGTTTACAAAATAAAACGAAAGTCGTGAACTTCTTTCAACGACCAAAGTTTTTGATGTACAATTTAGCACTGATTTCGAAACCGTGCTTCAAAAAATTTTAAGTAGAGCGATTTTTGAGTTTTAGCTCAATATCAAGTTTTACAACTTTTAAAAATATGGAATTTACTAAAATTCAAATATCTTGCGTTTTGTTCAACCAATTACAAATCTTTTGCCATAAATTAAAAGCTGAATACAATACCATTCGATCATCTGAATGCAGGTTTTGCATCAGATTGATGAAATTCAATATATTGGCGAGTTTTAGGGACGATCTCCTTAAATTTTAGGCAAATTTCCAAAAATATATGAAGAAATGTATTTTTTTCAATAAGAATAAAACAATATAAAAATTCTTTCTCAACGTTTATTTGACATATCATATGTAGGCGAGATACAGTAAAACAATCAGCTCAATCGGAGCATTGACTACGGTGAATGAGATGTGTGAAGTGAGTGACGTTGCTTAAAAATAGAACAACACTCAATTTCAAATCATCACCCTTGTATGAAAAGTCGAAAAAATTTCCGCTCTACTGTAATTTTTTTCCTTCGCGTTTTCGAAATCAGGGCATGATTCTACACCAAAAATGATCATCAGCTTACCGAGTTCAAAAATGCTGTAAACTAGTGTTATTTATAGAGATGGTGTCTACAGCTGTTATTTGGCAGGACATGGACCTACCGAATATAGACACTATAGAATTTACAGACTTGGGGAGAAATAGTTGAATTACGAAATTTAGAGTATTTTATAGTGAATTTAGTGTGTACTAATAGAAAATGACGTCACACAACCTACAGTCGTTATCGTTCCGTAAATCTCGTTTGGCTAAACGAATTGATAGATCGCTTGGTTAGGGGCCATCTATAAATGGCGTAGCATTTTTTGACGATTTTTGACACCCCCCTTCTCCCCCTATTTTCCCATACCTAAGACATGGCTCGTAGCATAATCAGAGACTCTCCCTACCACCCTAATATGCCACTTCATCTATGGACGGCCCCTTACAGTTGTCTGCACCTTGGAAAGCATATGGAATCTATAGTGTCTATATTACAGATTATGGGATATATACAATTATACTTTGATCATAATCTACACAATTTTCCACAGCACAGAGATCAGACATCCAAGCTCAGTTTCAAAACTGTGTAAGGAATTAAACGTTCATTTGAAATGGCAACACAAGTGGCAACATCGTGGTGGCGCTGCTATCCCAATGTTCCCACACTGTTGTCGGTGGTGAATATAAAACTTATGTACATATGCGTACTCACCACTAATTGTAGCAACTTGCCGCATAGGTGACACTAGTGTTGTCAACGCTAAAAAAATTGAATCCTTGCACAGCTTTCGAGACAATTTTCTATAGGCTTGGATGTCTGTTCTCTGTGAAACAAAATATATTTTCATGAAAAATCGAATAAAATGGAATGTAAATTTCAACGTTTCCTTCCCGTAACCGGGAGGAACTCCTGGAGAGAAATTCCTGGAGGAATCCCGTGAGGAGTTCCTGGAGGAATCCTGGAAGAAATTCCTAGGGGAATCTCGAGAGCAAATCCTAGAGGAATCCCGGGAGAAATTTCTGGAGAATCCCGGGAGAAATTCCTGAAAGAATCCTGAGAGGAATTCCTGGAGGAATGCCAGGAAGAATTCTTGGAGGAACCCCGGGAGGAATTCGTTGAGAAATTCCGGTAAGAATTCCTGGAGAAATCCCAGGAGGAATTCCTAAAGCAATCCCCGGAGGAATTCCTGAAGAAATCCCAGGAGGAATTTCAAGTGGATTTCCTAGAAAAACTCATGCAGGAAACCCGGGAGGAAATTCTGGAGAAAACCCGGGAGCAATTCAAAGACAAATTCCTGAAGAAATTCTGGGAGGATTTCGTGGAGGAATCTCGGAAAGCATTTGTGGAAGAACCCTTTTTACGAATTCCTAGTTGAATCCCTGGTGGAATTCCTGATGTAGTTTTGGGAGTCATTTCCGGAGGGCTTTTAAGTGGATTTCCCAGATGAAATCGTAGAGAAACCTCGGGAAGAATTACTGAAAGAATCCCTGTATTAATTTCTGGAAGAATCCTGGTAGGAGTTCCTTCAGAAATTTTGGGAGGAATTCCTGGAGGTATCCGGGTGAGTCAATTCTGAAGTAAATTATCCACCAAATTGGAAGTACGAGAGTATTGGTATTGTGAACAGAATGTGATAATATTGTGTTATTCTCAAGATATTCACTTCAAAAGAAGCGTACTTATTAGAGGACGCTTGCCACTCGGTAATCTAGGATGCTGGGCATATACGAACTAATTAGCGCCATTTTGCAGAAAAACTTTAAAATAATTTTCATTACCAAATAATCCTTGATGTATTGAACACTTTTGCCGAAGACACAAACTTTCTATACATTCCGAATCTCAAGATATTCAAGCTAAATTTAACTTTCAATCCATAATTTGAATAAACAATAGCGCCACCTACTGGGCTAATTCCAATTCAATTTGTTCGTCACAAGATTGCCCTTGGTCTATTGAACAATTTTGTCGAAGACAGCATTATTCTAGAAAGTGACGATCACAAGATATAATCATTCGTGTCGTGGGGTCCAATGGACCCCAGGGGACCAAAATCGCCCGGTTCAACTTTGACATAAAAAATAATCTATAGTACGCCATGAAATATTTGTTATTTTTGCACAAATAACTCATCGTGGTGTAGTTTGAAGGTACTGTGAAAACGGGACCGATGTGTCAATCCAAACTTTTTTGCGACCACTTCAAAGTGGCTCTGGGGTCCAATGGACCCCAGGTATCCATTAGAGGGTTAAGTAAAGCCTCTGCATTCCGCCGAAAATGCTCTGAAACGTCTTGAAATGCCTCCAAAATCCCCCTTAAACCCCCTCCGACCCCATGTAACGCACCTGAGAGCCTCTAAACCCCCTGAAACTCTTCCGTAACGCTTTCGTAACGCCTCTGAATTTCGCAGAAAATGCTCTGAAACGTCCTGAAATTCCCCCTTAAATCCCCTCGGGCCCCATGTAACGCACCTGACAAGCTCCGAACACCCCGAAAATTCCTCTGTAACGCTTCCGTAACGCCTCTGAATCACGCCGAAAATGGTCTGAAGCATCCTAAAATGCCTCAAAAAATTCTCCCAAACTAAAACCCCTAAAAACGCCTCCGTAACGCCGCTGAAACCAGCCTAAAATGCTCCGAGACTTCCTGAAATGGCTCCGAAACCCCCTTAAGACCCACTCGGACCCCATGTAACGCACATTCAGAAACACCCAAAAACGAACCTGTAACCTTCCTTTGATCTCCTATGTAGGGAAAGACGGGGTAAGAAGGCCCGCCGGAGTAAGACGGACCACCTGCAGTTCACCATGAAAATGCCGTTTTCTATAAACTTTCACCTAGTACTCTGTTGAAGTAAAAAATATTTGTCATTTTGAGCCATTTTGTGCAATGTTTATATTGAGTTTTTCAAAACAAATAAACAAAACAAAGATTTTACTCCATGATGATGTGTTTGATCTAATTTTGTCGCATACAATCTTAAGGATTTTGATTCGGAATAACGTTTTCAAACCAAAAAAGTAACCCGTTAATAACTTACCAGGAATGTTAACAAAACATAAGAGGAACGGGATTGAGATTGAAAACAAAAATCCTTATGAACTACCCTCATAAGTAAAATTTGCCCAAGCGGGGTAAAAGCGACCACCTCGAACGGGGTAAGACGGCCACCCCCTATATCATAGAATAATATGGCTGCACCCAATTCATCGACAATTGTTAGTTGAAAATATGCCATTTCACATAAATAAATTCATATTTGCGTTGTCTGCGCTGGACGTAACCAGAAACAACATTTTTGTGATGTAAATGGGTGTTTGAATATCCATATTTACGATACCCCAATAAAAATAATAAATAGTAACCCCCGGACAATTATGTTAATCAATTTTCCATGTGAGGGACTTAAGGGAGTCATATCTTATTTTAACGTATGAAATTCAAACATTTCTAATCACTATTATTTAAAAAAATAGTGATGGTCCTTCTTACCCCGCTGGTGGGCCGTCTTACCCCGTCGTCAAAAAATAAAGTGCTTTTTAATCACATTTTTAAATGACTTAAAAATATAAAAGTTTCAACAGCACGAATCAAAAATTAATTTTCTTCCATGCCCAACACTTTGAAAAGTGATATGCTGTGTTGAAACTAGTGTAATTCATTGTCAGTGCTAGGTTACGATTTTTTTGGCTTAGGGTGGCCGTCTTACCCCGTCTTCCCCTAAACACCCCGTGGCCGCCGTTGCAATTGTTCCCGGCATTATTAAATATTATTATGCAAAATATTGGTTCTGAGTAGCTTTCCCTCTTTTTTATTCAGGGCATAAAAAAGGTGCATAAATTAAAAATACATTAAAAATAACATGCATAAAAAGAGGTTTTAGTGTACCAATAATCATCAAATTTTGCAGGCATAGTAAACACATAATTAGCTACCTTCTGTGAAAATTTCATGAATATTGGCAGAGAAATTCAAAAGTTATGAATAGGCACACATCGCACATGAAAAACACGAAAAATTTTCACTAACACTCACCCATATCAACACCAGTAGCTTTCAAACCAATTGATCAAAGTTCATGAAATTTTGCAAGAAAGTGTCTCCATAAGTATCATAACTGCTAACAAAATTTCATAATTATCATCACAGAACTGTAGCGTAAAAGAACCATCTATCATGCGAATGAAAATTGGTCAAGATTGTACAAAATGCTTAAAACCGCGTCTGTTAGTTTTTCATCCACAGTTAAAAGTAATACATCGATTTTCATAAAATTTGGCACAAATAATAAATATACACCAAAGAGTTCTCAGTTGATTATTTGGCCAATATTACTGATTCATTGCAGAGCTACAGCCGTACTGCTGTGTCCCTATTATTGCGGATACAGGCTTTACATACATTTATTTGTTCAAAATCACACAAGACATAAGACATAATCAACAATAGTACGCCACAATACTCGGTTTGTGGCTGCCGCTCTCCACCTCCGGTCGCACCCAATGCTCGCCAGGTCACGCTCCACCTGGTCTGCCCATCGTGCTCTCTGCGCTCCACGCCTTCTTGTGCCAACCGGATCAGTTGCAAACACCAGCTTTGCACACACCGTTCTCCTGCACACCACCGAAGATCGTCCTTAGCACGCGTCGCTCGAAAACTCCGAGTGCTTGCAGGTCCTCATCGAGCATGGTCCACGTCTCGTGCCCGTAGAGGATTACCGGTCTCATTATCGTTTTGTACATGGCGCATTTGGTGCGTGGGTGAATCTTTTTCGACCGCAGTTTCTTCTGGAGCCCGTAGTAGGCCCGACTTCCACTGATGATGCGCCTCCGAATTTCACGGCTCACGTTGTTGTCAGCCGTCAGTAAGGATCCGAGGTAGACGAATTCCTCCACCACCTCGAAGGTATCCCCGTCTATCGTAACATTACTACCTAGATGGATCTGGTGGTGTTCGGTTCCGCCTAATAGCATGTACTTTGTTTTTGAGGCATTCATCACCAGTCCTGCCTTTGCTGCTTCGCGTTTCAGGCGGGTGTACAGCTCTGCCACCGTTCCAAATGTTCTGACGATAATGTCCATGTCGTCCGCAAAGCACACAAATTGGCCGGATTTGGTGAAAACGTTCCCTGGCTGTTGAGCCCGGCTCGTCGCATCACACCTTCCAGAACGATGTTTAATAGTAGGCAGGAAAGTCCATCACCTTGTCGCAGTCCTCGGCGAGATTCGAATAAACTGGATAGTTCGCCCGAAACCCTTACGCAGTTTTGCACACCGTCCATCGTTGCTTTAATCAGTCTAGTCAGCTTCCCAGGAAAACCGTTTTCGTCCGTGATTCTTCATAGCTCTGCGCGGTCGATACTGTCGTATGCCGCCTTGAAGTCGATGAACAGGTGATGCGTTGGGACCTGGTATTCACGGCATTTCTGGAGGATTTGCGTACGGTGAAGATCTGGTCCGTTGTCAGCCGGCCGTCGATGAAGCCGGCTTGATAACTTCCCATGAACTCATTCGTTTTAGGTGACAGACGGCGGAAGATGATCTGGGATAGCACTTTGTAAGCAGCATTCAAAATAGTGATCGCCCTGAAGTTCTCACATTCCAAATGGTCGCTTTTCTTGTAAATAAGGCAGATTATCCCTTCCTTCCACTCCTCCGGTAGCTGTTCGGTTTCCCAGATCTTGACTATCACCCGATGCAGACAGGTGGCCAACTTTTCTGAGTTCAGCTGCGATACCATCCTTACCAGCTGCTTTGTTGGTTTTGAGCTGATGAATGGCATCCTTAACTTCCCTCAGCGTGGGAGTTGTTTCATTTCCGACCTCCACTGCACTGGCGTCGTCGTCTCCTCCGTTGCCGTGGGCTCCCATGCCTACGTTCTCCACGCCGTTCAAGTGCTGCTTCCACCTTTCGATCACCTCACGTCCGTCCGTCAAGAGGCCTCCGTCTTTATCTCTGCATATTTCGGCTCGCGGCACGAAGCCGTTGCGGGATGCGTTGAGCTTCTGATAGAACTTCCGTGTTTCTTGGGAACGGTGCAGCAGTTCCATTTCTTCACACTCCGCTTCTTCCAGGCGGCACTTTTTCTCCAGAAAGAGGCGGGTCTGCTGTTTCTGCTTCTGTTTAAAACGATCCACGTTCTGTCGAGTCCCTTGCTGCAGCATTACCGCCCTCGCTGCGTTCTTCTCCTCCAAACCCGTTCTGCATTCTTAGTCGAACCATTCGTTCCGGCGATTCCGTTCCACGTACCCGATGGTGCTCTCGGCTGCGTCGTTGATGGCTGCTTTCACTGTACTCCAGCAGTCCTCTAGAGGGGCCTCATCGAGCTCGCCCTCGTCTGGCAACGCGGCCTCGAGATTCTGCGCGTATGCTGAGGCGACATCCGGTTGTTTCAGTCGCTCTAGATTGTACCGTGGCCGGTACCGCCGGTACCGTACATTGTTGATGACGCCAGTTATATACTAACACTATATTAGCACGCAAGGCGAATAATAGTGCCATGTGGTTACTTGGGTAGGCTTCGCGACCCCGAATCACAAAAACGACTGTTGAGACGCCGAATGTGAACACTTGAAAAACGAGAAGAATTCAGCATGGGCGAGAATGCTGCAACACCGTACGAGAGCGAATAAGGCACGTTATAGACAGGCGCGGAACAGGCAGATCTCAGTCTTCCGGAGCAGAGTTGCTCTCTGTCACTATCAATGGTAGGCAAACCGCTGATTATGATAGGCTGAGCACGATTCAAGTCAAGGTGTGCGCTGTTAAGTCACCGTCACTTTCCTTTTTCCATCAGAACTGGACTGATTACGATGGCGGGTAGATATCACTGATAGGCCATCTTTAAAATTCGTTTAAAAATCATCACACATCAGCTATGGCAGATTATGCTCGAATACGAATTCCCAGATAAACTGATACGATTGATCAAGGCGACGATGAATCAAGTGATGTGCGTAGTTCGAGTATCAGGGACACTCTCGAGTTCCTTCGAATCTCGCAGAGGGTTACGGCAAGGTGATGGTCTTTCGTGCTTGCTGTTCAACATTGCGTTAGAAGGTGCAATAAGGAGAGCGAGGAAACACGGAGTGGAACGGTTTTTACGAAGTCCGTTCAGCTGCTTGGTTTCGCTGATGATAATCTCCGTGCAGTTTAAATACGGAATTTTCGACTAGTGAAGTAGGATTTCTCTCCAAATTCCTGCGTCGAAAGTGGTGCGCTGTATAGCGGACCAGGTTTACTATCCCAAGTAACACAGAAAACATCTTCAAAAATTAAAACTTCAAAATATGTTTTATAAGGGTTATATATGCGTTTCACAAAACATCTTTAGTTATTATCAAGCTCTAATTATGTTAAACGACAACAAGCAACAAGAATACATATTTACCTTTCATAGGTATTACTATGCATGAAATACACTGATAATACAAATAAATAACATTAATACAGCATCAAAACACAAGATAATCGTGAAAGCAACCAATGTTTACATTCTTACGACGCACTACTTGCTTTTATTTTTGACTTTTGTTTTCCAGTACATATTATAAAAAAATAGATTATTAATCAATCATCTCACATATGACTCAGCCCGACATGCTGTTCATCCCATAGTTTGCTCAAAATTTCACAACTAATACCAGTTCCAAGCAGCCACATCCATTAAATACATCATCACGCTCCAGCCGCAAGGCCAAAACGGTTGACCGAACTTAATCGGCGATGTACGAATCAGTATGCTCCTTCAGAACTCCATGATCTACAAGCTACTGCACACTTTCTAGTTTCATCTACATCCAGAGGATTCTCAGCTTTCTGGTGTGAATCCTTTTCCACTTTAGAACTGCTAACATTGATACAGCTGTTGGCTGTGCCTAATATACCGCCAGCGGATGTGAACTTCACTAGGACACTGTCTTCACCACTAGGTATATTTTTTCGCATGGAATTATAATCACTCGCGGAATCCGTCTAATAGTGAATTGTTTCGGACGCGTAGAGCGGGTACATTGTCGATAATCACCCAATTTACTCTTGAAATCCCGAGGACCATAAACAAAACAAAAACAAATGACAACAATATTTTGACATTTGGCAGAGTTGACCTGACAGAGTTATACGGGTGAATAAGTTATAATATTGTTATTTCAGTGTTCAAATGATTGCCATGAAACAAACATAGAAAACGTTCGATGCGCGTATGTTTAAAAACCGCTCCCTAGACGTGTTATAAAAGTTATTTGAAACCTCTCAACAATTGTTTGTTGGATTTGCTGTATGAAATTACCATATTACAGTGCCGGTAATGCATATGAATACAAGTCATTAAGAAAATAAAATTTTGTAACAAATTTACATTTTTATTTCCCCTGATTTGCCGATTGTTCCTAAAAACAAAATAACTGTTGCAGTTTTGTTATTATCCTAAAACCTAAATCAATTTGTTGGAAAAAACACTGTTGTGGAGTGTCGACCTAAGCAGAAGAAATGGCTTACAGTCGTCTCGGCTAGCACAAAATCAAACGCCAACTAATGATCAGATTACGGTTTCATAAACAAGCCATGTATTCAATCAGATTCCTGCACTGACCCTATTCTGCCTAACTGGTTTCTTTCTTAATACTAAAACATTGTTTTGCTTAACTTGCTACTCACGGACCGGCTGATGCTGACATGGGCCATTCCCGACGATCGAACGGCTCTTAGTTTGGACGACGACAACCCTCCACAGATCGCATCTCGCTGCGCTGCACACCGGCTTTTCCGGACGCGTCAGGTGGTGGCCACTCAATCTTGGCGAGTGTTTACTTGTCGGCAGCTTACCCGTCGGAGTACTGTCTGTGAAAGTCCAAAAGACAAAAGAAAAGGCCCTGCGGAAATCCGCCCCAGATCGTTTTGTTGCAGCAATTAGACTTACTTTCTATGAAAGGCCTTTTCTCGAGACGGTTCAGTTGAAGCGAAGCGTTTGGCACCGCGCACGGATAACAGGGTGATCCGATCGATTCCGTTGAGTGACCAAGAGCCGGAGCGTTCTAAGGATTATCGAAGCATGATTATGAACTCGTATGTCGGCTTCTTGCACTTCTACTCACCCTATGGATACGTGCAGGCCAAGGAATCAGCGCTTCGGAAAGATGTGGGTTGCCAGTTCGCAATGGTGCAGATCGTCCTACCCGTATTCAGGTCGCTGCCCGGACACCCGTTTTTCCTCCGTGAATTCGCGGTGTGTGGCTCGGTCCGGACTCGCTGACTACGCCGTCGTGTGCGGTCAATCTTGCCGACCTCGATCCTCTAACCGGATGATGGCTGACACGTTCCTCCTGCGTTGTCAAATGTGGGGTTAGACCTTTTTGCATAGGGCTTTTCGGGAATTTCTTACCTTCGGACACTTTTATTCGCGTTCGCACCGCAGGAAAAACTCAGTGCGAGCTTGCCGAATTGTGCAGCAGCTTGCCGGATCTTGTACAAGATTTGTAGAGCGTGATGTTTCCAGACCGATAGTGCGATCTGTTTCTGTAGAAAAATCGTGGGTGGCACAAGCGATTAGATTTTCGTTATCATCCGGAATTTTCGGTCACTCTTACCTCCTGTGTTGGGCACTGCTCCTGCCCAAGCTCCGGGATTCGGTGTCAATTCACCCCGTGGATGTTATTACGGAGCAATTTCCTCCACTTTCTTTCGGACCGCGTTTTTGCCGCAGCTCACACCGATCCGTCTGCCTTTTCTGCCGAGTTTCGATGACGACGTTGTCGTTGGCGGATGTGGATTTGTCACTTTGGCAGTGCAAAAAAATCAACAATTCTTGCTTGTATTTCAAGCAAGTAGCCCATGTCAGGGGGTCGCAGGATGGTGGCTCATGTGCACTGTTATTTCGGCTTAGTAACTAAATGTGTTATGGCTTGTTTCTTTATGGCTAAATGGGCTAATATCACATCATAATCTGAATTTACATTTTAACGTAACAACACATTGTAATTCAAGTTGGATGTTCAATTTAAATTTTGATTGAAGTTATTTAAAAGAATTTGAACTGCACTGTGAGCCCAAGCAAGCTGCCATATTGTTTTTGCGCGAAGTCTTGAAATATGTCGTCATTGAGCGTTATTATTTGGCAGATTCATGTTAAATTTTCAATTCGTCTGAGTGGCGCTCGATTTATGGAGAATTAAAAAGAAATGTTTTACCATAAATCTTAAAGCGCAGGTAAAACATCGCTACCCCACTGAGTAAAACCTATTTCAGAATTTGTTGTCTGAATAGTATATGAAATTTAATTTAATCCATGGATCACACAGACATCATTTTTCGAACAGGGAAAGCCATCTGTATGTTTTTATTTTCAACACAATTTGACAAATTGAATTTGTTTTTTTTTCTGTCAGTTTATCTGATCCGCATTAACTCTTTAATTAGTTTGTTATAAAAATGTTTTCTGCAAGTTATATCATTGTCAAATATCTGGATATCAGCTTATGCATACGGTATGAAATATAAATGTCGTTTGAAGGTTATATTACTTGTAAACAACTTTATTTTAACCAATAATTGAGATAGCATAATTTAAGATTATTGCAAGTTTTATTTATAGGCTTAAAACTATATTACAACTAGCAATAAACCGTGGACGATATTTTAAGTACTATAAATGTAATAGAATACATGGTATATAACTTGAAGGATGTTTTATAAGCCGCCATTTTTTGCGCTGTTTTGATTATATAAGTGCTCGGTTTTAAGTCCATATAACACGAGAAATACTACTGAATAAGTATTATAAGAGAATTTATAACTATTATGCAACAAGTTGTGTTACTTGGGATACGCATGGATTTGGAGAGAAACACAACTTCGTTAATCGAAAACTCCGATTTTCAACTAAATTGAGAATATTGATATTATAGCTCGCAAATTTAAGAAGATGGTGGAAACGTACATCCGACTAAAGAATGAAGCCAGGCGAATTGGATTGATCATTAATGTGGCATACATGATGGCAAAGGGCTCAAGGGAAGAATTCATTGAAGAATTCGTGTACTTGGGCTCATTAGTAACTGACCGCCGACAACGATACCAGCAGAGAAATTCAGAGACGCATTGTGGCAGGAAATCGAGCTTACTTTGGATTTCGCAGAACTCTATGATCGAACAAAGTTCGCCGTCAAACGAAGTTAACTATCTACAAAAGGCTGATTAGACTGGTAGTCTTCTAAGGGCACGAAGCATGGACTCTACGTGCAGAGGACCAACGCGCCCTTCGAGTTTTCGAACGGAAGGTGTTGCGTACCATCTACGGAGGAGTGCAGATGGAAGACGGGACTTGGAGAAGGCGAATGAACTAGTGAGCTGAATCAGCTGCTAAGAGAACCAACCATCGTCCACACTACGAAAATTCGGAGGCTACGGTGGGCGGGTCACGTCATCAGGATGTCAGATAGCAACCCGATCGAAATAGTTATCGAGAATCATCCGACCGGTACAATAAGACGTGGTGCGCAGCGTTCTATGCGGGTCGACCAAAAGGAGAATGATTTGCGGACCCTAAGCAGAGTGCGGAACTGGAGACACACAGCCATGGACCGAGTAGAATTGAGACGACTCCTTCGTACAGCAGAGGACACTCAGGCCTTAGTCTGACCGGTCGGGTAAGTAAGCTTTGTTCCGGGTTGATGCGATCAAATTCCAATTTTCCCATACAACGTTGACCCACTCTACCCAAGAAACAAAGATAGCTGAATAACAGTTTCTTAAGCTGAAATTTGTTTAAGAGTTGTTTGTTCAACTCTTATATAGTAAAAAAATGTTTGTTGGGTAGTGTCCCATGCTAATCCGCATGTTCCACAACCACGCTCATTTATTACAGAATATAAAACGTTAATACTTCAAAAAGAAAACTAATGTTTCTTCAGAATGTCTCTCTCTCTTCTTGGTGTAACGTCCTCATTGGGACAAAGCATGCTTCTCAGCTTAGTGTTCAATGAGCACTTCCACAGTTTTCAACTGAGAGCTTCCTCTGCCAATGACCATTTTGCATGTGTATATCGTGTGGCAGGCACGAAGATACTCTATGCCCAAGGAAGTCAAGGAAATTTTCTTTACGAAAAGATCCTGGACCGACCGGGAATCGAACCCGTCACCCTCAGCATGGTCATGCTGAATACCCGTGCGTTTACCGCCTCGGCTATGGGCCCTCTTCAGAATGTCTAACATACAAAAACTACCATAAATTAATTTCCAGTAAACAGATCATCAATTAAATCGATGTTGTCGCATTAACACCGGTCCTCCCGTGTGTCCACAAATCCGCTGCCGACAGTTGTTCACCATTGTGCGGTGCCAGGGTCCGAAAAGTAAACAAAATATATAATCCCCATTAAGTGCAGCAGCACGGCCAAACTACCCGATAAAGACCTGTCTGATTTACTTCCATTCCAGACAGAGAAGAGGGTCACTTTTAATTCCAGCGAATAGAATAGACGGATTTCGCTTTTCCCGAGAACACGCTAACCAAAATTCGTTGGCGAACACAAAGCCCGATCAAAAGGTTCCAAACTGTCTGTCTGGGCATCGAATTTTTGGGCTTCTTTCAACGCACCTTGGCTTTTCATCGTCGGAGCTAAACTTTGGATTGCAGGGAAAACTCTGTGTTATAATTTGTGTTTTGTGTAGACCATAGAAAAGAAGTTAATTTATTATCATAATTCAAAGGCTTTGTCGGCAAGATCGACCCTCGAAAAGCGAACCGATATCGATCCCAATTCCCTATAATGAGCGTATTATTTTCCAGCTGAGACTGTCTGCCAGCTTGTCTACCGCTGCTGCTGCTGCTACTTCTATAATGCTTCCAAGTGTTTGTTATGAATGAATTGTACTTTTCTCGTGTTTCTTTTCTGTGCTGATCGTTTTTTATGGGTCGTCCTTTTTGCGCCCAAGAATATCCTATCGAATCAGCACAGGTAGAACTCCTCCACAATTCATTCATGCATGGGCCGACTCCATTCAGTGTCGCCTTGCCGTCTCGCTGGGTATTATCCATTGAGGTCCTTTTGAGAGTCAGATACCATCAGAAGCAAGCACAAAAGGATATTGCACATTAACTTTCGGATTCTCCTAGTTTCTATACAGCCAGTTGGGCAAGGTCCCCGATGGACATCGTGCTGGGCGCGGTGACAAAATCGCCACCTCAGGGGGTCCTCAGGGGGTGCAGAATGTGTGTGTGGAATGTGTGCTCCGAGATTCCCTGGGGTGATTGTGGAGTGCATCTCATACAGGTATAGGGTTCTGAATTGCATTCGAATTTTGAACGCACTTTGCGACACGGTTCAACTGCAGATATGAATAGGATGTTCTAAAGAGGAAATTTAGCAATTCATTGCACACTTGACTGTGGCAAAATGATTTTTGTTTCTGGTTGGAACCGTGGGAACCAACATTTTGCACTGCATGGTTCATTTAGATCGCGGAAATGTCTTTTCTTCCAGACACCCAGTAGTCGCATAAGAATGCATGCAGTACATCGTATAAAGTACTATTTTAAGTTACTATCGCATATATGTACGGGGGAGAGACAACCTTCATCGCATATGTTGTTATTTTTTTATTCTGTTGGAGGCCCCACTGTAAAGATTCAACTTTCTCTTAGAAACGGCTAAGCAGTCTTTTAATAATGAATCGTTTCGACACCCCTGAAGAAGACACTAACCCCGTGTTGAAACGTTGGGCAGTTAACAAAAATCGATTCAATAATCAAAGACTGCGTAGCTGCGTAGAGAATGTTATGTTTTGAACTTATTCACTTATTGCTATATGTATGCATATCTGATAAAGTCATATTATCTTTTATAGGTATATGATACACCGTAGTAAACGATATTCTTATGGTTTAATGTGATGAACTTTATTTATTCGCAAAAGCGTGCGAGCGAACTCGTAAAGTTTCAAATGAATATTATAATTGCGTACTGCGATGATTATACGACTTCATTTGGCCTTTTACTATTTATTCTTATTATTGGTTTAACCCTTCAGCGCGCGCGCTGTTGTAAAAAGTACAACACTACCAAAAAACCTCGCTTTTCGTATACAGCGCGAGCGCGGTGCAGTTTCGGTTACTTGATGGCGCGCGTCCTGGAAGGTTAACTCACACTGGTATACAAATGTTATCGCATGAATGTAAAAAATTACCTCGTTAAAGCTTGTTACAAACTCGCATAAGCTAGAATAGTTTTTAGTGACATAATGTGTTTTGATATGAGACAATAACACTAGTTTACAGCATTTTTGAACTCGGTAAGCTGATGATCATGAGTTCGAAAACGCGAAGGAAAAAAATACAGTAGAGTGGAATTTTTTCGAACTTCCATACAAGGTTGATGATTAGAAATCGATTTTTGTTCTATTTTTAAGCAACGTCGCTTACTTCACACATCTCATTCTCCGTAATCAATGCTCCGATTGAGCTGAAATTTTTACTGTAACTCGCCTACATATGATACGTCAAATCAACGTTGAGAAAGAATTTTTAGATTGTATTTTTTCTTATTGAAAAAAATACATTTCTTCATATATTTTTGAAAATTTGACTAAAATTTAAGGAGAGCGTCCCTAAAACTCGCCAATATCTTGAATTGTATCAATCTGTCGCAAAACCTGCATTCAGATGAAGTTTTTTTTTCTAATATTATATTGCATAAAATACTATATTGCGTCTTCAAGGGCCCGTATAGCCGAGGCGGTAAACGCACGGGTATTCAGCATGACCATGCTGAGGGTAACGGGTTCGATTCCTGGTTAGTCCAGATACTCTATGCCCAAGGAAGTCAAGGAAATTTCCTTTACGAAAGTAAAGGAAATTTCCTTGACTTCCTTGGGCATAGAGTATCTTCGTGCCTGCCACACGATATACGCATGCAAAATGGTCATTGGCAGAGGAAGCTCTCAGTTAATAACTGTGGAAGTGCTCATTGAACACTAAGCTGAGAAGCAGGCTTTGTCCCAATGAGGATGTCACGCCAAGAAGAGAGAGACTATATTACGTCACAATAGTACACACTGCACATTGCACAAGATGTCGCTTCAAGTCATATAGCGTTATATCTTTCCAATGCACGTATAGCGCCTCCTCTTGTGTATGCATAAGGCACTTTGAGACAACTGCGAAGGAAAAGATTAAAAGTATACCGTCTAGAGAAGCATAGTTCAGTTAGCGAGTGAATCAGTAAACGTGCTAGTAGAATAGCTTGCGAAGTGCACGACATTCATAAAGCCTTTTACCGGTCAGGCTAAGGCCGGGGTGGCCTCTGCTGTACATAGTAGCCGTCTCCATTCCACTCGGTCCATGGCTGTTTGTCTCCAGTTCCGCACTCTGCGTAGGGTGCGCAGATCGTCCTCCACTTGGTCGACCCACCTAGCTCGCTGCGCTCCACGTCTTCTTGTACCGGTTGGATGACTCTCGAGAACCATTTTAGTCGGGTTGCTATCCGACATCCTGATGACGTGACCCGCCCACCGTAGCCTCCCGATTTTCGCGATATGGACGATGGTTGGTTCTCTCAGCAGCGCCTTCTCCAAGTCCCGTCTTCCATCTGCACTCCGCCGTAGATGGTACGCAACACCTTCCGTTCGAAAACTCCAAGGACGCGTTGGTCCTCTGCACGTAGGGTCCATGTTTCGTGCCCATAGAGGACGACCGGTCTAATCAACGTTTTGTAGATGGTTAACTTCGTGTTACGGCGAACTTTATTCGATCGTAGAGTTCTGCGGAGTCCAAAGTAGGCACGATTTCCTGCCACAATGCGCCTCTGAATTTCTCTGCTGGTGTCGTTGTCGTCGGTCACCAGTGAGCCCAAATACACGAATTCTTCAACCGCCTCGATTTCATCACCGTCGATATGAATTCGGGGTGGCGGGCGCGGTGATTCCTCCCTGGAGCCCTTTGATATCATGTACTTTGTCTTCGACACATTAATGACTAATCCGATTCGCCTGGCTTCACTCTTTAGTCGGATGTACGTTTCCGCCATCGTCTCAAATTTACGAGCAATAATATCAATATCATCGGCGAAACCACGCAGCTGAACGGACTTCATGAAAATCGTCCCATCCGTTCTTCTTATTACACCCTCCAAAGCAATGTTGAACAGCAAGCACGAAAGACCATCACCTTGCCGTAACCCTCTTCGAGATTCGAAGGGACTCGAGAGTGTCCCTGATACTCGAACTACGCACATCACTCGATCCATCGTCGCCTTGATCAACCGTATCAGTTTATCCGGGAATCCGTATTCGTGCATAATCTGCCATAGCTGTTCTCGATCGATTGTATCATACGCCGATTTGAAATCGATGAACAAGTGATGTGTGGGCACGTTGTATTCGCGGCATTTCTGCAATCGAGCCTGATATTGCCCCATGAACTCTCTTGCAATCGGTGATAGACGGCGGCATAAAATTTGAGAGAGTATCTTGTAGGCAGCGCTTAGTTAGTAGTGTGATCGCGCGGTAGTTCCCGCAATCCAACTTTTCGCCCTTTTTGTAGATGGGACACACGATACCTTCCATCCATTCCTCCGGTAATACTTCCTCCTCCCAAATCTTGGTAATGACCCAGTGTAGTGCTCTCACCAGTGCTTCTCCACCGTATTTTAGAAGCTCGCTTGGTAGTTGATCTGCTCCAGCGGCTTTGTTGTTTTTCAACCGGTCAACCTCCTCCTCAATCTCTTGGAGGTCAGGGGCCGGAAGTCTTTCGTCCTGTGCACATACTCCAAGATCTGTTACCACGCCACCTTCGGTACTTGCAACGTCGCCATTGAGGTGCTCATCGTAATGCTGCCGCCACCTCTCGGCCACCTCACGCTCGCTCGTGAGAATATTCCCGTGATTATCTCGGCACATGTCGGCTTGTGGCACAAAGCGCGAGCGGTTCAGCTTCTCCTAGAACTTCCGTGTGTCCTTAGCGCGGTACAGCTCTTCCATCGCTTTGCGATTTCGTTCTTCCTGCTGGCGCTTCTTCATCTGGAAGACTGAGTTCTGCCTGTTCCGCGCCTGTTTGTAACGTGCCTCATTCGCTCTCGTACGGTGTTGCAGCATTCTCGCCCATGCTGCATTCTTCTCGTTTTTCAACTGTTCACATTCGCCGTCGTACCAGTCGTTTCTGTGATTCGGAGTCGCGAAGCCTAGTGCTGTAGCCGAGGTACTACCTATGGCGGATCGGATGTTCCTCCAGCCATCTTCATGTGTAGCTGCGCCAAGCTGCTCTTCCGTTGGTAGGGCCACTGCTAACTGCTGCGCGTAGTCTTCAGCCACTTCTACGTTACGAAGTTGCTCGATGTTGAGCCGCGGTGTTCGACTTCGACGCGAGGTGATAACTGTCGAAAGTTTTGAGCGCATGCATACAGCGACTAAGTAGTGATCCGAATCTATATTCGCACTGCGGCATGTGCGGACGTTGGTTATATCTGAGAAGAATTTACCACTCGACAAAGACTACCATACCACGGGAGGCTGCAAAGTTTACGCATCGCTGGCCGTTATCATTCGATACGGCGTGCAGGCTGTTTCGCCTGATTACCGGTCTGTACATTTCCTCCCTTCCTACCTGCGCGTTCATGTCGCCGACAACGATTTTCACGTCACGCGGCGAGCAACCATCGTATGTTTGCTCAAACTACGCGTAGAACGCTTCTTTCTCGTCATCAGGTCTCCCTTCGTGTGGGCAGTGGGCGTTAATGATGCTGTAGTTGAAAAAACGGCCCTTAACTCTCAACATGCACATCCTTGCGTTGATCGGCTGCCACCCGATCACACGTTGTCGCATCTTGCCCAACACTTTAAATCCTGTTCCCAATTCATTGGTGGTACCACAGCTTTGGTAGAAGGTAGCCGCTCGATGCCCGCTTTTCCACACTTTCTGTCCAGTTCAACAAAGTTCCTGCAACGCCACGCAACACGCATTCTAATATTGCATATATTTCCGCCTGAAATACTGTGTGCCACTGTCCTAAGTGGACAGAGATTTTTGTTCTAGGGCCATAGATTCCGGAGCCTGTCAGATTATTCATTTTCGAACCATCTGTGAAGAAATTTATAGAGCCTGTTGGAACGCTGGGTCCACCTCCTTCCCACTCCTGGCGGGAAGGAATGAACACATCGTAAGGTAAGTCATAATTGACTACCGTTTCCATCCAGTCACTACAAATTCCTATTGCGGGATTTATGGCAAATTCATTTAATATGCTGCGGTGTTTTTGTTCTCTTTAACCTTAGATCACTTTTTTCCGCTTTCAGCTTTATGAATTGAGCTAACGCTTGAGCTTAGCGCTTGCAGCAGCCTCATTAGTTTTAAGGCCACCAGACAAGGGAAGCGTAAGTAGTCCTGGGACGGACAATGGATTTATATATCCACATGATCATACTTGGTTTTAGGCCCCATCTTTTACCCAGGGTTTTTGAACAAACCCAAAGTGTATTGAGACCTTTCTGCACAACTGATTGGAGATGAGAGTTCCAATTCAGTTTTGCGTCGAGTATGACACCTAGATATTTTACTTCACTTGAATAAACTAAACGTGTTTGATTCAAGAAAGGGCGGGTTTCAGTTGGACCTTTCTCCGTTTGGTGAAAGGGATAATGGAAGTTTTTGTAGGATTTATGCCTAGTTGTTCCTTTTGACACCAGGAAAAAGTGTGATTTAGGGCAGATTGCAGATCTGGTAGATAGTATGATTACCTCTAAACGTTCGCTACATGGATCCTGTCCAACACACCTCCTGCAGCGCTACGATTCTGAACCCGCGGTCCTTCAGTATATCGGCGAGTATGCCGGTGCTCCCGATGAAGTTAGGAGATCTGCAGTTCCACGTACCGAGCATCCAATCGCCCAGCCCCCCCCCCCCCCCCCCCCCCTTGAAATTCACCCCTCACCCATCTTCACAGAGGTTAAACCTTTAATCTAGGATCATTATTGGTGGCTAAAATTGGTAATGCAACATACAAGTTATTTTGTAAAACTACAACATATTTTCGGTTCTATTAGCCCTTATAGGTGGATTAATCATCTTTTAGAATCACCTTAGTTTTTATTCGCCATGGTTACATTGCACAATGGGTCCAGAGTAGGCTGCGGCTTATTTTTGAAAAAGTTGTTGAAACCTGGAATTCGTAAGCTCTTTTCGATTCAAATGACACAAAAAGAGAAACCTCTGAGTTTAAGCCAAAAATATTGAGATTTATAGGTCGCGCAATCACTTCAAAGTAGAATTTTCGAGTAATAAAAAGGCGTTTTCACTTCGAGTGCCATAACTTTCTCAATTTTCAACCGATTTTCAATTTTTTTAATGAATTTCTCACAAGTTAAATTGTGAATAAACTCGTAGAACATCATTTTTTCCAAAGTCACGCAAAATATGAGTTTTAAAAGATTAAATTTATTTATTTCTTCTTTTTACAAAAAAAAAAAAATAAATTTAGAGTCCTAAAACTTTTTAACCGTTTGACCAATTTTAAATTTTTTAGCTTGCTTTTGTAGATATTTTTGTTGCCTATCTTTGTCCCAAACAAACATTTCATCAAAGTAGTCATTTTTATGATACTTTTCACCAAAAACTGCTAAAACATGCCTTAAAACTTGATTTTTAATGCAAAATTGGAGTTTTTGACGATTATTTCCAATGTTTACTCCAAACCAGATACTTAGCATCAAATTTATGGATATAGAACACATTAAAGGATTTTTTTTTTCAAATTTTTTTCCTTGCATTTCGAACAAGAAAATATTTTTTGATTCAGAACACTCCAAAAACTGAAGTTTAAGGCTTCCATATGATTATTGAGAAGAAATTTTTCACTTTGAGCCCAAAACTAAGCATGAAAACGCTGCTAAAATTTTAATTTTTCCAATAAAATACGTGTTTTTAAACGGTTTTTGGTATTTATCTATTTTGAAAAGATTTTTTAAAGGTACAGTTTATTCACAGCATTATTAGGCAACAAAAATATCTACAAAAGCAAGCTAAAAAATTAAAATTGGCCAAACGGTTAAAAAGTTATAGAACTCTGAATTTATTTTTTTTTTGTAAAAGAAGAAAAAAATAAATTAAATCTTCAAAAACTCACATTTTGCGTGACTTTGGAAAAAAATATGTTCTACGAGTTTATTCGAAATTTAACTTGTGCGAAATTCATAAAAAAAAGATTGAAAATCGGTTGAAAATTGAGAAAGTTATGGCACTTGAAGTGAAAACACCTTTTTATTACTCGAAAGTTCAACTTTGAAGCGATTGCGCGACCTCTAAATCTCAATATTTTTGGCTTAAACTCAGAGGTTTCTCTTTTTGTGTCATTTGAATCGAAAAGAGCTTACGAATTCCAGGTTTCAACAACTTTTGAAAAATAAGCCGCAGCCTAGTCCAGAGCCGCATTTACGAAGACCTAAACCTGCCTAAACCTTAAGTTTAAGATACATGATGTCTTTGGGAATGTATCTTCATATTTTTCGACCTTTTCTCTCATCATTGTGAAATTAGGGTGGTCCCTCTAGTTTAGCTGATCCAAACATCTGCTTTTTAATAGTTTTATGTACGCTTACAATATATTCTACAAAGTTGTAAAAGAACTTATTTGGAGTAAGTTTCCCGAAGAAACCATTATTCTATCTCTTATGGATCCTAACTTATATTTTTTTAAAACATATGTTTCCATATGAAAATCCGTTTTTATTCAATATAATTTTATGCGTTGATTTTTTCGCTATACTTTATTTTGAGCACTTTTAGAGCATCCAAAAATTCTCAATATTGTCGAAGACGCCAACTTTGCATCTCATCGATTTTGAGAGTTACAACTGATTTTCTATGTAAAAAACCGTATTTTTAAAATTCAATAAAATGCTTCAAACAAAAAAGGTACTCACAACTTTTTCACCCTCAATCAGAGTTTAAAATTTTCATTTTCAGTGAAAGAAATTCAACGTGAATTTTGAAAATACTCAACTGAGGGATCAATATAAAATTCATTTTGGTCACGGTGTCTTTTTTGTATAACTTTATAAAAAAAAAAATTCGGCATGTCTCAAAATTAAACAGAAGCAAGTTTGGACTTTCCCCTTTCATTTGCGACTATGACCAAAATAAACTGTCGGGGGGTCTAGAGCAACTTTTTTTTTTTGAATTTTTTTTTTCATTCAAATTAACGTTAATTTAGCCAAGAAACAAAAAAAATGCAGTGTGAATATCTGAATTAAATTAAGATGTTATATTAGCTATTATAATGACTAAGCCTTCTTAAGGGGCTGTCCATAAACCACGTTAGTCCACACACATTTTTTTATTTGTCCATACAAAATGGTCATTGGCCGAAACCCCCCCCCCCCCCACCCCCAACGACCACGTGGTTTATGGACAGCCCCTTAGGTAGTAGAACGAAGCCACGACGAAATTTCAAAAGCACATACCTAGCGAACCAAATGGTCAGTCACGCTGAAAAGTTGATCAATTAGTTTATAAGGTAACACATGATGAATTGGACATTTTTTGAAAATTGATTTTTGAAAATTTTGAACTTGGACTTTGGAACGTCAAAACGCAGTACGCTGGATAGAGTTTACCAGTGATAGCTAGCATAATTGTTGTTGTTTCGTTGGGTTATATAAACAATCGTTCTATAAATCTGTTGGAAAGCAATTTCTTCGAATCTAACCTGTAATCGCGCTGCGTAAAGATGACGCCTCCTACAGCTCACGAGGAAAATCGAAGCAATTGATTGATGCACCAAGCGAAAAGAAGAAGAAGTTTTGACATCCAAGCGGTGTGCCGTCGATTAGATCCTCGTCGCTGATTGGTCGATGGATGTAAACGGCACACCGCTTGGATGTCAAAACTCTTCTTCTTACCGCTTGGTGCATCAATCAATGTTTGTGTTTTGTGTCTCAAGAAATCAAATTTAAGACAAATATCCGAAAAAAAACAGTGCTCTTGGTAAACAATCGGTTTCTGCCGAACATTGACGTAAGAAGCGGGTATTACCCGAAGCAAATTTGCTGTCGTTGCTCATTTGCTATAAATGAAAATCAAAACGTGGAAGTCCACAAGTACAAAAACGTTCAACGTGTATCTACAAGGAGTGGAATGTTGTGTAAATGTGACGTGTGTGTGGCTGCTCGTGTGACCTTGACTCAGTTCGGCAGCTATCAGATCAACAACTCTAATAAATGTGGGAGGCCTTCGGTGTCAGAGAATTCAAAAAAGGTACGAACAGCAAAACTTTGTACGATTTGTTATTCCGAACTTTCCAAGGGCAAAAGGTATTCGTGTACTCGAGTTGAGAGGCAGCAAAACCTCCAGCAAATGGTAACAGGCGATTCACGGTCCGGCGATTCAGTAATGCTGCGTATTTGAAGGAGAACCGTGATTTAGATGGATCTATTGTATTAGCAAACATAAGAAGACAACCGTCGCACTGGGTCACGGGTTCTGCAGTTACACGCAGTACGAAAGTTTTATCCATGGATGATATGTTTCTTATCAAAAACATATGCGATTTGAGTACCAGAAAAACCTTGGGCTAAGTAGTGCTCTCCGGCGTATGGATATCGAGGTTCCCTCGAATTTACCCCAACAAATAGCAAACGCGAACCAGATGATTAAAGAGTTTTTCTCCATTACTCGCATTTCTTTCGATTTGGAGAAAGAGAAGAAGAATCCGCAAGCATGTGCGTTAACGAAACCGGCAGTTTATTGTAACGGTGTCAAGGCGTTAATACAGTTTATTCTGAAGGTGCGATCGTTGTCTCTAGCAGACGTATTCTTCAAGATAAGAGCGGATGGTGGTGGAGGACCATTCAAAATCACGTTGTCTATCGTCGAAAAAAAAAAATCAAAGAAATGAAAAAAATATCGAAGTTATCCCAAGAGTGCATGATTCCAAGAACGCTTGGGTTATTCAGAACCAATTACAAAAAATGGGAAGATGATGGTGCCGACGACAAACGAGCAAAGATTTTTTATAATTGTGTTCAATACCCTTTGCTATGTGGGTCACCCGATCAAACAACAGTGATGCTGTGTCCACCTCCCGTGCTCCATATCGTTCTTGGGACAATAAATGCAGTCTATAAGGTGGTTGAGACTACCGATCCAGCAACTTGCTGGATCGGTAGTCTCAACCACCTTATAGACTGCATTTATTGCAGAGAGTAAAAAATTCGAAGATTGAAAGTGAAGATTGACATTCTCATTTTTTCATTCGTGTTTGGTCACATTCATTGTCAGCTGAATGCCTCTCTTTTTTCATTCAATTCTCTGTCACGAATATTTTTTCGCACGTCGAAGAATGCCCAATTTCTGTTAACAGACGCTCAATCCGACTTAATTGACAAATAGAGAACATAATTAATATTCTAATTAACTACTATATACAAGTTTTGAGGTAATTGGAAGTATAATCGGGAGTTACGGTCCAGTTTTATTTCTCAGTGAAAGTTGTCAGTGACAGAAAAATGAATGAATAGGTGAAAAAATTCATTCACCAAAATGAATTTTATTTTGATCCCGCAGTTGAGAATCTTCAAAATTCACGTTGAATTTCACTCATTGAAAATGAAAATTTTAAACTCTGCCAGCAACTGATGAGCAGTGGGTAAAAGTCAGTTCTTGTCAACGACACAGCAAATATGGATTCACTGGCAGACATTGCCACAAACTACTGGAATTTGATGGGCCGCTCGGAATGTTCCGATCTGTAAGAATGTATTAAAATTTCTCATACTATAACTGTAACTAATTTGTTACAAAGACGGTCACGTTTCAGATTTTTAATAGCAAACTCGTTTGTTTGTTAGAGTAGGCTTTAAGCTGCAAAATATTTTATTTAATTTCAAGTTGCATGTTTTAGATTTCACAGTACTTACATTTGTTGTCTTCTACGTTAACTGTCCGTCTACTTGTAACAAATATGTAGTTGTTTTATATGTCCCTTTAGAAGTTAAGCAATAATTAGAATTCAAACAATTTCAATAGGTATAAGCATTACTTACTTTAGTTTAGAAACACATTTAGGCTAACAACTGTTTGATTATGAAATTTAGGATAATAAATTTAGGGTAATACGTTTAGCTTTCAAAACAATTATTCTGGCTATTTACTACGAACGTTTTAACAAAGATATCGATTTTTCCCTGACATTCTATATGACACATCATGTTGTTCCGATTACCGAATCGGTTGAACCGAAAGCGATTGTCAGAAAACGGGGGGTCTTGTACCGTTGCGCACATAATTATATATTTTGTATAGGTACTCGACAGTTTCGCTGCCGTTTTCAAGGCTTGCCTACAAGAAAAACTTGAAGTTGGCTACCAAGACTCACTTGAAGAATTTACAGCACACTGGATCGAGGCGAAACTTCCGAACAGTTCCAAGTTCCACATCCTGCGATTCCATGTTCCAGAATTTTGCAATTCCGTTGGATCAGGATTAGGACGATATGGCGAACAGGCTAGTGAGACCGTCCATTTTGATTTTGGTCTAACTTGGGACAAGTTAAAAGTTCCAGAGTCATCAGAGCACTACGACGATCACTTGCTTCGTTCAGTTGTTTTGTATAACAGTAACCATTTGTAAAGACATACAAAATCAATTCTTTAACATATCCGTTTGAATTCTAATAGCAATAAATATTTATGCTTTATATCATACATTTTATCTTAGTAGCATTACTCTTCTTTATGTACCAAATCTGTAATTGTTTTGAAAAAGAATAGTGGGCGTTGATACATGTTTAAAGGATTTTTTTTTTACAAGAAACAAGACTTTCCAAGACTACGAAGCGTAATGATGCTTGTTAAAAAAGGTATTGACAATAAACCGATTGAATATTATAATTGGCATGTTCTAATGAACATTTCGTCATTTATTCGTTCGGATATGGCTTAATAACTTTTTCCACAAACTTCTTATGGTATTTCAGAAGTCTAATTTACCGCGAAATTTTATATGAAAATTCATCAGCGTGTTGATTTGAGGGTATACTGGGTGCCCTCTAGCAGCTTTTCTTCAAAAAATTCCCATAGAAAATTCTATGTAAAGTTTGATCGGCGAAAATACAGTTTCTCAAATCAAGCTGATTTTTAGCACAGTTGATATGGTACCTAATTGAAATTAAAAAAGTAGGTTGTGCAGGTAGCGAGACTTAACATTTTTCATTTAATTGTGTCCTCGCTAATATGCATCATATGACGCATTCCGTCAAATTTTGATTCACGCCAAGAAATTTGCTACTTTCTGTAGGCAGTTTTCAAAGTTTCGAATATTATTAGAAGGATATAAGTAAATATCTTCATTTTGGTGCAAAAAGAATAAAAATCGATAGCAGGTGCCCGGAAATATCGCTTGATTAAGTTCAAAAACCGCGGTGTAGAAGTGCGTAGAATGTGTCATATACAGAAAATTTTTGAAAAAAAATTACTCCAGAACCCCCGACAGTTTATTTCGGTGTTGATCGTAAATGAAAGAAGGAAGTCTCAGCTTAACTGTGTCAAATTTTCAGACATGCCGAATTTTTTGTTTTGAATTTGTTCTACGCAACACACCGTGTGGTGAATGAATTTTTTTCACCTATTCATTCATTTTTCTGTCACTGACTATTTTCACTGAGAAATATAACTGGACCGTAACTCCCGATTATACTTCCAATCACCACAACACTTGTGAATAGTAGTTAATTAGAATATTGATTATGTTCTCTATTTGTCCATTAAGTCGGAATGTGCGTCAGTTAACACAGTTAACAGAAATTGAACATTTTACGACGTGCGAAAAAATATTCGTGACAGAGAATTGAATGAAAAAAGAGAGGTATTCAGCTGACAATGAATGTGGCCGAACACGAATGAAAAAATGAGAATGTCAATCTTCACTTTTAATCTTCGATTTTTTTACTCTCTGCCCTCAATAGAACAGAGTACGATCTTTTTAATGAAAATCGGCGATTGAAAATCCATTTGCTCCTTTTTGAGATATGACATTTTGAAAAAAAAAAAAAAGTGATTTTTTGAAGAAAAACAACCCAATATCTTTTTAACTATGAGAGATCGAACATTGAGCTCTTTGGAAAAAAAAATATGCGTCATTAATAGTTCTACAAGTGCTCGAAACAAAGTTTTTACGAGAAACGAATGGATTAAATGTTATTGCAAGAAAACTGAATTTCATGGATCACTCTAACATGATTCTTTTAAAAAAATATAAGTTAGGAACCATAAGAGATAGAATAATGGTTCTCGGGAAACTTACTCCAAATTAGTTCTTTACAACTTTGTAGAACATTTTGTAAGCGTACATTAAACTATTAAAAAGCAGATGTTTAAATCAGCTAAACTAGAGGGTCCATCCCAATTTCACAATGATGAGAAAATAGGTCGAAAAATATAAAGAAACTTTTCCAAAGACATCATGTATCTTAAACTTAAGGATTAGGCACAAACATTCTTTTTTTTTATCTGTATTAACGAGATTTTTAGCCCTAGGCTAGTTCATCTCGGGAACTACGCTTTACTTCCCTTCCGAAGGAAGAACTCACATTTTGCGAGTTTGTCGGGAGTGGGATTCGATCCCAGGTCCTCGGCGTGATAGTCAAGTGTTCTAACCATTACACCAGGTCCGCTCCACACAAACATTCTTCGTAAATGCGGCTCTGGACCGATTGTGCATTGTATGTCAAGTAAATTTAATAGCTGGGATCATTACAATTAGATTAGCGTTTTAGATAAGTGACTTCGAAAACTTTGACCCATTCTCACCCCCTCTAAGGGGTGAGATTGGGTCAATTTTCAATGATTTGTAGTTTAGTAAAAAATCCCTATAATTTGGTACTTCCTTGCTAAACTATGATTACTACATAGAAGAGTATACTTATGCTAAATAAGTTATTCCGACTGCAACTGCATTTGTTATTTAACAAACAATCTCTGAGTATCCTTTTTTGACCCATTCTCACCCCCAACGACGGTATAATGCATCTAGGAAAATGTCATTTGCGAGCTTTTTGGTCGAAATAGTGCTAAAATACCACTACCACCATTGCATTGGTACTACCTCCACTAAGGGAGCGTTTACCCTAAATAAAATAAAATAAAGCAGAATCTGTAGTGTCTCGCCAAGTATAAATCGATGTCGTATATTAATAATTGAACTCATCCTATACAGCCCTGCTAAGCATATCTGTTTCATGTTGTTTTGCATACAAGCCGTGTTTTTCTCAGTCACATGGCCATTTGAAGTTAATTCATTTTTTATTTCATCTTCACAAATACATATTCCACGATAACGTTAAGCTTGACGTTAAGCATCTTTCTGACAATGATTTTAAGATATAATAGAAGTAAGAGCGGTGGGACAGTATGCGTAGAAAAACAACAAGGTACAGCTTTGCTTTGAAGGGCAGTAAACTCCTCAACTCCTTAACAGGTGTCTTTAATCCCAAGCCAAAGCAGGTACATATCTTCCGTCGTAGACTTCAACCAACCCGGAAACGAGCAACCAACAGTGTAATCTTCACTTTTCTTTCGCCTTTAATTTTGTGCCAAAGAAAAGAAAGCATTGAAAAAGCTTTTCCTTATGGGATTTAATGGTCTGCTAATAAGCTTCAAATGGCACACAGGAAGTGGTTCTTTTTGTGGTGCGTAAGCATAGAAGAATTCGATTTGAAAAAGAGAGTTTTTTTTTCTTGGCTTTAACTGTCAGAAGCCGATTTGTGAAAACTCTATTAACTTGTCTTTTTGGCATCAGAAAAGATTCAAAGACAGATCGGTTCACAGTGAAAAGTTCTTTTTGTTGCTCAAACTCTTTGTTTGATATTTGCATACCATTTATTAATTTTATTTTCTCAAATAGTGCTTCTCATCACATGCTTCAACTGACGTAATGAACCCCACACCAAGACAGGAAAATGTGGACAAGAAATTCAAACTCAAGACTGTCCCGTAAATTTATGATCCAAGCGCACCTTCATTTAAAGCCTAAAGAACATACGACAAGACCATTCAAAAGGGCCACTCCATCAGTTTTATGGCACTTCAAACTGCTCTAACTAGAATTTTGTCATCTACTACTTGGCATGGCAGAGGACCCTTCCGCCGTGCGTGTGACCGTAAACTTCCAGCTGCGTGCTCGGCCTTTCTTTCTGCTTGGGCGCACCGAGAGCGAGCAATGTCGTCCACGCTTGAAGCCTACAGGAAATCGATCTGAAGCTGTTTGGCTGAAAACCGTAAAATTTAAACCTTATTAACGTCACAGCGAGCGTCCGGTTGGTTCGATGGAATACAATTCTCGACTCTGGAAACCGAACTCGAAGCATCAGAACTAGAGCTCCCTGATGCTATATGTAGGGCATGGTTCCGTATGGGATTTTCGTTGAAGAGTCGTGAGGGGAGAAGAGGGTGAACACAGAAAAAGCGGTGAATTCACACTTACGCCCCTCGCTTGTGAACGAACTCAACTCCAGGAAGAAACGATATCAACAAAAGAAAAAGTCCTGAATCATTCTCTTATTTAGGAGGAAAGCCTCTATACGGTGTGTATGTAAACATAACGAACGACAGAAGCGCGGCTGGTAGCAGCTTGTTTGAGGTGCGCGTCGATTAATGGATGTAGGTTTAATCCAATTAGCGGTGAAATTAGGATAACAAACAAATTTCATTAAAATTATAAAATGATACCAAATTAAATTGGTCAGGCTTGTCAACGGGCTGCAACGGATGTGTTAGAATGCGTACATGTTCATCAAATGGATAGTGTCGTAAATTTGCTCACGAATGGAGCTCTCGCACTGTGCCTGTTCTCACTTCGAGGAACTGAAAACGACCGCCGCAGTCATTCAATTTCGGCTGAAAAACAAGTACTGAGACTGATACTTAGCACTTAGCAGTCCTGCAAGGGACGAGTTGATTGGGAAGAAAAGATAGTCGCGAGCAAAATGTTGTGAGCATAATACTACGAGACACGAACATCCGAACGAGAAGGGAGTACCGCCATGTAGAGAGCACTGGTAACTTCACAAATTAGTTACATGGGTCTCCCCCAGCGCTCATGCTTAAGCCCCCTTCTTTACAATTTTTACGTCAGAGATATCGACGAATGTCTCGTGGAAAATTGCACGCTACGACAGCTTGCGGATGACGCCGTGGTTTCTATCACCGGACCAGAGGCGGTAGATCTGCAAGGACCATTGCAAGATACTCTGGACAATTTGTCTGCTTGGGCTGTAAAGCTGGGTATCGAATTCTCTCCGGAGAAAACTGAGTTAGTTGTCTTTTCTAGGAAGCGTGATCCAGCCGATCTAGAGCTTCAATTTTTGGTTAAGGAACTCACTCAAGCTCTTTCACATATGTATGTAGGGGTCTGGTTCGACTCTAAAGGCACCTGGGTAAAGCACATTTATTATCTGAATCAGAAGTGTCAACAACGAATCAACTTCATGCGTACACTCACCGGAACATGGTGGGGAGCCCACCCGGAAGATCTGATAAAGCTTTATCGTACAACGATACTGTCGGTTCTCGAATACGGTAGCTTTTGCTTTCAGTCCGCCGCGAAAACACACATCCTAAAGCTAGAGCGTATCCAGTATCGTTGTCTTCGGATCGCGTTAGGCTGCATGAACTCGACGCACACAATGAATTTGGAGGTACTAGCAGCAGTACTCCCTTTATCAGATCGTTTCGTGGAATTGTCGTTAAGGTTCCTCATCCGCTGTGAGGTGCTGAACCCATTGGTAATTGAAAATTTTGAAAAGCTAATCGAACGATTTCATCAAACATTATCCCAAGCAACACACATGTTATAATAGAGTAACGACAGCGCAAGTTTTGGTTGTATAGAAGTTTATTTTACGTAATTCTAACATTGTGTTGGAATAACGTAAAATAAACTTCTATACAACCAAAATTTGCGCTGTCGTAACTTTTATATAACATGTGTGTTACTTGGGATGACAGTGTACTACTCGTACATGACTCTGGAGGTTCACCCTTCTTTGAATGTTCTCAACCGCGATTGCTTCCCAGACTTCTTCAATTCCACTATAGGTTTTGATCTGACCATGACGCAAGAAATCCGTGGAATCCCAGATCAGCTCCGATCGGAGCACATCCCAAAAATTTTTGCAAGCAAGTTTGGTCATGTCAGTTGCGACAGAAGGTTTTTCACTGACGGGTCAAAAACAAATGATTCCACTGGATTTGGTGTATTTAATGTGCTTCATAGCGCCGCCCATAAACTTCAAAGTCCTTGCTCAGTAATTGGCGGCTATACACTACGCATTAGAGCGAATCGCCTCTCTTCCCTCTGATCAATATTTTTACGGATAGTCTCAGTTCAATTGAAGCTATTCGCTCAATGAGGCCGGTAAAGCACTCCACATCTAAGCGAAATACGATCATTTTTGAGTGCTCTATCGAATCAAGCATATAACATCACCTTGGTTTGGGTCCCTTCGCGTTGCTCGATCCCGGGCAATGAGAAAGCGAATTCACTCGCCAAGGTGGGCGCTATGGAAGGCGATATTTATGACCGTCATATCGTCTTCAATGAATTTTTTTCGATTGCTCGTCAGCATGCCTTGGTCAGTTGGCAACAAAAATGGGATGCAGGAGAATTGGGCAGGTGGTTTCATTCAATTCTCCCACAGGTATCGAAGACGGCGTGGTTCAAGGGGTTGGACGTGGGTCGAGATTTTATCAAGATAATGTGTCGACTAATGTCCAATCACTACTCTCTGGGCTCGCACTTCTATCGAATAGGGCTCACAGGTAGCAATCGCTGTAGCTGTGGTGCAGGCTATCAAGATATCAACCATGTTGTGTGGAAATACCCCGAGTACGGTATTGCTCGATCCGATTTATGTGCATCCCTCAGGGCCCGAGGGAAACCAGAAAAGGAAGACATTAGAGATGTGTTGGTAAACTTGATCTTGAGTACATGAAGCTTGTGTACGACTTCTTGAAACAAGCTGAAGTCTTCGTTTGATATCCTCGTCTTGTTGTTCTACTTGTCCACCTCGTGTCCCTTCGAAAACCGTTTGTTTGTATCGTTGCAGGTTGTTTGTCCACTCTATGCTTGACCAGCAGCAAATACGTCACGCCATGCTGCAGAGAGTCAACGAAAAGCCCCATTATCCCATCCCTTCCTTAAAAACTATTGTTCCCTCTAACCTCGACCAAACCGCGAGTTTTACGGTTCCCCAAAGCTAACCTAGTAAATAAGACACAAACATGAAATTGTAAAAATGTTTCAAATTGAATTCGACTCCGTTATGCCCGATGGCGCATGAGCCTTTAATAAACGATTAAGTAAAAAAATAGAGAGCACTGGTGATAAGGGCTCAGAGCAACTGCCATGAGGGCTAGAAACTTCCACGACGATATGCCCGTTTTGGAGCCAAACCCCCATCCATCTGGGATCCCCGGATAGTCCGGAAGGTGACTCGAAAGTTGATTGATCATGCACATAAGATCGGCCATTTGCCCAAAGTATTCCCCAACAGCATAGTTGGAAGTGCTCACTGGTCATTGAGCCGAAGCGAGGATCAAGTGAGGACACAGGTAAAACCTCAATCAAGATAACGCTATGAAGTGTACTAAACACCCCCCCTCCCTTCGAGCAAAATCCCGTGGTTTTACCGAGGTATTACTGTTAAACCCAACTTACCTTACCGATCATGCTGTACATAGTAGCCGTCTCCATTCCACTCGGTCCACGGCTGTGTGTCTCCAGTTCCGCACTCTGCGTAGGGTCCGCAGATCGTCCTCCACTTGGTCGACCCACCTAGCTCAATGTGCATCACGTCCATGTTTCGTGCCCATAGAGGACTACCGGTCTAATCAGCGTTTTGTCAATAGTTAACTTCGCGTGACGGCGAATTTTGTTCGCTCATACCCAAGTAACAATTTCATTGCTGATTGGTTTTGTTTGGGTTTTATTAGGGTTTTATTACAGCAATAATTAAAACTCGCAGTTTTATGACTGGTTTTATGAAAACCATTGATAAAATGTTTTATAGTATACTTGAAAATATCCATAAAGACAGATTTTAAGAGTAAACAAAACTTTCCGACTTGTAAACCTTCTGGCAATTATTATTACCACAATAAAACTGTTAAAACTCTCAACAGGTGGCGATCCATTCGATTAGTAACGACTATTGGTGGAAAGGCAGAACTACGACATTTTTTATTTTATTGCGGTCATCATAAAGGTAAACTTGCTTTCGTTTTATTTTCGCTGATTATGGTTGTCGCCATATTTAAGAATTAGCTAACGTGAATGGAATATAGTTAATTTTGCTCAAATTAGCAATGAATTGATAGTTTGCCACAGTTTGCTACTATGTCCATAACAGGCTCACATAAATAAACTCTCTCTGCTGAGTTTTCTTGTGATTCGAGATAGTTTTACTAAATAAACATATTGATTTATTTCATTCCAAGATGATAATATTCACTATTTTTAAAGGCATTAATTTTATGATTCTGCCACCCCAATATTCACGATAAAATTGAATGCGCACAAGCCTACAAACACAATAACAACTAAAATATTACTGTTGGTGCAGGTTCGGGATTTCCGGTGGAATTTCACAGGTGGAAAATCGAATTCTGGCTGTAGAGTAGCTCTATGCTGTGCGGGTGGTGGTGGTATAGGATTTTGAGCTACTTCGCGTTCAACAATGCTCACGCAGTTTCGGCTAACTGCCACTAGGAGAACTTCTTCTTTGAAATGGAAACTTCTGGCACTCTAGCAATAACTTTATTCACTTTGAACTTTGATTTAGGCACAATTTAGGGAGTAGTTTATTTTTTGCGAGTTCAACTTAGACTAATTTATTAAATTAAAACTATTCAAGCAGGAAGCTTCATGGCTACTACTACAAGCTTATTCAAACCTTACTCTATTAGTTTCTAGCACTACTACAGTTGTCTAGTCCATTTTGCGGTACTAGATTATGAGCGGGTTCGGCGAGAACCTATAGAAATATACTGAGAACTAGTTGAGAACAAACAATTACTTTGAAATGAGCGCTTCTACTTACGAATGATGTATCGTCCTGAACTTTACGTGCCATCGAAAAAGCTTCTCTGCATATTGAGCTGTCATAGTTTAAAAAAAAACAACAACAATAGAGAATGGGAAATTTTTCTACTAGGTTTTAAAACGGGTTTATTGCTACTCTTAATGCGGTTTGCAAAACCTCTCCGAGAGTGGTCCATTTAGCCGGAAGATGCTCTTAAAAGAGGTTATCAAGAGGTTTTGATGTATAAATCAGTTTTATTGCGAGTTTTATAAAATTGGTCATGAAGATCTCTTGTAGAGCCGAACAAAACTTAAAATGTTACTTGGGTAGAGTTCTGCGGAGTCCAAAGTAAGCTCAATTTCCTGCCACAATGCGTCTCTGAATTTCTCTGCCGGTGTCGTTGTCGGCGGTCACCAATGAGCCTGAGTACACGAATTCTTCAACCGCTTCGATTTTATCACCGTCGATAGAAATTCGGGGTGGCGGGTGCGGTGATTACTCCCTAGAGCCCTTTACCATCATGTACTTTGTCTTCGACACATTAATTACTAATCCGATTCACCTGGCCTCACTCTTTAGTCGGATGTACGTTTCCACCATTGTCTCAAATTCACGAGCTATAATATCAATATCATAAGCGAAACCAAGCAGCTGAACGGACTTGGAGAAAATCGTCCCACTCATGTTTATCCCCGCCCTCCTTATTACACCCCCTAAAGCAATGTTGAACAGCAAGCACGAAAGACCATCACCTTGCCGTAACCCTCTGCGAGATTCGAAGGGACTCGAGAGTGCCCCTGATACTCGAACTACGCACATCACTCGATCCATCGTCGCCTTGATTAATCGTATCAGTTTATCCGGGTATCCGTTTTCGTGCATAATCTGCCATAGCTGTTCTCGATCGATCGTATCATACGCCGATTTAAAATCGGTGAACAGGTGATGTGTGGGCACGTTGTATTCGCGGCATTTCTGCAACACCTGCCGGATGGCGAACATCTGGTCCGTTGTAGCGCGTTCACCCATAAATCCAGCCTGATATTGCCCCACGAACTCTCTTGCAATCGGTGATAGACGGCGGCATAAAATTTGAGAGAGTATCTCATAGACAGCACTCAGTAGTGTGATCGCGCGATAGTTCCCGCAATCCAACTTATCGCCCTTTTTGTAGATGGAACACACGATACCTTCCATCCATTCCTCCGATAATACTTCCTCCTCCCAAATTATGGTAATGACTCAGTGTAGTGCTCTCACCAGTGCTTCTCCACCGTATTTTAGAAGCTCGCTTGGTAGTTGATCTGCTCCAGCGCCTTGTTGTTTTTCAACCGGCCAACCTCCTCCTCAATCTCTTGGAGGTCAGGGGCCGGAAGTCTATCGTCCTGTGCACATACTCCTAGATCTGTTACCACGCCACCTTCGGTACTTGCAACGTCGCCATTGAGGTGCTCATCGTAATGCTGCCGCCACCTGTCGACCACCTCACGCTCGGTCGTGAGAATATTCCCGTGGTTATCTCGGCACATGTCGGCTTGTGGCACAAAGCCTCTGCGCGCCTCAGCTTCTCGTAGAACTTTCGTGTGTCCTTAGCGCGGTACAGCTCTTCCATCGCTTCGCGATCTCGTTCTTCCTGCTGGCGCTTCTTCATCCGGAAGACTGAGTTCCGCGCCTGTTTGTAACGTGCCTCATTCGCTCTCGTACGGTGTTGCAGCATTCTCGCCCATGCTGCATTCTTTTCGTTTTTCAACTGTTCACATTCGCCGTCGTACCAGTCGTTTCTGTGATTCGCAGTTGCAAAGCCTAGTGCTGTAGCCGCGGTACTACCTATAGCGGATCGAATGACGCTCCAGCCATCTTCAAGTGTAGCTGCCCCAAGCTGCTCTTCCGTTGGTAGGGCCATTGCTAACTGCTGCGCGTAGTCTTGAGCCACTTCTACGTTACGCAGCTGCTCGATGTTTAGCCGCGGCGTTCGTCTTCGACGCGTGGTAATAAATGTCGAAAGTTTTGAGCGCATGCATACAGCGACTAAGTAGTGATCCGAATCTATATTCGCACTGCGGCATGTGCGGACATTGCAATGCATATAACCAATGCATTGGTTATATCCGGGGCCCATATAGCCGAGGCGGTAAACGCACCGGTATTCAGCATGACCATGCTGAGGGTGACGGGTTCGATTCCCGGTCGGTCCAGGATCTTTTCGTAAAGGAAATTTCCTTGACTTCCTTGGGCATAAGAGTATCTTCGTGCCTGCCACACGATATACGCATGCAAAATGGTCATTGGCAGAGGAAGCTCTCAGTTAATAACTGTGGAAGTGCTCATAGAACACTAAGCTGAGAAGCAGGCTTTGTCCCAGTGAGGACGTTACGCCAAGAAGAGGAGTGGTTATATCCGAAAAGAATTTACCGTCGATTACAACGTGGTCGATCTGGTTTCCTGTTTGATGGTCGGGTGATCTCCAGGTGGCTTTGTGGATATCTTTGCGGGGGAAGAAGGTGCTTCGGACTACCATACCACGGGAGGCTGCAAAGTTTACGCATCGCTGGCCGTTATCATTCGATACGGCGTGCAGGCTGTTTTGCCCGATTACCGGTCTGTACATTTCTGGCAGTAATAAGGGTCAAATTCTTTCGAGAATGCTTCAGAGCATTTATCAGCATAAAACTTTTGATAAACCCTGTCGCATTATTGATTTTGCAACATTCCGTGCTCTTTCCATTGTCTCGTTCGCGAAATAAAATTGAAGAAGGAGCTTCAAAGAACAGTTGCATTGAATAGGGGTGATTGTTCTCAATAAAGATTGTTTGTTTTTCACAGGATTTATAATCGAGACGAGACCATCCCAAATGAATCATAAAGAATCAACATACCCAGAAGCAATGTATCGATATGTAGGTCGTAATCGGCTTCTTTATAATTGACGAAGAAGTTGTGAGCATACAGCTGTCGGCAATTAAGCTTCCTTTCACACGATCAATGAACGAATCACGAACGATGATGAAACCGCTTATTCAGTGAGATTGTATAGACGTGTTTGTATATATTATAGTTCTTTTATAAAACTGTAAAACTTTAGTGACAGGTAAAAGTTCGATCAATTTTGTTTTATTTTGGAAGATCCATGATCTACACTACTTTACAATTGCAGTTTCCAGATACCTTCTATTTAAATGTTCTCCCCTTCATTGAAATTCAGACACAAAAAGCGAAATGTTAAGAAAACCTGAGACAAGAAAACCATCTCTAAAAAGTAAACTGAGCATTCACTCATTAAAATTAAGAAGCTTACACAGTTCCTGCAATCTTAAGACTTCGAAACGGAACCAATCAAAAACCGTTAGAGAGGCCTGCTGGTCAAATAACTTCCTTCCTTCCTTCCTTGGCCATTTCGACTCGGATGCAAATGTATGTAGACCACACGCTCCTCCGAGAGCTCTTAATTTCATGCTCACACGGGATTATCCCAAAGATCAACAACGTTCCACTCAACTGCCGACAAGTTAATCCCATTCCTGGATGTGTTTTTCCTCCCCTCCCTGTCCTACGAACGCCGACTGGACTGACCTACATCAAAGGAAGTGATCCTGATCCCAAAATTCAAAAGCTACCGAACAACAGAAATAAAGGCATAGGAAGATCGGAAACCGGAGATTCGAAGCCAATTTGCTGGCGATTTTCACCATTTCGTTTGTTTCCCTAAATTGAAAGATTGCTTCTTCCGAATCATTATTGCCACCGTTACCACCACAGCACCCCGGGAAGCGGAGCAGACACCTACACAATGGGGTCATTTTTTCCATTCGGGAACTCGGCTGGCATCAGGACTTTTGAAGTCGCCTTACAAATAAAAATATTAATAACAATCATATTTCGTGTGTTCAGCTTTTATTGTTCGGTGTAATTCGTTTTCCACCATGAACGCCATGTTCCAGGCTGCAACCTAATAACGATGGATTTTATATTGTGAATTATTTTTGCAACCTCATTTACCGCCACATTATAGTCGTAAAACCGTATGTCCGTGCATCCCGTGTGGGAGAGGTGAGGAAACATCCGGTACTTTACAGTCGTTCCTTATGAGAGTAAACTAATTAAGACGATGGCTTTTTATGAACGCCAGAATGGTTGCGAACGGTAGCTTGGTTTCTTATTGAGATGTGACTGACGTTTGAAAATGGACCTAGTCGATAAAAGTTGATAAATTATTCGCATTTCCTGTTAGGAGGTTATTTAGGATATCTATCTGGATAATGCGAACGAAGAATGTGAACTAAAATGCTGTCCATCGTTGATTTTTTCAGTTACATGACACCTTGAATTGGTGGACCTCTATTACTGGGAACAAATGGTCTGTTGTGCTATTGTAAGTCGGAGAGCATGGGGCAGCAGGAATTATAGTCCCGAGGCCTGACGAAAGAAACACCCCCTCCCCCTCTTGCGAGTCAGCCGCGTAGTCGCCGGCTAAGAATAGGAATACTAACCCCAATTCAAGGTGTCAAGCGACCCGTGCCGAGGAATGAGTGACCGAGGCGGTGAAAAAGATGCTCGATCGTTAACCCGTTGGTCCACAACTGCAAAATAAAAGTTCAAAAAATTATCAACATCTCATTTTTTAACAGAATTTGACCAAATTTTGAACACATACTCGCACATACATGATAAACTTTTGAGTTTATGTAGTGCACCGAGGTTCCACATAGATAAAACATGTGATTACAGGTTAGCTCAATGAACTCATGGCCAAATATCTCTAATTGTAGTTCATTTACAGTTCTTTGAAGACTTCGCTTAGGTCATCAAATTTTGCTAGGAATAGTTGTTATAAGCCTTCTCATGACACATGATAGAATATGAGTTTATGTACAGAGGTTGCACATACAGTGTATCAAACAATTGTCCGTACAGTAATTTTTTGGTCAACATAATTTTTCATTAAATGTTTATAACTTTTTTATACGTCAATCAATACCGCTGAAATTTTGACCAATTATAACCCATATTTTAAAGCTCCATTGGTAAAATTTTGAGCGAGATCGAATAAGTTTTCTGAAAGTTATAGACGTTCAGTAAAACTTATATGATTTTTGAACATATTTTTAAAACATTATACCTATCTCAATATGTACTTGATGAAACTTTTTCAATTTTTTTGTGTTACAGCTTATACCTAAGGCTTTCATATGCAGCTTCATTTGAGGTTTTATGTTGACTACAAAAATTTGAAAAATCTGTATATGTCCAGAGTGTCATTTGGAAATTTATCATATTTTGATCAATAAAAGTGCCAAGTATTTTCAACTTTTTTGAACTCGCTTAATGTTATATTTTTATACAGGACCTACTAAACAACATATGAAGAGTAGGTCCTATGGATTTTTCGTTCAGTTAATGCACTTTTATTGGTGGAAAACGTTTGGCAGATTATATGTGCAAAATATAGTAAATTTTTAAACATCGTCAGCTACATAAGCACATTTTTCATATTTTTTGTAGTGAATATAAAATCTTAAACATAGCTGCATATGAAAGCCTTAGGTATAAGATGTAACACATAAAAAATTGAAAAAAACTGACAGTAATATGAACATCTATTGACATGTGGAATCACAACACAATATACTTTTAATTGAATTTGTTACACCAATGTAATGTTTACTTCCTATAGGCCCTAAGAACTTCTACCGTAAATTGACGTAATGACAAATTTTGATACAAAATGCACTCCACCGATATCCATATGGATGCATACTACCAAATTTCAATGTTGTTCATGATAATTTATGTTATTGATGCCTTTAATTCATGATTCTGTTATGAAATGTGGTGTTATTCTATAGGAAACTCGATTTTTTAGAGGTTAGGCCCTTTAAAAGGGCGTAACTCGAAATTTCGCCCAACGATGATTTTAAAAATTTGTCCAGAGGTGTAGGATAGATAAATAAAGAGAATGGCGTTTCAGGTTCTGATGGTATATTTTATTTTATAATAACGGTAAATGAAGCACACAGATCGAAAAAAGAATGTAAAATTGTGTGACATATGATGCACATGATTGGAGCGTGGGATTTCACAGAAGTTTACATGACATATCATGTAAATGTCATAAAATATCATGTAAACTTACATTATATGTCATGTAATTCAGCATGACTCTGAGTGTTTACATGACATATAACGCAAATTTACATGATATATCATGTAAACCATCAGAACAGTAAATTTACATGACAAAAACTAAGTTTACATGACGTGTAAATCTCATTATTTTTATCTGTGCACCGTGATTGAGGTATAATGTTTTAAAAATGTGTTCAAAAATTTTAGAAGTTTTACTAAAATTCTATTCGATCTCGCTCAAAATTTTACCAATGGAGCTTTAATATTTGGTTCATGATTGGTCAAAATTTCAGCGTTTTTTATTGACGCATAAAAAAGTTATATGTATACATTTGAATGAAAAATTATTTCGACAAAAAAATTCCTGTACGGACAATTGTTTGATACACTGTACGTAAAATATGTGATTACGGTTTATCAACAGTTCCATGAACTCAAGGCCTGACTTCAGCTAGGTCATCCCGGGTACTCAGAAATCTAGTCGAGGAATTTACGTATTCCTGTTCGGTGAAGTATTGGTTTCTGGAGCTAACCACTGTTTTCAGCATGAGAATAATCAAGCAAATAACTCTCGTTTTAGTCAATCTACGGTTCCCTGAAGTCAAGGCGTGATCGTCCTAATTGTCTGCAATACGTTAACATAACAAACATTTTACAGATTTTCAAGTATTGGTGCTATTAAGAGCGATAAAAACAAAATTATCTATGGTGATTATTTCGAGTAATTATATTCGGACGGAATCGGACAATGCATCGGGAGATTCAGAAAATATAAACAGTAGTACAAGGGCAACACATGATCTAAAGATGTCTCCGATGACCTATGGGGTCAATATGGGAATCATATCTAGTGTTTAATGTCATTTGAAAACAACAAACGTAAATGTAGACTTTGGTTCAGGAATGTGCAATCTCAAAATCGAACCTGTAGCAACTTCAACTATCATTAGGCAACAGAATATGTAAACTCCCAATGGAAATACTTCGTTAAGAGGAAAGTTGTAGTGGCCTTAATCGTACTTGGCCTTAATCTTACCCTACTTAACCCAGTGCCTCACCGGCCTTACTCCGTCCAAAAGTCCTAGAAAGTTTTGATCCCGTATATTTCAGAAACAAGAGTGTTGTGCGAATTTGAATACAAAATTTGGTCAAATTCTGTTGAAAAATGGGCTGATGGCGATATTTTGAACCTTTATTTCGCAGCTGGGGACAAACGGGTTAAGAAGAAGCGAGGAAGTAGGAGCGGGAAGCTGTGCACGCAGCTCCAGCGTGGGAGCTCCGATCCACTCCCCGGCAAGCCAGCCGGTGGAAATACTGAACGGAGCATGGTTGATTAGGGACATCAACCAAAAGAGAAAAGGACTGTCCACGATCGAGGTGGCAACATCATCGACTTTGCGTCCACGACCGGAAAACGGACCCTGTTGCGACTTCGTAAGTAGACGGACGATTCCAACCAGGATCACGTGAGACTCGTGAAGACTGCAGTGGCGGCGGAACCGGTGAAAGTAAAGGTTACGAAGTCTACCCCAGACGGAGGCCTTCGCTTTCGCAGGAAGTCCAAAAGGTGTGGCGGATGCAACCCCGGAAGTCGGCAGTAATACCGACAAGTCGGACCCCAGCCAGACGTCCCAAAAAGCTGGGAAGGGTGGGCTTGAAAAGGCTGGACCGTAGCGGATGGAAGGGAGGACCCCCCTTGGGAGAAGGTCGAGCGGGAAGAGGAAGAAGAAAAAGCCGTAAGTAGGCGTAAAAGTGTAGGTGCCAAGCGCGAGAAAGGCGACGCGCTTGTCATCAAGACCGAACAGTCTAAGTACTCGGACGTCTTGAAAACGATGCGAAGCAACGCCAACCTCGCGGAAGAATGGCGAGATGATCCTGGAGCTGAAGCGCGATAGGGATCGCAAGGTTACAAATGTTTGGCGGAAGAGGTCCTTGGCGATGGGGTAGAGGTGAGGGCTTTCACACAAGAGGTCACTCTGAAGATGAAAAACCTAGACGAAGTCACCGAAGAGGAAGAGCTCGTCACGGCACAGCTGCAACAGTGCGACGTACAGGTGGCCACCGCGGCCGTTAGGCTACGGAAGGGACCGGCAAGGACACAGGTACCCGCCGGCAACGGCAATTGAGTCGCGGATGGGTCCAGAAAAAAGGCGGCGATATGGACGACAGGTAAATATCCCTGGTTAACGGTACTTAAGAGAGTTCGACTGATATGTATGATCTATAGATATAGCTACTTTATCGGCGCTGCAGTCTTGAAGAAGACTCGAAACAGAGTCGAAACGTCGGGACAAATCTAAAACAGTCGTTTTGATTCCCCAAGACTGCAGCGCTGATAAAGTAGCTAGGTAAATATCCCGTTCAGGAGTTGGTGTCTACTACCAATGAGGGCATCGTGGTCGCCGAAGTAAACGGGGTCTGCTTCTGTGCTGTTATGCGCCTCCGCGGTGGCCGATCGAGCAGTTCACGCAGATGCTGGACTGTATTACCCAAGTAAAGTAGGTTTAAAGTCGAAAGTGGCGCTATTATTGTTGATTTAAAGCAAGCTTTACTGTGGTGATTGCTAAAGCATATAAAATGCTTGTACCTTATAGCTAATGCAATCAAATCGTATGTAATGCATACTTAATGCATCATGTCAAAAAAGAAAAAAAAAGTATATTTTTCATTTTTCTATCTATTTTTATCTTCCGATACTCTCACTTTGATGTTTTTTATTGTATTTCGGGAATTGAACCTAGACTGCTGAAACTGGACCACGATGAAACTCGGACGCGCTAACGCTGTGTGCTACGATACCATGTATTTTGCACCTGAAAAAATGCGCAACATAAAGTAACGTATACTTAGCTCGTGCCTTATTGAGTTGTGTTTTCAGCAACTCCAAAAAATGTGCTGTGGTCTGAATGCCATCAGTTGTGTTACTCTCGAATATAAATTCGTCTGTGTTGATTCTGTTTTTTTTTTTGTTTTCATACGTGCTCACTTCTACCTAATATACAATAAATAAGAAACCATACAAATAGCGCTTTAATTCTTCCTTTTATGAAATCGAGGCGTTATGTTAAATAAGGAAACCGATACCCCACATAATTTTTGTTCCCTCAGCATCTGATTGTTTTCATGTCCCAACCAGACACCCAAAAAACCATACATAATATAAATTTTCAAACAGCAACATCTGAGCATGATAATCTAAGTGCTCCGCAGCAATCCAAAATTTTGGTTTGGTTTTCTTTTGTTTTGAATGGTTCTGTTTCTAAAAGTGTTTTACAGTTTTTTTTTTCGAGCTGAGCAATATTTTTCTGTTTACAACGATGGAAGCTTTAGTAAAGGCATATATAAAGTAATAAATGCTTGCATTATTGATTGCTATAAAGCTTTTAACATGGTAATGCAATGAAGCATTTTACAACGGCTCTATAGAACTATACAGAACTGTCAAAATCTCGTAATGCTTCAATGGTTTCATAATGTAGATTAAACGCTTCATTACTTGACAGATGTAAAATAAATGTTATGTTGCATTAGCTAAACTATAATACGATTGAATTAATGTTATGATATAATGCTTGTGGTTACTTGGGTACTCTGGCTCAGAAAGTTGATGCCATTCCGAATTTGTACGCTGGTATTCAGGACATTGAAATGTCAAATGCGTTATAACATTATTGCCATACCATTTTGACGTAGGACTACGTAATTATTTTCTATACCGGGGTACACTTTGCTAAAACGAAAAATCGACCGCGTCACGAAATTATGAAAGATTTCAAACGTTGATAACTCAAAAAGTAATCGATGGATTTTTCGGATTATAGCTCGAATCGATAGGAAAACTGCACAACAATTTTCTACAATACACGGAAATTTTTATTTTCAATTATAAACTATTGTAAAAGTTAAAGAGGTTGTGTACTAGGCACGACCGCAAGTCTGACGTTGACTAACGTCGTTTCATGTATTAATTTCGATTAGGCTGACACAAATTTCGATTTTCTCTAATGTCACCATCCTATGACATTTCCCGGAAAATCATTTTCCGGAAAGACATTTGCCGGAAAACATTTCCCGGAATGATCCATTTCCCGGAAACCAAATTTTAGGAATGAAACATTCTCCGGAAAACTGTTATCGCTATTCCTATTAAATTTCAACCTTTTTATGAAATGCATAATAATTGACTCATTTTGGTTGGTATTCATTAAAGAATTTAGGCAGGGCTTTCAGCGTTGTTCCCAAATCTTCAAGAAAACATTAAAAAACATTAGCAGTTATGATGCCGACAGTTTTATCACTCAGCTTGAATGAACAGTCATTGTTTAACAAATAAAAATTTTCAATGACAATTCTGGCAGCTATAATTCCAAAAGATAACATTCGAAAGAATAGCCTAAACAAAAGAAAGGAATAATATCTAATAATATGGCAACGATTGCATTTTGCGCAAAGTTTGTAACCAGTATACTCTTGGTTTAAAGTTTCCATACTATTTGCGAGCTTTATAGGTGGGTGCAGATTAGTCAATATTAGCTCAAGAAATGAAAAAGTCGGTTCGTCTTTTAACAACACCTCTGAAACCTACACTTCAGACGCGAACAAAAAAAAACAAAAAAAACGTTGAAATGAAAAAATAAATGAGAGACGAAAAGTCAAATTTAAAAAATCGGGAAGTCAAAACGTGAATGTCTATTTCAAAGATAAGTATACTGTATTAAATTTATCTGTAGCACTCATTTTATACTCTCTTATTGTTTTTCTCATATGTTCTTTGCCTTTTTGATACTGAACCTTTTTAAACTGTAAATAACAAGAGGCCAACTTTAACTTTTTGCCTTACGAGTCATTCGGTTTAAGAACGATTTGCACAAATACACTTGAGATATAGCTGTCAGTAATGGTCCTTCAAATAACAACTGAGATAATGGTGTGGCTTATTAGGCCGAAAATACACCTGGTCACATTTACTAAGCCAAATGGTCATTAGGCTAGATTGGAACGAAAGCGATCGAAAAACAGGCCTCGAAAATACAGCTTATTGCTAGAAGAATGGAAAATCTCTAAAGGTGCAATATCGACCAAAATAGTAAAAATCAACTTTACCGACATAGTTAGTAGCTGAAAAAAGTTTCTTATAATTATAACCCATGTTTTCAACTATTGTGCCCAGCGGGTCTCGAACCCTGATCGAGTGATTATCGATCGCAGCTTATAGCCCCTATACCAACGGGACTCAGTAAGAAGGAGAGTAGTTGAAGGCTACGCTTACGTACTGCAGTCGCATTGAAGATGGAAAGCGGAATATATTTTTAGATTCGAGATCCACCAGATCCTCACTTTTAGGTAAGCTTTGAAATGTGCGTTTGGAAGCTGATAACATATATATGCATATTTTGTTATCATTTAGTATTTTTATGTTATCGCGATAGACCAAAATTATTGATAACTAAATTTGTTACCATCTGATTATCATCAATAGGACAGATCGGTGAAGTACTAGATTTGTAGTAATGAGCTGAATTTTAGTATGGTGAGAAGGTCAATCCTCCGTTTCTGCAATAAAATGGTGCAAAAAGTGTGGGTATGATTTCTTGCCTAATTTGATGCTGTTTGAGCAAAATTTTGGGCAACAATGTTGTTGTTTTCTCCAATTCTTGCAACATAAACAACATAATTTTTTTTTTTTTTTTTTTTAAATACACATAAATACAAACAAAAAAAAAAACAACATAGTTATCCAAAGTTTTGCTCAAACAGCATCAAATTAGGCAAGAAATCATAATACCCACACTTTTTGCACCATTTCATTGCAGAAACGGAGAATTGACCTTTTCACTATACTAAAATTCAGCTCATTACTACAAATCTAGTACCACACCGAACGTGCCCCATTGGAAAAGATGATAACAAAAATTACAAAATGATAATACCGATAACACAGTTTATTATCAAAGTGATATCACTTAGTTATCCGCCTTTGCTCGGGAAGAAGCATGATGATACTGATGGAAATGATCCTTATTTTTTCCCATTGCAAAAAATGTTGTATGCGACTTGTTTCAAAACTCGATTTTTACAGCACTTGTCATATTAATGTACATTTATGTACGACTCGTGCTGTAAAAATCATCATTTTGCAACTCGTTACATAAATAACTATTTGAAATTCAAAAATAGTCGAAAAACACAAATCTGATTTGATGCACCTCTTATTTTTAATGGATTTACCTGAAATTTTGACCAGTGACTTTTTTAGATGCCAATCAAAATGTAAGGGTGGACTTTAGAATCAGAGAACATTTTTTTTAATAGGAGGCAATCAGTGAAGTACAAGAATGAAAGTAGTGAGCTGGATTTTTGTATGGTGAGATGATCAATTCTCCATTTCTGCAATGAAATGGTGCAAACAGCGTAGGTTATATGATTTATTGACTAATTTAATGCTGTTTGAGCAAAAGTTTGGATAACTGTGTTGCTGAAGTTGCAGGAAAAAATAATACAACAACACAGTTATTCAAACTTTTGCTCAAATAGCATCAAATTAGCCAATAAATCATATAACCTACGCTGTTTGCACCATTTCATTGCAGAAATGGAGAATTGATCATCTCACCATACAAAAATCCAGCTCACTACTTTTAATCTAGTACTTCACTGATTGCCTCCTATTAAACAGGCCTAGTGTCCATGGAGGTTAGTAAGGTAGTTCCGAATGTCATTCAAGAAACTCGTTGCACAATCCTACTGTTTCTTGTCATTAGGAAGAAGCAAAAAAAATTTCAACGTCATATTCTCATCATACATGAAATGAATTATAAATTTTCATAAATCAAATATTGAAAGATTATGAATCCTTCCTTGAGGGCAAGATTTTACATCATTTTTACATCATTCACCCCTCTTACCTACCATTGTTTAGTTTATTACAGATGTAACTTTTCAATATAGGAATGTGCTCATCGTGTTGATGCACAAAGTACAGAATTCGCACAGCGACAATAAAAAGAAAGTAAATCGAATAAGATCAGGTCCTTCTGTTCCTTCTCGTCCTGCGGCAGCAGCCCTAAAGACGCCTTATACCTAGGTAGGAACAGAAGAAGCCCTCGCAACTTCAAACGGCAATTTATCACGCTGCTGGAGTGATGCTTGTTTGAATGTTTTGTGGGATTTGACAACGATTTTCCAAGTGCATCCCATTCATTGAAGTGCAATTTCGACAGATAGAGGAAAGAACGAAACTGAAACGATCGATAGATCTCGATTCAAGCTGAATGGAGTGGCGGATGAATGGCCCCGAGATTCCCGAGCGCGCAAAATGGGAAGAAAAGGACACTTTTCGTTCTTTTTTTCGATTCTTGTCTTGGTCCCATTCTCCGGCTCGAGTTGGCTAAGGTCAATAAAATTTGATTGATCGTAAGACCCCTACGAGAGGGTCTGATTGTTGTCGAGGAATGCTTAAGAAATTTGCTGCCGGCGGCTTCCATTCGGGGCTATCTATCGAGGCTTGATTGAATTAGAAGGTATAGACATTTGTGCTCATACTGAGGGATTTTTCATTGACTTCATTCATGAGCAGTCCGCCAGATTTTGGCAACATTAACTAATTTCGGGGTTGAACCATGTTATTCTGAGAAATTCGCCTATCCCTCTGGGAGCTTGTGAGTACAAATTCGAAGAAGGACTTTATACAAACGGAAGCCAATAGATTTTTGATTCATTCATAAGCTGTAACCATTCAAAACTTAATGATCCACTAATCAAATGATTGTGTATTGTTTTAAAAATTTGTTTTTTTTTTCATATTACAAAAACTTTCATGAGATGTACTCAAACCCTTTCGATTCTTACAACAAACCTCTACGCTCAGTCAACCATGTAAAACCATCTATCAAGTTAAAGTTTGATCCCAAAACTCTCGAGACAGCGCGGTAGATGACAAACGGCTGCATGTGATCTTCCTGCATTTGTGTTTTTCAAGTGTCATCGTCATCGCAGTCAAACGAGCAAATTGAACCCACGCCGCATCGCCGTATCTTTGATCTTTACCGAATTGTGACAAATATTGAACCCTGGGCAATTTTCCCATATCATCCTTTCTTTACAAAAATTAGAATGGTAGGAAAATTTGCGCAATCATTCCGAAAGATGGTTATCGATTCGACACGCTTCAAATGAGTCGAAGTTTTTGACAGAGTTAAATGGTAACGCCAGTCTTTGAAATTTGCCGGAATTGACAACGAAGATCTAGAATTTTGATTTTATAGAAATATCGTGTAGATTAGATTCCCTCATCAATTTTTTGCTAAGGTATGTAAGTTGGTTTGGTCAGCCTTCTGTTATAGTTATATGGTCTCTGATCTCATTTATTCGAGGTTGAATGTGAATTGATCATCGCTATTGGTTAACGGTGCCAAGACATGTTTGCGTAAAACTACCTTCTAGATGCCAAGCACGGAAACTCTTGAATTTTCTAATGAAATTTGTTTTCGGGTTTCGTGCTTGCCATTTAAGTTTTTTGATGAATTCCAAGGAGATTGAGAAACACGTGAAGGCGCATGGTTATTATAGGTGCCAGGCCATTTGGCCGAAGGTTATTAGGCCGAAAGCCATTAGGCAGAATGATTCCTGCTTCCTGCTTCTCAGCTTGAGCTCTTTCACATTTATTAACTGAAAGCTTCTGCTGCCAATGGCCATGTTGCATGTGTATATCGTGTGCCAGGCAAGAAGATACACTATAATACTGGGTATGCACCTTAAACGGAATCGCTCAAGTAATTTTCGTTCAGTGCATTCTTTTGCCTTGATCGGAATGGTCAAGAAATTTTACACAGCAAGCTCCGTTTGATTTAACGTTTCGTCTAGGGGTCGCAGTACCGACCACTTTTGATGAGTACCGGTATTTCGGTACTGGGGCTTACAGTACCGGTAGTACCGGTAAAATACCGGTACTGGGAAATTTTTCACTAAAATGAAGAATAATCTATTTTGCACAAGAAATCTACATTTTACCAGTTATATGTGAATTCCGATTTTTAGGGATGTCATATGAGCTAACCAAAAAATACTTAATTTTACATAAAATATAGATAGACAAAAAGATAGAAATAAATAAGTTGTTTGAAACTGTTTTTCTGGCTATTCTTTAGCTTCTGCGCAGTTTCATAGGCAGTATCTTGGTCAGTCTAAAATTAAACAAGAACAACTATACATGCATCAAAATCAAATATGTAGATAGCTACAAGGTGAAAATAGAGGAAGATTTAACTAATTTTTCCTTGATGATGCTATCAAAGGATTCTAAAAACATAAGAAATAACAAGAAACCCTAATCTAACAAGTTTTATTTCAAGCTAGTGAATTCTTATCCAAAATTCAACGTTCATTAAATAAATCATTGCTATGGTATCCTGGATTCGCAGAAAGATTGCGAATATGAAGTGTTTGTTTGACAAAGTACTTGATTTCAAATGTTTTCGTTTATTGCAATTAAATATTAACTATACTAAAGACTGGATTACGGCACTTCGGGTGAGATTTCACGTACCGAAAGTACCGGTACCATGGTTCAGTCAGTACCGGTATTTCTGTACCAAAATTTGGTCGGTAATACCGGTATTTTCGGTACCGGTACTACCGGTACTACATCCCTAGTTTCGTCTCAGCTCCGTACTGGAGTCAAGAAAAAAAAAATTTGCTCATTTCTTGAGCGATTCCTTGCCTGAATTTTCCACGCATCTAGATAGGCCAAGAAATTACTTGCTATCTGCGTACTACCCATAACCAAGGAAGCCAAGGAAATTTCCCTTACGAAAAGTTCTTGAACCGACCATAAATAAATTGAAATGTAGCTTTACCTTGAAGCAAGAAATATTTTCGCACGCTATTGGAACAGTTTCCGCCTTGGCTACAAAAACATGTTTAAATTTAAAAAATTTAAAAGTGATCGCTGAACAAAAAAAATCAAACAAATACTGCTATCAATTTGATCATTTTCACATAGTGTTTAACTTTTTTCATGTGCTTCAAAATTTATCAGATTTTAGTACACCGTGACCAATAAGTTTTCATACAAAACAGAAATTTAGAAATATAATTTTATTTCACATTTTAACCGTTCGTAAACTATTCTTGAGGATTTGGTTAAAGCACGGTGGCTTAAGGCGAAACTGGAAGCATTTTCTCATTTTTTCGGTTTTTGATTTTTTATTAAATAACGAAGCAATATTTTCAAAATCGATTTTCGTACACATGTAGAGTATGGATCAAGGTATCTTCTGATTTTTTTTGAGGTGAAAAATGTTTTCCATTTTTGCAGAAACCATTTTTTTGTGAAATTTTGTTCAAAAATGGTTTCTGCAAAAACGAAAAACATTTTCCCATACAAAAAAAAATCAGAGGATACCTTGATCCATACTCTACATGTGTACGAAAACCTATTTTGAAAATATTGCCTCGTTATTTAATAAAAAATCAAAAACCAAAAAGTGAGAAAATGCTTCCAGTTTCGCCTTAAGCGCCACTCTCAAAGAGAGACCACCGGTCGTGTTGAAATTTGCCCGACTTTGCAAGAGACTATTTTACTCAGGGGCGGTTTTGAACGGTTCATGGAAATAACGGCAGAATTTCTTCGAAAAAGCAATCTAAACTCAAACTCTTTCACAGGCTAGAAGAACTTATGGAAACCCGGAAGGGATGCTTACTCATTCGAGCGAAAACAACGGAATCAAAACGTAACGGACTATAGTGAGTATGTTTATTCAAAAATCAATGTGAAACGTAACGGAACTGAACAATTTCAAAAACTTTAACTATTTATTTTAGCAACTTCATTCGTATTGGACGGGAAAATTACGTACGGAATGGAAAAAGAGCAAACATGGCCATGTAACTAAAAGCTCTTCGCATACCTGTTCAGTGCGCAGGTTTTGGTGTGGCGATGTTCGATGACGGGATGGCGTAGCTCGACGACTCCAGGATGGCGACTACCTCGACGCCCGACAGTGGCGACAGCAGAATGGCGGCTGCCGACGAGTCCGTGCTGCGATTTGGCGCACAGCGTCGGCAAAGGGACCCGTGTGCGGTATGGTCGAACTACCGCGGAGGGAGTGGCGGCTGGACGGAAGCTTCCGATTGTTGGACGAACAAGAGGGCTTCGGCGGATGCCGAGCGATTCCCGGGATGGTCTTTCTACGCTCAATAAAGGAGCAAACAGAGTCCAGCGACCCGGCTTCGCGTACTATGCTTCCAGCTATGTCCGAGTGGGGAACGCCGCGACCTGTATCTCCCTGGATACGGACCGGGTTCGTGGCGTGCAATTGGCGACACGCTGCTACGAACCGACTCTCGTTAATTCCGGCCCACGGGGTATAACGGAAAAGGGTCTTACCGTCGGTGTTGCGGCCGTCGAGAATACTTCGCTACTGAGATGGTTGAGCGACTTCACTCGCGCCTCCGTTTGACTGCCTTCTGGAAGGCGGGCTTTTGCTGGGCACACGGGTCGAAACGATGACTCACGGACGAAACTGGCGGCTCAATCCGCATACGAAACCATGATTCGGCGAGGCATACCGCCGAACGACGACGAAAAACCAGCCGTACGAAAAAAAAGCGCTGGGCGCTACACGTCCAACAGTAACTAATATTAGCTTTAAGCACTTTTAATTTAATTAGATTCAATTACCCTTTTTCGTAGTTAGTTCCGTAATTCAATAAAAATCAGCAGAAACCGCGAAATATCGGACATCGGTCCACTAAAGAGAAAGAAATCACAAACACGTTTAACATCACTTTAAAATCTAGAAACTCACTCACTACTTTTACCTTCTACTCGGGTACCCTGCTGACCACATAAGAGTTATGTTAACTTAATCAACTTCAACTAAAAGTAAACTCAAACTCAACTCAACTGAAACTTTAGATTGGATTAGACTTAACTCGCGCACTTCTGCTTGCCAGCCGTACTCGTAGCGAAATGACCGAGTTAGAATATCACTTACGCCTCGAAACTGTGCCGCTTTTCAAAAGTCCTATACTGTTGAAATTGCTAACTATTATTCCAAATCGCGCCAACTATTTCGCCATGGCGATTTTCATGCATGGCGACAAAAATGCAGTGCGACTGTAGAGTAAGGTGGGGCAAAAGTTCGACCCTAGTTGGAAATTCAACCCGCATAGATAAATACAGTTTGTCCTTCATTCCAAACAATAAATTTCTCCTAGCCGTTATTGTTAGCTTATCACAGATAGTTGGTTTTTTGTTGAACAATATGAAACCCAACGCTTTACATTATAAATAATATTTTGAGCATTGCATGCCAATTAGTAACAGTATGTTATAGCGTCTTTCCTTTGTTGAACAATATGAAGTTGAAAACTAGTAAGAAATGGTAATAACATGTGATCACCGTATGTCAAATGGTATGTGCTTCTATTGGAGCAACATACGAAAACATCCCAAGTAACCACAAGCATTATATCATTACATTAATTCAATCGTATTATAGTTTAGCTAATGCAAGATAACTTTTATTCTACACCTGTCAAGTAATAAAGCGTTTACTTTACATTATGAAAGCATTGAAGCATTATAGGATTTTGACAGCTCGGTATAGTTCTATAGCGACGTTGTTTAATGCTTCATTGCATTACCATGTTAAAAGCTTTATGGCAATCAATAATGCAAGAATTCATTACTTTATATATGCCTTTACTAATGCTTTCATCGCTGTAAACAGAAAACAATCCTCAGTTCGAAAAGAAATCTGTAAAACATTTTTAGAAACACAACCATTCAAAAGAAAAGAAGAACAAGCCCAAATTTTCATAGATTGCTGCGTAGAACTTGGATTATTATGCTCAGATGTTGCTGTTTGAAAATTTATATTACGTATGTTTTTTTTTGGTTTCTGTTTGGTACTTGAAAACAATCAGATGCTGAGGGAACAAAAATTATGTGGGGTTGAGATATTGGTTTCCTTATTTAACATAGTGTCCCGATTTCATAAAAGAAATGATAGAAGTGAGCACGTATGAAAACAATAAGAACAGAATCAACACAGACTAATTTATATCCTTATATTATCTTCGTTTGTGGAATCAATCGGTTCTGTAGCCTCTTGTTTTCGAATGGATTTGGGAGAGTAAGATAACTGATGGCATTCAGACCCTAGCACAACTTTTTAGAGCTGCTGAAAACACAACTCAATAAAGCACGAGCTGAGTATACGTTATTGTCGGGCCGCCACCAAACCGGACTTCGCACAACCAAGTCGCGACGCGACCCAACTCGCGACGTTTTTTAATCATGTCAAAAGTAGTGCGCATCCTTCCCGTTGTTGTCGGCAACACAGCGCACTAGATGCGAAACAGTTGCGACACTTGTGGACCAAGAAAATGGTAATTTTTGATTGAATGTCGGTCTTGATTCCAACCGGATAGACAATACTTTATGTTGCACATTTTTCCAGGTGCAAAATACATGGTAGTCGTAGCACAGCGTTAGCGCGTCCGAGTTTCATCGCGGTCCAGTTTCAGCAGTCTAGGTTCAATTCTCGAAATAGGATAAAAAACATCAGTGTAAGAGTATCGGAACAGGTATGAGAAGATAAAAATAGACAGAAAAATAAAAAAAAACTTTTTTTCTTTTGTTGACATGATGCCTTAAGTATGCATTCCATACTATTTCATTGCATTAGCTATATGGTACAAGCATTTTATATGCTCTAGCAATCGCCACAGTAAAGCTTGCTTTAAATCAACAATAGTAGCGCCACTTTCGACTTTAAACCTACTTTAATGGTACCTATATGACAAAACAACTTTATATCGCATGTCATATAATATAATATAAAGTGAAATTAATGCTCTATATCCAGCGTCATGGTTACTTGGGATGTACAATTCAACATAAAATACAAATGCTCGATAATTTGTCAAATAGTTGAACTCATTTATATTGGTGAACAAAATTCACCATGCCTTCGCCCTGCGCTCGCTGTCGAAGTAAATAAAAAAACACAAACAGGTTCGAAACGATCGTGTTTCTAGTTTTGTTTAAAAATATTTATCTGGCTACTTGCAGGCCGCAGTTATTAAAGAAGTTCTAAGAGAATACTCGAATGAATTCTGAACTAATCATTGGAGAAATCGCAAGATAGTTTATTGATTGATTTGGATGAACTACTAAAGAAATCTCTGGAAAAATTCCTGAAGGAAGTTTGGGGAGAAATTTCTAAATGCCTTTTTGAAGGAATTCCTTGAAAATTTTGAATAAAACCTAAACAAAAGTAATCCTCGGTAGAATCCTTGGAGAAGTCAAAAGAATGAAGCGCTATTTGGTTTATATTTCTTTTTTTGTTCATTATTCAGTTCCTCTAAGAATTTTTAGAGGAGCTTCTGTAGGAATCCCTGGAGATTTTGTTTTTAATTATTATCCAATGGATTCTTTGGAAATTTCCTGGAGAAATTCTAGAATGAATTTCTTAGTAAAACCTTCAAAAAAAATAAGAAATCTTCAAAAGAACGCCAAGTTAAATGCTTGAGGAAATGCCAGAATAATCTTGTAATCCGCCAAAGCATCCACTGATTCTGCAAACATTTTCCGACGAAATGAGAAATGATAGTTTTTCGATGGTCATGCTCCAATTTCCTAATCCAAACAAGCTGCAGCAATGTTTAGTGCGGAGCTTTTGGATGAGTAAGGGAAAAACAGAGAAGCAATGCAGATCTACAAATTTGACAACAGAGACCCTAGTAAGAGGGAGACAGTGTGCGCTATCAAACACATAATATGTCTCCCATACTCTTTGCTCTTAGCATTTGAAGAGTAGTTAAAAGCATACTGAATGCTCCCAAGCGAAAACGTCTGAAGCAGTTGAAATGCTACTTAACGGCCAAAAGCTTTAAAGCAGCACAGGTTATGCTAATTCAAGGCAGCTATGCATTCGAATTGCTTAGGTAGGGCAGCGAGCAGTTCAAATGCTTTATGCAGTCTACTGTACGGCTTATTCAAATGCTTAGCGGTTACCTGGGTACGCTTACTCGATACTATTGCCGAGCTATTTCACATTATCGCTAGTCAGCAAAATTGAGAAATCGTTTCAAGTCAAGGAAATAGCCGTGGTTGCTTTTCTCGACATTGAAGGAGCATTCGATTACGCATCTTACAGCTCAATTTGTTCAACAATGGAAGCAAGGGGCTTGGAAAAAGGCATTAGTCCTGTTCAACGACTTAGGTTAAACTTGCTCGAAGTTGCTGCATCCCGCTCTTACCCGTTTGATGACAAATGAGCATGAGCAAGATGCAGCAACTTCGAGCAAGTTCAACCTGCGTCGTTGAACAGGACTATTATTGAATGGATAATATCGATGCTTAGAGATCGAGAAATCTCTTCCTTTCTTGCAGGTGCGCAACTATCAGTAAGATCTGTGAAGGGCTGTCCTCAAGGAGGAGTACTATCGCCCTTATTGTGGTCTTTGGTAGTGGACGAACTCCTTAAAAAACTCAATAATCAAGGCTTTGAGGTTATTGGATACGCAGATAATGTAGCTATTCTGATACGTGAAAAATATGACGACACGATATCTAGCCGGCTACAATCTGCGTTGAATGCTACCATCAAAGAATGCCGAGAGGAGGGATTAAACGTAAACCCTTCAAAAACTGTAATTGTACCTTTTACTAGAAGGTAAAAAATACCTAAATCTTACTGAACCTTCTTAAGATGGAGTTCAAATTCAGTTCTCAGAAGAAGTTAAACATCTTGGGGTAACTTTGGACAAAAGACTGAATTGGAATTCTTATTTAAACAATGTTTTAACCAAGGGTACCAATGCACTTTAGGTCTGCAGCAAGACCTTAGGAAAAACCTGGAGTCTTAGACCTAACATGACTCACTGGATCTATGCAGCAAAAGTCCGGCCCAAGATTACTTATGCTTCACTTGTTTGATGGCCCAAAACAAATGAGGTAACCTCTCAAAAGAAGCTAAGTAAGCTACAAAGACGAAGCACTCCAATGAGGTTGCCAGTGACGAAATTATACAGCAGCTAAGCTACATCCAGGGTTCCTGCCCAAAGTCACGAACAAATGTGATCAATGCGAAATGAGTAGAGAGTGATGCCTGTTTTTATTCCTAAAGCAACCTAACTTATGTGTAAAAGTAATAAAATAGTTATTTATGTAACGAGTTGCAAAAAGTTGATTTTTTCAGCACGAGTCGTACATTTATCCAACGAGGCTTGCCGAGTTGGATAAATACGAAGAGTGATGAAAAAATCGAGTTTTGCAACGAGTTCCATACAAAATTTTATGCAATGATTTTTTCATTATACAACTCATTTGAGTTCCATAATGTTCATAATGCAACTCAAATGAGTTGCATAATGAACATTATGCAACTATTTTTCATTATGCAACTCATTTCAGTTGCATAATGAACCGGTACGGAAAAGTAAGTCATTATGATACTGAAATGAGTAGTATAAAATAGAAATTATAATACTGAATTGCATAAAAAAAATAATTACACGAATTAGCTAACAATTACCCGAAATAGATACACATGCTAATCCTCACTGGATAATGACATGTTTCCATGTATCTTTCTAGGCTGCCACGTATCCTGTGAAACTGATTATTATCATTCAGTTGCAAATGGGATTTAATCTTCGCCACCGATCGGACGCATGGATCACGGTGAACAAACATGAAAACAGTAACAGAATAGAATCATATGAGCGTAAAATTTTATCTATTCGCACAATAGGGCGATGTGATTCCCTTCAATGGTTCGGGCAAAAAGGGTGAAGGCACGCAACGGTAGTAAGTTATTATTGTCATGTTTAATCCGCTTCTTTCATGGCGAACTCCTGTGGAAGGGTGCTGGCTGACGCTGAGAAGCGAATGTTGGTCGGTCATCGAATATTCTCAGATGAGCGACGAAAACATGTAGGTAAGTATATAATTTATCATGTATCCATTAGTTGGACAAAAGATCTACTGCCATCATTGGACCTCGATGGAAAAATCACAGCACCCTAACGGCCCCTAATCGGGGATGAAGATGAATGGTTTCATAGCTTTTCAATTATAAAGATTTTCCACTCCGTCAAGTTTGATTTTGATTAGCACAGTGATGTTTTGGTTTCGAGTGAAAGCATTGGATTTTTTTCTGATTCCCGTCCGCGTGTAGGAAATCTAACGTTTGTTTAATGAAGGGGTTTTCAGGATGCGGCTGTTGGTTGTTTGATTGGTGGTCTCAGAGAGGAATGCGTTTGGGTAGCGTGTTTGTTTTCAGACAATATTTGTTGTGATGGGGTAGAATGGGTGTGAATTGAGCAGTTATTGTAACCATATTTGATTAGGATATTTCAAATTTTGATTGAGTTTCAGAACAGATTACAAAAATATCGAAATATAAAGATAGAATTTTAAATTGCAATAGTTTGCACCAGACAATATTCGACCCCTCACTGTATCCACTTCCCATCGTTCATAATTTTAATGGTCAATTTAAGTACCGTAAAACGGGGTAACTTTGATAGTTTTTCAGCAAATTTTCCTAATATTTTTCCATGTAACAATATTTTCCCTAGTATTATAGTTTTAAAACAAGTACTGGAGTATCAGTAATCAATTGCAATTGAAAAATCCGATAATTTTAAATAAATTGGATGATTTTTAATTTTTCATCTGCGCGAGAATCATATTTTCATTTTGGGGTAACTTTGATAGTGCCCCGAAAAACACATCAAATCCTAAAAAAATATCACAGCTTCAAATCTTAGGAGTATGAACATGATGAAAGAAGCCTAGTGGAATACATTAGATTAATTTTTTTAAGTAAAATATGGATTTTTTTACAAAATTCTACATACAAAAATGAGTTTGTTGAGTACTGACTGAAAAACACACTGAGTTTAGCTAATCAATCATTAATATTATTAAAACATTTTTTTACGGTACATCAACATATGATTACATGCTATTCATGGTAAATTCTCTTTTTGGGGTTGTTATGAATGTTTTATAAACGAATTTTGAATACAAAAGAATTAATTACATGAAACTACAAGGGCATTACATACCTTAAGGCGTTTATTGGTGTATGGAGATTTATGTCCCAATTTACAAAATTGATTCCAGTTTGTAAAAACACACTTCATTAAGAGATTCAAGAGCAGATTGAAACCGACTCGTGAGAGGTTTCATAGACATCCCTAGTTTATTTGGAAAGTGCGCCTACCAAGTAGGCAACCGTTAAGTAAGTGCTCGAATCAGGGGTGTTAATAGTTAAATACGGAGAATGTGATATGTGTGAAAAGGAGGAGCTAGTAAATCAATCTGGTAAGCAAAAGAAAATTTTAGAAAGAGAAGAAATTTTCAAGATAATGGAAACCGGAAATTAAAGGAAAATTGAGGAGAATATAGGGGTCTAGGGTCTATCGGAGCGAAAGCTCGATCTTTCCCATACAGACTGCCGAACAGTAAAAATGGAAGAAATTTAATAGTGAAAGATTGCCAGTGAATTTGAACCCTAATTAAAAGTAGTAAAAAGTAAAATAAAGGAAAAGTAAATACAAGTGAAATGAAATTAATTTCTATTTTAAAGCTATTTTCACAGTGGATTTGGTCCTAAAAGTAAATTAAAAGCCGTGAGTTGCGCGGTGTAAAGCTAGTAGAAAAGTAAGAAATCATCATAGAAAATGTGTATCGTAATTTAATGAGGTTTTTTTAAAGCTAGGAAAGCGAATGTGAGTCAAGCAAAACGGAAAAAGATTATAAAGAAACCGAAGAAAATCACGTGAGGTGAATTTTGGAAAATGTGTTTGTGGCGCTATTAGCCTGTGCATGCCGGCAGGATCGACATACGAATGACACTAATGAGTGGAGCTTTTTTGCCGACCATTTAAAGCTTTCAACAGTGTTCGACATTTGATGAGAAAATCTTATTGGAATCTTATTGGACTCGTAGACAACAGCTTTTCCCATTAAACCCTCGTTGACTGAAATTCAATTCAACTGTTATTTTAATTTTCAGATTATATATAATATCTCACAAATCGCAACCTGAAATTTTTAGCAAATACACATCAAGAGGTATATTTTGGTGTTTTTGAAATATTTGATTTTTTGTAATAGTATTAATAAAGGTGGTGCTTCTCCAAATTTTCGACAGTATGTATGCTTAGTATTAATGTGTATTTGCTAAAAAAATCAGGTTGCATTTTTTTGCGTTTTGAGAGATATATAATCTGAAAATTACACCATTTATTTAATTAATTAATTAAAGACATTGTTAGATGGAGGTCGTTACAATGAATAAAAAAATAAATTTAACTTCCAACCGTTGAAAAAATCATCATTCTAGTTTGCAGTTTTGCATTAACCGTAGTGTGGCCAGTAAAAAAAACACCCGTAGAATGGAATAGGGTACACGGGTACCCAGGAGACTGAAATGATCATATCTCCATCAATTTTCCACCGATTTTTTTTTTGCTCATTCAACTCACAAACTCATTATCTATCGAGATAATATTTGGTTGCACCGGTCCGATCACCGTGGGTGAAAATCCGGATTTCGCCCATGTTTTTATACAAAACAATGCTCGGGATTTTCGGTAGGTTAGTAGCAATATCGGTATCAATTCTGCCTCAATTGCTTCAGCATATAGTGTCTGTTCAGCCTGGGATCATAAAATGTGTTGACTTTGAAGCTGCGATTGCAGATCAGGCTTCCCGTGGGGGTTCTGGCTGGTCATGGCTGGCTACTTTACGGTATCCCATGCTCAAAAATGTGGGCTTCAATAAGCAATGCTCCCGAAAAACGGTGAAAAATTGACGAAGATACTAGGGGCAAGACACTGTGCAAACGAGAGTAACTCTGAGAAATTGTGAGTAACTCTTTTCACCAATGATGGACGAATTTTGTTGAAAAACATCCCTAAAACTGCAAGCAAAGCGAGATATCGGGCAATATTGTTTTGATTTTGCGATAAATCAGGCAACACCCATGTAAAAACGGGAGCAATCCGGAGGAATTCTGAGCAACTCTGTGACGGAAAATGTACTCTCCAGCACAGTGTCTTGCCCCAAGCGAAGATATGATCATTTCAGTTTCGTGGGTACCCGGGTACCCTGGCGGCATTCCACGTAATAAAAAAAACAAAAGTCACTCCCCCTGATGCTCCTCACTTGAAAATTCGGTCAACCCCATTAATAGATATATATTTACGAGTTCTTAGATCTAACAGAGTTTCAACTTCCGACTCTCAATAATAATTTAAATATCGAGATTCGAAATCGAAAAAGGTACCCGGGTACCCTGCCGGCCACATAAGGGTTAATTTTAACGAAAAAATGTATTAAGAAGGATTGAATTTCCAGCTATTGTTATACTTGCAGTAACGTTATAACGTTATAACGTATACGTAGTAACAGTATACTGTTTCTAATTAATTTTGTTAGTTCTAATCTAATTCGATCTTCATTTTTTTCATTTAACGTATGATAATCTTTGAAGTATGTATAACCTACCTTCACGTAAGTCTATTTATTGTCGTCGCGGTTGAAACAATATTTTTTTTCTTCAAATGAATATGTGAAACATAACGTCGGACGTATTGCGCTGGACAGCAGATATGTCCAAAGTACGTCCAACACACGGTTTACGAAAAAATCGGTTTTCGCGTGACAAAAAAAAATCAAATTTCTATCTTCAAAATAACGGTTGAGTTAAATTTCAGTTCAATGGGAAAATCTTATTTTCATCTTATTGGAATCGTAAAAATACGATTCCAATAAGATTTTCTCATTTTTCTCATCGAATGTCGAACACTGTTAAAAGCTTTGAATGGTCGACAAAAAAGCTCCACTCATTAGTGTCATTCGTATGTCGATCCTGCCGGCATGCACAGGCTAATTAGCCTGTGCATGCCGGCAGGATCGACATACGAATGACACTAATGAGTGGAGCTTTTTTGTCGACCATTTAAAGCTTTCAACAGTATTCGACATTCGATGAGACACTCTTATTGGAATCGTATGTTGTTACGATTCCAATAAGATTCCAACAAGATTTTCCCATTGAACCCTCATTGACTGAAATTCAATTCAACCGTTATTTTGAAGTTAAAAATTTTATTTTTTGTCAGATCTGCTGTCCAGCGCATTACGTCCGACGTTATATTTCACATATTCATTTGAAAAAAAAAAACAACAACAGTTAGACACGATTAACGACGGTTAGCAACGGATAAATGCGGATTTTTCCGGTTAGCAAAGGAAGTGTCATTCCCCCTGCTCTGGATAGAGGGCCAGGTCCGCTGTCCAGCGCGCTACGTCCAACGTTGGGTTTATCGTATGGATTTTGAGAAAATTCGATTGTCGGGTGTGGGGAAACTTCGGGTTTCAACAGCAACGACAATAAAATAACTCCAAAACAAAACAGTAGGCTGTGGAATTTTGACGTCTAAGAAAGTGTTGTTTATTTTGTTAAAATGAACCATTTTGTCGAAAACGACTACTAATTTCTTCACAATTGGCTTCTTTAGCGGTGTTGAGATAATTCCATATTCTGAATCTGCACGCTAGGCTGTCTCAAAATTTACACATGGTCCAAAAACCTTGGGGGCTCACCCTGCAAATGATAGCTAAGGGTGTTAGAAACAAACTTTTGTATGACAACAACTTTCAAAAACGACGTTTAGAGGTCGCCCCGGCGAGATTTTAGAAAAATGGCCATTTTTCGTAATAAATTTCATACAAATATTTTTTACCATACAAAAATTGACAATACCCACTATTTTTATATTTTTTACAACTTGATATGGATCCAAAATTCATGGGAAAAATAATTAACGACATGTTTTGCAGGTAAATTTTTGATACTGAATTTTTGAATTTACTAAAATTTGTCATTTTTTGATATACTTTGCATTTTACCCATCATAAAAAGTATCTGAACCGAATGCTAATTTAAAACAATTTTCATAAAAAGATAGGAAATTTTATGAGGAAAAACTTTGCCGAAGACAGCATGGCGTTTTTTCTATCCGTTTTAGAGTTATTTACGATTTACTATTTGGTGAAATCTGGATTTTTAGGTATTTAAAAAAAATCACAAAAGAACTGCCCAAAAACACATACAAAGTAAAAAATTACGCATGCTCAACAAGTTTTTGCCTTGATTGTGTTTAGGAATTATGGTAGCATCATTCATTGTTTTTTTCTTTCCGTTGACAAATCCATTTTCTTTGATCTAGAAAGGCGCATACTAGCGAGAAACTTTATCATTAGGTACCATTTTGAGATGCCTCAGTAGGCCATGGCATTTATAACGGTTATGTACTGAAAATGGTTTATTCGAGCATAATACACATTCAAACGCACGGCACATTTTCTATATCATTTAGAAGGTCCACTTGTTTACGTCCAAAACTGTTGTTTACCAATAATAGCCTACCTTGTCTTTTTGTATGCCGTGTATGTGTTATGGTAATCAAATTGTTCTAACCTTGGATAACATTACGTTAACTCACTGGTTCATCTCATCCCACACGTTTCAATTTGCCTCGGTGTATCTTATTTTCGGTGTTGATAAGATAGTTCAAATCAGTAGATGTAAAAAAAGATATGCCCTGCTTTTCAGAATGTCTTGAATTGGAACTTAGTATCTAAAAATTGGTATTCTTACGTAAGATGTTCGTAATCGCGATTTGAATTTGGCATGGATCAACGTATTCGCCTTTATTCACTTTGCCACTGTTTCCTGGGCTGTTCCACTGGTCCAGGACTCATAAGTCTTCATGTAGAAAAATAATTGAGAATATCGATAGGAAAGTAAGATAAACGCGAAAATATGGCTCAACATTTTGTAGAGAATATCTTTAAAAAATCAATAGGCTGTACGAAGCTTGTCAAGAGAACAAGCTTTTCAAGAAATCTTTGCTAGTTAATTTCCATATGAAGGGATTCAATAACAAAAAATAAAAATCAAATAATGATGTCACCATAATTCCATAACACAATCAAAACAAAAACTTCTTGAGCATATGTGATTTTTTACTTTGTATGTGTTTTTGGGAAGTTCTTATGTGAGATTTTTAGAAAAATACCTAAAAATTCAAATTTCACCAAATAGTAAATTGTGAATGACTGTAAAACGGATAGAAAAAACGCCATGCTGTCTTCGGCAAAGTTTTTCCTCATAAAATTTCCTATCTTTTTATGAAAATTGTTTTAAATTAGCATTAGGTTCAGATACTTTTTATGATGGGTAAAATGCAAAGTATATCAAAAAATAAGAAATTTTCGTAAATTCAAAAATTCAGTACCGTAATCCGGGGTAACATTGATCAGAATTTTCGATCTTTCTTGAATAATTCTCTTGTTAAAGGTAATGTTACATGTTTTATATTTTTAAAACAAGTACTGGCCCTCTGATTATGTGTTAAACTACTCGAAAAATTATTGCAAAACTTATAAACATGTTTAAATAGACTTTTTAATCTAATTTTTGATTTTGTTGATTTGGGGTAACATTGATCATGTCAGTGATCAATGTTCGTTTGTATTGATAATACCCTTACTTACTAAATTCGGGGTCGCTGATCTCGAATATGTTGTCCAAATTCTTATAAATTATGTACTTTTTGAGCTATTTTAAGATTAAATTCCTCCAAACCGCGAATAACGCCTAAAGGTAGGCAATTGCTTAAAGATTTGATAGCTTACTTTAAGTAAATTGTATATTTTACTGAAAAAGAGCATTTTCATAAAAGTTTCGTTCATTAAATCCAACTCTAGGATATCATATTGAAATAATACAGTGATTTCGAACCTCATATTGTATCTAGTATTCATGCCATGCATGAATGTTTGATCATGTATCTCATTGCGTTACGCAACACAATTATGGAAAAATCGATTTATTTCATTGTTTGTGAAATTCAATTTTCAAGAATTACATGTCATTTAATAGCTAAATAATAGCAGAAAACGATATACTATTCGATATGAGAAACTGGTTCAATGTAAAATGCTTGTTTAAACATTTCATGAGGTCGGTCAAGCCGATCAATGTTACCCCGCTGATCAATGATACCCCGTTTTACGGTATCAAAAAGTTACCTACAAAACATGTCGTTAATTATTTTTCCCAAGAAGTTTGGATCCATATCAAGCTGTAAAAAATATAAAAATAGTGGGTATTGTGTTTGTGGCGCTATTGGGTGCTAATTGGTTTTTATTCCAGTCACCGACAGTGACCCCGTGCCCAGTTTGGGGCTATAGGGCTATATCGCTGTAGGGGAGCAGGCCGTTAAGCCGAAGACCATTAGGCCGAATGCCGTTAGGCCGAAAGGGTCGTTAGACCGAATTGGTCGTTAGGCCGAATGGGTCGTTTGGCCGAATAGGTTATCATTATTTTTGTGTACTGATTTTATCATTATATGTTGCACAAAATGAAGAGAAAAACGAGCAGATAATTGAATCTAATTAACAAGAGATAGTCGACGTAGTTGGGGAACTGTGAAGGGAATGATTTAAAATATAGCTTCTTGAAAAAGCTTAATGTTAGCCAGAAACAATGACTTATGATGAACGGACACAACCACAACTATAGACAGTATAAAGATATTCAATCCAGAAACATTGTCAGACTAAATGGAGTTATACTGCCTGCAAATCAATGTAACACAAACCAATCAGGCTTTTTTTACCTAACTTTACTGTTGATTGTAGATGTAGGCTAAAATTCGCTTACTTTCTTATCAAGATTCATCCTGTTAAACATTATTACATTGGATCACTAAAATAACTAAAACGGCCGCTATGGAGTGAACAGATAGCGCCTCCGTCATAGCCACCGTAGCCTTGTGTTTTTGACGTAACTCGACTGCTGTCAAAATGCTAATGTCCATAACAGTGGCGTTTTTGTTTACATGCGGCGAATGCTAGAAAATTTTGCTACATTTATCCATTGTCAACTTTTTCATCATAGATGTTTTTTTCTAATAATAGTTATAATTATAAGCATTACGGCTGCTATTTTTTACCAAATTCTTTTTTAAAACATGAGTGGTTATTTTAGGATTTACCTAACGATAAAAATGTTTTTATTTTTTGAGGAATAGGCTAGTCTTGGTTGTTTTACTGTGTTACATTCGTCATATGATTAGTAAACTCCTACGTATTTAAAGAACGAATAGCTCCAAGTTAGAGTGTAAGTAGCTAAGTACGCAGCCATTAAACCATCAAACGCAAGAAAGAGAATTTTGCGTCAAGAAAGCTCTCACTGTCAAATTGCCTTCGCCCTCGCTCACACAATACGATTCAACTTCCGCTTGCAAACAAGAGCCAGCATATCGAGTAGGAGTAGTCAGCCATTCGCAAAAGTTGGTCGGTGCTAGGAGGACGACTCTGGTGCGGTGACAAAGTCAGCACGTGCACGCGGTGGCGGGTTTGTTTCCGACGAGGAAATTGCAGTATCGAGAAACCAGCAATTTTGGTGCAGTTTGCTGCGACCGAAAGATCGCCCTCCATAACTCTCTACACGTTGCCCTTTCGGAAAGAAGAATACCGATACAGCAGAATACCAAGAACCGCGTCATTGAACTCCGCGCATCTCGTCAGGCACGCCGAAGAGAACCTCCAGCGCACAAATCACCTTGATCATCGCCCGAGGCGAAGCGAGTGGGGCGTAGAAAGTGCTCAGCAGCGCACACAGCAACAGAATCGTCAACCTGGTAAACTCTACCCACACTATCCAACATAGCGAAGACTCTGAGAACCTTCATCGCACAAACCATCTGGACCCTCGTCCGAGTCGAAACGAGTATCGCGCAGAGGAATCCTGTAGCTTACCATCACGGGGATTGAATCACTGGATCTGCAGGAAGAAGCCTTCATCAAGAAGGCTTTTTTCTCTCCCCTAGAAAACGCTCATTCGTTCTGCCGTTGATCGGTCTCTCCGCCGTCGACGCGAGCTATCCACGTCCCGACCCTGGAAGGAAGGTCCTAGATTCGAGCAAGGACCCGAGAGCGGTGATCCCAGCGATCGACCAGCGGAAGCGCCCACCACACGGAGAGCCCTAGGGGCCCAACGCGCTCGAGGGTGTGTCCTCGGCGAGATCGCAGCCATCAGACGTTTCATGCCGTTCAGTCAAGGCACCCAGCACGGTCAAGAGCGGCCGGTCATGCACTGAGCGTGATCAGCGGACAAGGCAAGGCAGGCAGCGACGGAGCATCGCAATCGTGTAAAATACTGTATGTACACTAGAATTAAGAAAGTGCAATATTGCCATGAAATTAGGAGCTTTAGGGCCTAGATAAGACGAAATCGAAAATATAGAGTTGTAAGATGAATATTGGTGTATATTAGTTGTGCCTCTAGCCCACAGTGTATATGGTACAGTTCCGTTGATGCAGACCTTTGTTGAGGTTCATTCGGAATACGAGCAACACTGGCGCCCAACTAAAAAACCCATTCAGGAAAATTTAGTACCGTTTGTGGCTTAAACTTTGAAGTTCTTGTTCGTTTGGTATTTGGCTTATTTTGAAGACTTTATGATGGAGATTAATCCACTGCACTTAAGCGAAGAGGAGATAAATTTTGAGTTGGCTCTGAGACACATTACGGGTCTCGGTCTAACAACTCGCCGAAATAAGTGTATAAAGCTCAGAGATGCTATGGCAGAAGACTTAACATTAGGGCGTACGCATACAACGTCCGCCCATGTGATGGATGACGCGAAAAACATTGAAATGTGTCAATCACGCATAAGAAATCTTCTTCCGTCATTGGAAACGGCAAAGGAAAAGAAGGACATTGGCTTTCTGGTCCACACAGTTTCGCGACTACAACATTATTTGACACGCCTTTCGCGAATTCAATCCCCTCCAACACACCTTCGGGAGGAATGGCTAACGCTCAAAGAACTGATTTCGTTCACGCTGGCAGACGTACTGGCCGTCTTAAATCCGTCGTCAGTCAATTCCGCGAGTGAAGTGAATAAAAGTCAAGTGCAACCAACAACGCGGGCAACGAACGCGATCAGCGGTATGTCGAGTAACTCAACCGCACGAGCAGATCCAACGAATCAACAGACGGCACGTTTTACAGGAGGATCCCAGCATGGTACTCCAAGGCGCGACGGAAGAAACGGCGAAGGAACTCACACCTCGGTTCGTCGTAGTTTAATAGACCTCTTAGGAGAAGCTGAAACATCTGAGACTTCAGTGACAGCTACAGGACGCAGAGGAAACGGAAGCCCATTGCCGGAGTTGGTAGGATCACCGATCGCTTCATCGTCAACGTCGAAGACCAGAGGAAGAGGAAGAGGAATTACAGTGAACGTGGGAAATGGAACTCGCTGCGATGTGGTATCATGGGGTAACCCTCAAGCACGGCGAGATGAACACAATAATGAAGAAATCCCGCCTCCACCTGATCGCACAACCGAAGCAGCATATGAATCGGAGTCCTCCAGGGAGTACAACCGCTTAAGAGACGAACTACTCAACATTCTACTGCGACAGGAACGTGGACGAACTGAAGGTGCCAGAAACCCTAAGGCGATACACAACTGGCCGTTTAGGTTCAGGGGAGAAAAGGATACGACAACCCTCAATACATTCTTGGATCGTGTGGAATGTTTCGCACAATCAGAAGGCGTATCGGACGACGTACTTCTTCGGTCCATAAAACATCTTCTACAGGACGATGCCCTGGACTGGTACGGCCGAGCTTTCAATCGAGGATCCTTACTAACCTGGAATGACTTCAAGGAACAAATCCGACGGGAGTTTCTACCTAGCAGTTATGCACAAATGCTACGAGTGGAGGCATGTTTCCGTTTTCAAGGTGCCGCCGAATCATTTGCGAAATTCTACCGAGATATATCGGCACTATTCCGGTTCGTAGCACCACCGATGTCCGAGGAAGAACGCTTCTTCATCGTAAAGAAAAATATGAACACGGAGTACGCTTCCATCGTTGCAGCTGCCCGCCCACGGTCACTGCAGGAGATGGTGGAAGTATGTAATGGTTTCGACGAGACCAGAATGTTACTCAGCAGGCAGCGAAGATTACCAATGCCACAAAATGCGTTGTTGGAACCGAACTATGCCACGCCTAACACGACTCACAAGCAGCAGGCGCAACAATCTGCGCCTATAAGATTCGGTCGAGTCAACGCGCTGGAGGGCTATCAGGAGACCGTCGGACAAGAAGCTGAACAAGATCGTCCGAGAAGCCCACAGTCGGAAGAAGACAGTTGTTCGTTGCAGCAGTTGGAGAATCTAAAACAACAGGTCAACGCATTGAAGGTTCGGTTTGAGCGAAAGGAGCAACTTCGTCGTCCAAATGCGCAATCACCACGTACAGAATCGGGAGCGCCTGGATCTCAAGCATACCTATCAAACCAACAAAAATGTCATCAGCAAAGTACACAACTACAATCAGCGATCGAACGCTCCATCGAAGAAGATCAACGAAGACTTTTGTTATGTTGGAACTGTGATGAGGAAGGACATAGGTTCACGGATTGTGACAAGCCGCAAGCCATGTTTTTCTGTTATCGTTGTGGCCAAAAAGGATATTCGCTGCGGAATTGTCCAACCTGTACGACCAATTCGGGAAACGGGCAGGCGAGGAATCACTAATAACCGAGGATCAACATTCTTCGCCTGATCTCTATAATGCCTCGGACTTTCTAGACCTCAACCAAATACATTCTATCATCATCAACACGGAAGATGACAACCGACCGCATGCAGTGATCACGGTGCTGGGAAAATAGCTAACAGGGTTGCTGGACAGCGGTGCCAACTGCTCGCTATTAGGTGGCAAGCATTTGAAAATAATTGAAGAACTGCAGTTAACTAAGGGGAAAGTATTAGGAGGCGTTCAAACGGCAGACGGAACCAAACATGACATTACCGAATTTGTTAACTTACCGATTGCCTATAACGGACGAAACGAGACGCTACCAGTACTCTTAGTGCCTTCAATGCCAAGTTGTGTCATTCTTGGTATGAACTTCTGGCATAAATTCGGTGTACGCGCTGTTTGTGAAGCCCTAGAAATGTTTACTCAAGAGGATGAGCAAGAAGAAGAACCGATGAGGAAACTAACCGCCGAGCAACAGCAGCGATTGGATCGGGTGATTGCATTGTTTCCAGTAAGCGGCGCAGGCAAAATTGGTAGGACTGATATGTACACTCATCGCATAGATGTCGGCGAGGCAAAGCCGAAGAAACAAAGAATCTATCATATGTCAAAATATGTTTTAGACAAGGTGTACAAGGAGGTTGATCGCATGAAATCCCTGGATGTGATTGAAGAAGCTATGTTCTCACCTTGGAACAACCCACTAGTCGCAGTAAAAAAGAAAACCGGCCAATACAGAGTCTGTTTAGATGCGAGATATCTAAACTCCATCATGGTAAATGAGGGCCACCCAATCCCGCAAATCTCGTCAATAGTCAGCAACCTCAGCGGCTGCTACTACATTTCTACCATCGACTTAAAGGACGCCTTTTGGCAGATGCCGTTGGATAAATCCTCTAGACCTCTTACGGCTTTCACAGTTCCTGGACGAGGACACTTTCAATTCAAAGTGGTTCCGTTTGGGCTCTGTACGGCAAGTCAGGCCCTGGCCCGCTTGATGACTCATCTGTTTGCGGATTTGGAGCCGCATGTCTTTCATTATCTAGACGATATAATTATCTGTTCGCGAACTTTTGAGGAACATCTCATGATGTTGGAAAAGGTCGCCACACGGTTACGCCGAGCCAATCTCACAATATCTCCGGATAAATCTAAATTCTGCCGCAGGGAGATGAAATACCTCGGGTACGTGCTGAACGAAAATGGTTGGAAAGTGGATTCGGAGAAGATATCATGCATCGTAGACTTTCCTCGACCACAAACCAAAAGAGAAGTTCAAAGATTCTTGGGTTTATGTAATTGGTATCGCAGGTTCATTATGAACTTCTCGGGGATCGCCATCCCACTAACCGAACTGACCAAGACAAAAACCAAATTCCATTGGACATCAAAGGCAGAAGACTCGTTTGTAAAACTGAAATCCATGCTTGTGTCAGCCCCAGTATTAGCGATGCCGGACTACTCACAACCATTCTCTATCGCGTGCGACGCCAGCGACGTGGCGATAGGAGCTGTCCTCACTCAGGAGGTGAATGGTGAAGAGCATCCCATTGGGCATTTCTCTCAGAAGCTAGCAGCATCAGAACGCAACTATTCAGTAACGGAACGAGAATGCTTAGCAGTGATACGCGCAATAGAAAAATTTCGAGGATACGTGGAGGGAGTAAAATTCACTGTATACTGCGATCATGCAGCACTCTCATACCTACGATCGATCAAAAACCCGACGGCGCTCATGTGCAGGTGGATTCTCCGATTAAATGCGTTCGATTTCGAGATAAGGTATCGGAAAGGGTCTGCCAACGTTGTGCCGGACGCACTCTCCAGAATCGTGGCCTCAATGACATTCGAGCAGCATAAAACCGTGGACAGCTGGTACAGAAGGTTAAAGGAAAGCGTCGAGAAGCACCAGGACCAATTTCCAGACTTTCGAAGCGTGAACGGAGAACTATACAAGAACTGTCGCTGTAACGATGAGCTGGGGCAGATCACACACAAATGGAAGAAAGTCTTACCCATAGAGGAGCGAGCAGAGGCGATAGGCAGGTTTCACGATTCGACAACTGGAGGTCATCTAGGATTCGAGAAAACATGGCACAAAGTTCAGTCACACTTTTAATGGCCAAAGATGAGACACGAAGTAGGAAAGTACGTCAGATCTTGCTCTGTATGCAAAGCAAGCAAGGCTCCAGCTACAAAAATGCTGCCGACGATGGGCAGTGCGAAACCAGCAAGGCTACCTTGGGAGCTCATTTCGCTGGACTTCGTAGGACCACTAACCCGTTCAACAACAGGGAACACCGTGATGCTGGTAGCAGTCGACTGGGTAACCAAATACGTCATCGCGCACCCAATGAGAAGCGCAGATACAGTCAAAATGGTGAACTTTTTGGAAAACGAGATATTTCTACGATTCTCTCGCCCGCGGATAGTCCTCACAGACAACGGTAAGCAATTCACATCGGCGGCTTTCAGAGCTCTATTAGCCCGCTACCAAATTGAGCACATGACAACAGCTTACTATTGCCCGATGGTCAACAATGCAGAGCGCGTGAATAGAGTATTGATCACATGCATTCGGGCTTTGCTGAAGGAGGACCACAAATCATGGGATGAGAATCTGCAAGCGATCGTGGCAGCTATAAACAGTGCGAAGCATGCATCAACTGGCGTCAGCCCGCACTTTGCCAACTTCGGCCGTGATCTAATACTTCACACAGATCTGTATAGACAACAAGAGTTGAACACACACCATGATCCAAAACTAGCCCAAGAGATTCGTTTGTCAACTCTGAAACGGGTTCATAAGTTCGTCGAGCAGAAATTGAAGACTAGTCACGAGAAGAGCAAACAGCACTATAATCTCAGAACCCGTTCAGTGTCGTTTAATGTCGGGGATGTGGTGTGGCGAAGAAACTTCAGTCTATCTTCGAAGGTGGAAGGTATTAATCAAAAACTCAACCCCAAATTCACTGCAGCCATCGTCAAAGAGGTTCTAGGACACAACTTGTATCTCTTGGAAGATGTCGTATCAGGAAAGCAAGGGAAATACCACGCCAAAGACATAAAAGCAGATTAGGAGGGAAGTAAGCAAGCTATGTAAGCAGAAATCACTGCTAACCACAAAACTCTATAGGGAGGCATCAATATACGCTCCGCGGCTTCAGCATCCAAGAGCTCTTCTGAGTCCGACAAACACAGCCTAAGCCAGGCAAGGGAGACTAGACCCCGAAGTAAAGTAGGGCGACACCAGAGACCAAGCTGTTCCAGCGACGCGGAACTCAACGACTACATCCATCGGTGCTTCAGAGTCCGACAAACACAGCCTACGCCAGGCAAGGGAGACTGGACCCCGAAGTAAAGTAGGGCGACACCAGAGACCAAGCTGTTCCAGCGACGCGGAACTCAACGACTACATCCATCGGTGCTTCTGAGTCCGAAAAACACAGCCTACGCCAGGCAAGGGAGACTGGACCCCGAAGCACAGTAGGGCAACACCAGAGACCACTTCAGGATAGCAACACGATCCCGAGGGAGGAGCATCGCAAAGGAAGAAGAATAAATACGGCATAACAAGGAAGATGGCCAGGAAGACGACAAGCAATACACGCTCTACGGTTACATCATTCAAGTACACGTCACATGCAAGCCTGATTCAGAGTGACGGGCACCCCGAAGTACAGTATAGAGCTTCCAGAGATAACAGTATAGCGACCACACGACAAATCCGAGCGAGGAACACCCGAAACGCACTTCGAAAGCGAGACGCCGGATACGAATACACACTTGACCACGAGAACGACCACAACCTACATCCAGCTATGTACGCAACATCAGTGTTGCCAACCATAAGCGAAAGCGCCAGAAATACGCAATACAGGTTAGGCTAGAGGCCCTAAAACTCTATGAACGAAACCTCGCCAATCTCGACGGAATGAAAAGGAACGAACACCATGCCTAGCTCAAGGAGCAACAATCTACACCCATCAGTCTTCTTCTTAGGTCGTAGAGGCGTCACCACGAAATCCTCCTGATCTTCGGATCCTAAGTAACGCGACCCAAGGGCGCGGTAAATCCCTTGTTTGGGCTCGTGGTGATTGGAGCGTCCAAATCCGCTCTTTCCTCGATCCTAACGACCACCTCCCAGATAACATCTGTCAATAGAGAGTTCTTTTTCTGATTCAGACAATTCTACGATAAGCCAAATACCTTTAATTCTAAGATCTAGCAGTTTTAATAAGTTATAATACTGTATAAGATCACGTAAAGTTCACCGCAGTGGGTGACGTTTTGTTTCGTAACAACGTACAAGAACAAAGTTGAAGACATTCTGGCCAAACCACGTTGACGTTCTGATCACTGTTTCTGAGCAGATCTAGCTGCTGCATAAGGTTCGTTTAATCCCAGTTTCGGCGCTATCTTTGGAGAACGCACGGTTCTCGCACTTTAGCATTTCTTTGAGTTTTTTTTTGTGATCAGCTTAGTCTTCAACACACTTCTTAAGGAAGTGCAAGTTTGATGAATTTTTCGTGAATCACTATCGCGATTCACGAAAAATTCAGCCCACTCGGTAAGACTGTGTTACATTCGTCATATGATTAGTAAACTCCTACGTATTTAAAGAACGAATAGCTCCAAATTAGAGTGTAAGTAGCTAAGTACGCAGCCATTAAACCATCAAACGCAAGAAAGAGAATTTTGCGTCAAGAAAGCTCTCACTGTCAAATTGCCTTCGCCCTCGCTCACACAATACGATTCAACTTCCGCTTGCAAACAAGAGCCAGCATATCGAGTAGGAGTAGTCAGCCATTCGCAAAAGTTGGTCGGTGCTAGGAGGACGACTCTGGTGCGGTGACAAAGTCAGCACGTGCACGCGGTGGCGGGTTTGTTTCCGACGAGGAAATTGCAGTATCGAGAAACCAGCAATTTTGGTGCAGTTTGCTGCGACCGAAAGATCGCCCTCCATAACTCTCTACACGTTGCCCTTTCGGAAAGAAGAATACCGATACAGCAGAATACCAAGAACCGCGTCATTGAACTCCGCGCATCTCGTCAGGCACGCCGAAGAGAACCTCCAGCGCACAAATCACCTTGATCATCGCCCGAGGCGAAGCGAGTGGGGCGTAGAAAGTGCTCAGCAGCGCACACAGCAACAGAATCGTCAACCTGGTAAACTCTACCCACACTATCCAACATAGCGAAGACTCTGAGAACCTTCATCGCACAAACCATCTGGACCCTCGTCCGAGTCGAAGCGAGTATCGCGCAGAGGAATCCTGTAGCTTACCATCACGGGGATTGAATCACTGGATCTGCAGGAAGAAGCCTTCATCAAGAAGGCTTTTTTCTCTCCCCTAGAAAACGCTCATTCGTTCTGCCGTTGATCGGTCTCTCCGCCGTCGACGCGAGCTATCCACGTCCCGACCCTGGAAGGAAGGTCCTAGATTCGAGCAAGGACCCGAGAGCGGTGATCCCAGCGATCGACCAGCGGAAGCGCCCACCACACGGAGAGCCCTAGGGGCCCAACGCGCTCGAGGGTGTGTCCTCGGCGAGATCGCAGCCATCAGACGTTTCATGCCGTTCAGTCAAGGCACCCAGCACGGTCAAGAGCGGCCGGTCATGCACTGAGCGTGATCAGCGGACAAGGCAAGGCAGGCAGCGACGGAGCATCGCAATCGTGTAAAATACTGTATGTACACTAGAATTAAGAAAGTGCAATATTGCCATGAAATTAGGAGCTTTAGGGCCTAGATAAGACGAAATCGAAAATATAGAGTTGTAAGATGAATATTGGTGTATATTAGTTGTGCCTCTAGCCCACAGTGTATATGGTACAGTTCCGTTGATGCAGACCTTTGTTGAGGTTCATTCGGAATACGAGCAACAACTGTTTGTTTCATTATAGGCATAACAGGAAGGAGATTTTACCTTCTTTTAAACATAGCTGTTCTTTCTAGTTTAACTGTTATACTCATTTAGGCCTGTCCATAAACTACGTTGACTCTTATGGTGGAAGGGGGGAGGGGGTCTGGTCAAAGTCTATAGTCCATACAAATTTCAAAAATTTTATATGGACAAAAGTCTACGAGGGGGGAGCGGAGGTCTTAGATGGCCAAAAATTAATCTACGTATTTTATGGATAGCGCCTTATGTGAAATCCTTATAAAGCGCTGTCTAGGTATAAAATACGTAGACTCATTTTTGGCCATTTTAGACCCCTCCCCCTCGTAGCTTGTAACTTTTTCATCTGAGTTTTTCCTTCTTTTTAACATAGGCTGTTCTCTCTAGTTTTACTGTTATACTCATTATAAGGATTCCAACTAATAACTTTTTCATAGGGTGCTGAGCCACTTGGGCGTTGCTTCTATTTTGAGCACTTTTCCGCTATAATTCAGTCAATTTTGGATCAATTGATTTGAAATTTTGTACACGGCTAGATACTATGCTTATCTCACCGCGTTCCAAAAATTGTGTCAATTGGTTCAAAGTTGACTGAGTTATAGCGGAAAGAGCTCAAAATAGAAGCCACTGCCCAAGTGGCTCGATTCCCTAGGAGTTTTTCCTTCTTTTAAATATAGGCTGTTCTTGCTAGTTTCACCGTTTTACTCATTATAAGCATCACAGCTATTAACTTTTTCTTCGTAGTTTTTCCTTCTTTTAATCGTAGGCTGTTCATTGAAGCTTTACTGTTGCACTCATTACAGGAATTATAGTTATCCAATTTATCCTCAGATTTTCCTTTTTTTTTCAAACATAGGCTGTCCTTTACAGTTCATAAGTACAAATGTTAACTTTTTCATAAATGTTTATTTCTTATTTCATAAAACCATGTTTACAGTTTCAAGCAGTAACATCTTTTGTGGTACATGTTATGGTATCTATTTCAAATAGTCGTGTTAGTCGTATGGTACGATACTGTGAGTCATACGGGTGTTTCTGAATCGATCCTTAAACTTCAAATACGTTTGACTTTCCACGATACAGATTAAAAAGAAATAAGGATTTCAAGGACGTTAAAGTATACTTTTCCAGTCAATATAATAGCAATGAGAAAATCTGTAACGATAAATCGCTGCAGTTATGCCTGTTAAGGTATGCAGATTTTCACCAGAACATGTATCTTCTTGATGATTTCAAGTTGCATATATAAACATTCTTGAAATAAGATAAATCTGTAGATGTGCATTCCAAGAGAAGATTTCAATAACTTTGGCAGATCTTCCAGTTGAATTTAGAAACTGGTTATTTCACTTGGGCGAAGTAGGCATTGATGCATTTTAAGCAATGATTCTAATCAAACCAATCAAACGATTCTATAGTGATTGCTATAGCGACGCTCTTGTTGCTATGATACAAGTTTGTTTATTTTGTAAAAAAAAAAACTCATTCTAAACTCATATTTGTTGCAAACGGTCTGGTTTCGGATTCAAAGAATAATGTCCGACCAAATTGAAGTGCACTCATTAATATCAGTAGTAATATCCCATTAATATCGGTTAATATCATATTAATTAAGTAATATCGATGAATCACATCAAGGTGGCTGTGATCGTTTTATACACAAACCTCAACTGTCATGTGAAGGCACTTGATAGACCAGCACAACATTGAGCTGACGAAGGTGTCTAATTGATTCCTCGTGGTATTTTCGGTGTTTGTGACCCTAGTTTGTGACATCTGGCTTTTCTTACTGCTTGTTTTACTCCGTTTGGGAATCGTTTAGTGAGTTTTGAATTACACTCTGTGATGAAGGTCATTATTTCCAACAAGGCGAATAAAGGAACCATCAGCGCGGGTCCTTAAATTACGTAGATTGTTAGGAGGGGAGAAGGTCCTGGTACACGCTCGTACACATTAGGAAATTTTTTTATGGACAAAACTCGTCAGAAGGGGGGAGGAAGGGTGGTGTTGCAAATGGACGTCTGAGATGGCCGAAAATATGTCTGCGCAGGGCTTGGCGTAGGGTATGAACAACGTTCCACCGCTTCCGATGAAAGCTGCGCCAATTGGCAGTGCATATTCTCCTCCAGTTGCACCTCAATCGAATTGCACATCAATTCTGCAGAGAATTATGTGTTGATCAAAACTCTTGGGCAAACAGAATGCGAGTTTTCCAAACACTGCATCGCGTTCCGACCCTTATGGAATGCCTTGGGAATGACCATAACTGTCTCGATTAGCTAAGGGATATCGGTCAGAATGCCAATTAATGCTTTATGCAGAGTGTACACTTTTGGATACGTATTTCGGAAGAGCCCAACATATGCTGATTTTCCCAAATTTGAATGTGATGTTTGACAAACGAAAGTGTATACAAACAACGAAAAAAAATATCAATGAGCACTTGATAATATTTTTAATACCGATATTAATATCAGTAATATTTCTAATACGAGATAGAGTGTCCCACCCCATGGCTCCGAAGCTCCAGAGGTGGTGAAGTATTGCTAAAGCTTGATCCACTTAGTATTTGGCCGCACAAAACAAGACATTTCTTTGTCAAAAAAATACATAGAAATACGGTTTAGGTTTTATAACACAGGAAATTTATTAAACTTTGAAGAAAAAAATATTGAAAAATTATTCATCGGCATTTCGGATGAATTCTCGGACTTTTCGCTTAATACCGCTCATCATTTTTTGCACAGTAGAACTTTCAACTTGATCTGCCATCTTTTTCCACCACTTCTGCAAATGATATGGTTTTTTGATTGATACGTCAAAATGGACTTTGGACAACTCCCAGGACACAATTTTTACCACGCCAAACGCAAGGGTGATGCCCCAGGAAGATTTAAGTTCATCTATGCTGATAAGTTTGCTCGCAAGTTGATGATATGGCAAGGCATCTGCAGTTGTGGAAGGAAAACGGATGTTTTTATCACTGGAGCGACCATGAATGGGCAGGTTTACAAGCAGGAGTGTCTTCAGAAGCGAGTTTTGCCATTCATTCAATCACATGACGGTCCGGTGAAGTTCTGGCCTGACTTAGCCAGCTGCCATTACAGCCGGGATGTCATGGAATGGTATACAAGGAATAACATTGATATTATTGAGAAAACTATCAACCCTCCGAATTGCCCAGATTTTCGTCCCATCGAAAAATTTTGGGCAATTATCAAAGGCAAACTTAAAAAATGTGGTAAAACAATCAAAAAACCATCTGATTTGCAGAAGAGGTGGAAAAAGATGGCAGATCAAGTTGAAAGTACTACTGTGCGAAAAATGATGAGCGGTATTAAGCGAAAAGTCCGAGAATTCATCCGAATTGCCGATGAATTATTTTTCAATATTTTTTTCTTCAAAGTTTAATAAATTTCCTGTGTTATAAAACCTAAACCGTATTTCTATGTATTTTTTTGACAAAGAAATGTCTTGTTTTGTGCGGCCAAATACTAAGTGGATCAAGCTTTAGTAAATGGCTATAGCCTACTTATTGCACCGTAATAAGAAGGTATTGTGCGTTGCATGAAAAACACAAGTATGGCGACTACTTTCCAAGGCCTTATGTTATGGTCGAAATTCAATCGCGGTGTAAATTGCACGTGCAGTCGCAGCAGTCATCACATCATCCGGCCATGTGGCGACCCTTTTTCAAGAATTATCGAAGAGTCCTGTTATAGAAAATTTGAAAACAGATCTGTCTCCGTAGGCCTAGGATAGGATGTGACACCTGCAACTTCTCTGTCTAATTTCACAGCTTGCTGTCTTGTTTTTCCGCGTTGCTGAGATTATTGGTCCCCAAATTGGTCTCTTTTGGGCTGACTAGTTTTCGTATCCTATCCTAGTCCGTAGGCGACAATCTCGCGCGTATCTATGATTGCGGGTAAAAGTACAGTAAAACCTCCATGAGTCGATATTGAAGGGACCATCGACTCAAGGAAATATCGAGTAGTGGAACAATAATCCTTTGGGAAGCTTTTTGAGGGGACCATCATAGTAACCCAGAAATTATTTTTCAGTATGGAAAAAAATACCTCCATGAGTCGATATCGAGTCAAGGAACATCGACTCATGGCGGTTCGACTGTAGTCGCCAAAGTAGATTTTATTTTGATTCGTATAATGGGCCTTTTCATTTGACGTCTTAAATCAGCTGATTTTTCGGGCGTTTGACAGTTCTTCTATGAAGATGACACTTTCTTGTTAGCATCTGTTGTTCAAGCTTTGTAAACAAATGCATGCACGGAACTGTCACATGAAAAGGCCTATAAGGTTTCATCTGAAATAGAGATGTTTGAAGCTAATAATGTTTTTCGACACAGGTTGACGACACCCCAAGGGGCGTCTTACTTCGAAGATGTCCATTAAATTTGCATTTAAATCCATTAAATGCATTTGATTTCCATTCTGTGCATTTTCTTAACAGTGGGATCAAACTGTCAAAATTGATTCTTCTCTCACCACTACAAATGCATGAATGTTGTCAGTTATCAATGTCAAAGTTAGCTAGTTTATTTTCATTTTTTTATTTGTGGCCTCTGTTTTTCAATTATTGTGGTATCCGCGGAACGAAGTTCCGAGAGAAAGTGGTAATTTTCCCCATATTTAGCGTATTCATGGTCATCGAGGATGCTGATCTATCTTTTGACCCCCTTTCAGCTCAATCTGCGAATAAACCCGGAGAAGCAGGCGCTGAAATTCTCTCATATGCCTAATTCAATTACATCTTATGCGGAACCATCATCTACCCCACGATGGGAATGATTCTGAGATGACTCGATATCGTCGAAATGTGACATCGCGCCGATATCAGCCCCACAGCAGCACTTCCGGATTTTCTAAAGCCATCGGCAACCAAACGAAAGGAACGTTTTGATTTAGCCGGATAGAGTGAGCATTGAAAACAGGAACAGAATAGCATTTACCTGATCGTCGAGAAATGCAACTTAAACAGCGATATAGGAAACCCCGAAACAGCCGAATCCGATCGAAAACGACCTTCATGCCGAATAATGCCAATTGCATCGCTAAAGCAAACCCAATGAACGATCCTCCGATATTTGTACAGCATTAAACGTGCCGCCTACATAACTGAATGAAGAACAACATGCGAAAATATATCTTATTTCAACCGCAATCCCCCGTGTTAGGTATTTTAAAAGAAGGAGGGTCTCAAGTTAGCCTAGTGGTTAAGGCTATGGATCGCCAATCCGGAGACGGCGTGTTCGATCCCTGTTCAGGTCGGAAAATTTATCTCGACTCCCTGGGCATAAAGTATCATTATTGTACTTGCCTCACAATATACAAATTCATGCAATATTAGGCAAAGAAAGCCCTTCAATTAATAACTGTGGAAGTGCTCAAAGAACACTAAGTTGAAGCGAGGCAGGCCAAGTCCCAGTGTGGAGGACATGGTGAACCTTTTAGGCTACAAAATTGATCAAGAAGACTTGTTTGGCATCACCTTGCAGTTCTGGGAGTACTTGGTGAACATTTTAAAATACAGAGTTGATGTGAAAGACTTGTTTAGCATCACCTTGCAGTTCTGGGAGGACATGGTGAACCTTTCAGGCTACAAAAGAATCAAGAAGACTTGTTTGGCATAACCTTGCAGTTCTGGGAGGACTTGGTGAACATTTTAAAATACAGAGTTGATGTGAAAGACTTGTTTAGCATCACCTTGCAGTTCTGGGAGGGCATGGTGAACCTTTTAGGCTACAAAATTGATCAAGAAGACTTGTTTGGCATCACCTTGCAGTTCTGGGAGGACTTGGTGAACATTTTAAAATACAGAGTTGATGTGAAAGACTTGTTTGGCATCACCTTGCAGTTCTGGGAGGACTTGGTGAACATTTTAAAATACAGAGTTGATGTGAAAGACTTGTTTAGCATCACCTTGCAGTTCTGGGAGGACATGGTGAACCTTTCAGGCTACAAAAGAATCAAGAAGACTTGTTTGGCATCACCTTGCAGTTCTGGGAGGACTTGGTGAACATTTTAAAATACAGAGTTGATGTGAAAGACTTGTTTAGCATCACCTTGCAGTTCTGGGAGGGCATGGTGAACCTTTTAGGCTACAAAATTGATCAAGAAGACTTGTTTGGCATCACCTTGCAGTTCTGGGAGGACTTGGTGAACATTTTAAAATACAGAGTTGATGTGAAAGACTTGTTTGGCATCACCTTGCAGTTCTGGGAGGACTTGGTGAACATTTTAAAATACAGAGTTGATGTGAAAGACTTGTTTGGCATCACCTTGCAGTTCTGGGAGGGCATGGTGAACCTTTTAGGCTACAAAATTGATCAAGACTTGTTTGGCATCACCTTGCAGTTCTGGGAGGACTTGGTGAACATTTTAAAATACAGAGTTGATGTGAAAGACTTGTTTAGCATCACCTTGCAGTTCTGGGAGGGCATGGTGAACCTTTTAGGCTACAAAATTGATCAAGAAGACTTGTTTGGCATCACCTTGCAGTTCTGGGAGGACTTGGTGAACATTTTAAAATACAGAGTTGATGTGAAAGACTTGTTTGGCATCACCTTGCAGTTCTGGGAGGACTTGGTGAACATTTTAAAATACAGAGTTGATGTGAAAGACTTGTTTGGCATCACCTTGCAGTTCTGGGAGGGCATGGTGAAACTTTTAGGCTACAAAATTGATCAAGAAGACTTGTTTGGCATCACCTTGCAGTTCTGGGAGGACTTGGTGAACATTTTAAAATACAGAGTTGATGTGAAAGACTTGTTTAGCATCACCTTGCAGTTCTGGGAGGGCATGGTGAACCTTTTAGGCTACAAAATTGATCAAGAAGACTTGTTTGGCATCACCTTGCAGTTCTGGGAGGACTTGGTGAACATTTTAAAATACAGAGTTGATGTGAAAGACTTGTTTGGCATCACCTTGCAGTTCTGGGAGGACTTGGTGAACATTTTAAAATACAGAGTTGATGTGAAAGACTTGTTTGGCATCACCTTGCAGTTCTGGGAGGGCATGGTGAACCTTTTAGGCTACAAAATTGATCAAGACTTGTTTGGCATCACCTTGCAGTTCTGGGAGGACTTGGTGAACATTTTAAAATACAGAGTTGATGTGAAAGACTTGTTTGGCATCACCTTGCAGTTCTGGGAGGGCATGGTGAAACTTTTAGGCTACAAAATTGATCAAGAAGACTTGTTTGGCATCACCTTGCAGTTCTGGGAGGACTTGGTGAACATTTTAAAATACAGAGTTGATGTGAAAGACTTGTTTAGCATCACCTTGCAGTTCTGGGAGGGCATGGTGAACCTTTTAGGCTACAAAATTGATCAAGACTTGTTTGGCATCACCTTGCAGTTCTGGGAGGACTTGGTGAACATTTTAAAATACAGAGTTGATGTGAAAGACTTGTTTAGCATCACCTTGCAGTTCTGGGAGGACATGGTGAACCTTTCAGGCTACAAAAGAATCAAGAAGACTTGTTTGGCATCACCTTGCAGTTCTGGGAGGACTTGGTGAACATTTTAAAATACAGAGTTGATGTGAAAGACTTGTTTGGCATCACCTTGCAGTTCTTGGAGGACATGGTGAGCCTTTCAGACTACAAAAGAATCAAGAAGACTTGTTTGGCATCACCTTGCAGTTCTGGGAGGACTTGGTGAACATTTTAAAATACAGAGTTGATGTGAAAGACTTGTTTAGCATCACCTTGCAGTTCTGGGAGGACATGGTGAACCTTTCAGGCTACAAAAGAATCAAGAAGACTTGTTTGGCATCACCTTGCAGTTCTGGGAGGACTTGGTGAACATTTTAAAATACAGAGTTGATGTGAAAGACTTGTTTGGCATCACCTTGCAGTTCTTGGAGGACATGGTGAGCCTTTCAGACTACAAAAGAATCAAGAAGACTTGTTTGGCATCACCTTGCAGTTCTGGGAGGACTTGGTGAACATTTTAAAATACAGAGTTGATGTGAAAGACCTGTTTGGCATCACCTTGCAGTTCTGAAAGGACTTGGTGAACATTTTAAAATACAGAGTTGATGTGAAAGACTTGCTTGGCATCACCTTGCAGTTCTGGGAGGACTTGGTGAACATTTTAAAATACAGAGTTGATGTGAAAGACTTGTTTGGCATCACCTTGCAGTTCTGGAAGGACTTGAACATTTTAAACTACAGAGTTGACAAGAAATACTTGTTATGCATCACCTTGCAGTTCTGGGAGGACATGGTGAACCTTTTAGGCTACAAAATTGATCAAGAAGACTTGTTTGGCATCACCTTGCAGTTCTGGGAGGACTTGGTGAACCTTTCAGGCTACAAAATTGATCAAGAAGACTTGTTTGGCATCACCTTGCAGTTCTGGGAGGACTTGGTGAACATTTTAAAATACAGATGTGCTCATTCTGCGAATGGAGTGACGTGAGAAAAGTCGGAGTCGTATATCGAGGTGAGAAATCTCGACTCGAATGAGGTGACTCTCCATTTGATTTACACGGCGAGTCACTTCATTCGAAAGTGGATTCCTCATCTCGATATACGACTCCGACTTTTCTCACGTCACTCCATTCGCAGAATGAGCACAAGAGTTGATGTGAAAGACTTGTTTAGCATCACCTTGCAGTTCTGGGAGGACATGATGAACCTTTTAGGCTACAAAATTGATCAAGAAGACTTGTTTGGCATCACCTTGCAGTTCTGGGAGGACTTGGTGAACATTTTAAAATACAGAGTTAATGTGAAAGACTTGTTTGGCATCACCTTGCAGTTCTGGAAGGACTTGAACATTTTAAACTACAGAGTTGACAAGAAATACTTGTTATGCATCACCTTGCAGTTCTTGGAGGACATGGTGAGCCTTTCAGACTACAAAATTGATGAAGACTTGTTTGGCATCACCTTGCAGTTCTGTGAGGACATGGTGAACATATAGACTACAGAGTTGATGAAGAAGATTTGCTTAGCATCACCTTGCGGTTCTGGAAGGACTTGGTGAACATTTTAAAATGCAGAGTTGATGAGAAAGACTTGTTATGCGTCACCTTGCAGTTCTGGGAGGACATGGTGAACCTTTTAGGCTACAAAATTGATCAAGAAGACTTGTTTGGCATCACCTTGCAGTTCTGGGAGGACTTGGTGAACATTTTAAAATACAGAGTTGATGTGAAAGACTTGTTTAGCATCACCTTGCAGTTCTGGGAGGACATGGTGAACCTTTAAACTACAAAATTGATGAAGCCTTGTTTAGCATCACCTTGCAGTTCTGGGAGGACATGGTGAACCTTTTAGGCTACAAAATTGATCAAGAAGACTTGTTTGGCATCACCTTGCAGTTCTGGGAGGACTTGGTGAACATTTTAAAATACAGAGTTGATGTGAAAGACTTGTTTAGCATCACCTTGCAGTTCTGGGAGGACATGGTGAACCTTTAAACTACAAAATTGATGAAGCCTTGTTTAGCATCACCTTGCAGTTCTGGGAGGACATGGTGAACCTTTTAGGCTACAAAATTGATCAAGAAGACTTGTTTGGCATCACCTTGCAGTTCTGGGAGGACTTGGTGAACATTTTAAAATACAGAGTTGATGTGAAAGACTTGTTTAGCATCACCTTGCAGTTCTGGGAGGACATGGTGAACCTTTTAGGCTACAAAATTGATCAAGAAGACTTGTTTGGCATCACCTTGCAGTTCTGGGAGGACTTGGTGAACATTTTAAAATACAGAGTTGATGTGAAAGACTTCTTTGGCATCACCTTGCAGTTCTGGGAGGACATGGTGAACCTTTTAGGCTACAAAATTGATCAAGAAGACTTGTTTGGCATCACCTTGCAGTTCTGGGAGGACTTGGTGAACATTTTAAAATACAGAGTTGATGTGAAAGACTTGTTTAGCATCACCTTGCAGTTCTGGGAGGACATGGTGAACCTTTTAGGCTACAAAATTGATCAAGAAGACTTGTTTGGCATCACCTTGCAGTTCTGGGAGGACTTGGTGAACATTTTAAAATACAGAGTTGATGTGAAAGACTTCTTTGGCATCACCTTGCAGTTCTGGGAGGACATGGTGAACCTTTTAGGCTACAAAATTGATCAAGAAGACTTGTTTGGCATCACCTTGCAGTTCTGGGAGGACTTGGTGAACATTTTAAAATACAGAGTTGATGTGAAAGACTTGTTTAGCATCACCTTGCAGTTCTGGGAGGACATGGTGAACCTTTTAGACTACAAAATTGATGAAGCCTTGTTTAGCATCACCTTGCAGTTCTGGGAGGACATAGTGAACCTTTTAGGCTACAAAATTGATCAAGAAGACTTGTTTGGCATCACCTTGCAGTTCTGGGAGGACTTGGTGAACATTTTAAAATACAGAGTTGATGTGAAAGACTTGTTTAGCATCACCTTGCAGTTCTGGGAGGACTTGGTGAACATTTTAAAATACAGAGTTGATGTGAAAGACTTCTTTGGCATCACCTTGCAGTTCTGGGAGGACATGGTGAACCTTTTAGGCTACAAAATTGATCAAGAAGACTTGTTTGGCATCACCTTGCAGTTCTGGGAGGACTTGGTGAACATTTTAAAATACAGAGTTGATGTGAAAGACTTGTTTGGCATCACCTTGCAGTTCTGGGAGGGCATGGTGAAACTTTTGGGCTACAAAATTGATCAAGAAGACTTGTTTGGCATCACCTTGCAGTTCTGGGAGGACTTGGTGAACATTTTAAAATACAGAGTTGATGTGAAAGACTTGTTTAGCATCACCTTGCAGTTCTGGGAGGGCATGGTGAACCTTTTAGGCTACAAAATTGATCAAGACTTGTTTGGCATCACCTTGCAGTTCTGGGAGGACTTGGTGAACATTTTAAAATACAGAGTTGATGTGAAAGACTTGTTTAGCATCACCTTGCAGTTCTGGGAGGACATGGTGAACCTTTTAGGCTACAAAATTGATCAAGAAGACTTGTTTGGCATCACCTTGCAGTTCTGGGAGGACTTGGTGAACATTTTAAAATACAGAGTTGATGTGAAAGACTTGTTTGGCATCACCTTGCAGTTCTGGGAGGACTTGGTGAACATTTTAAAATACAGAGTTGATGTGAAAGACTTGTTTGGCATCACCTTGCAGTTCTGGGAGGGCATGGTGAAACTTTTAGGCTACAAAATTGATCAAGAAGACTTGTTTGGCATCACCTTGCAGTTCTGGGAGGACTTGGTGAACATTTTAAAATACAGAGTTGATGTGAAAGACTTGTTTAGCATCACCTTGCAGTTCTGGGAGGGCATGGTGAACCTTTTAGGCTACAAAATTGATCAAGACTTGTTTGGCATAACCTTGCAGTTCTGGGAGGACTTGGTGAACATTTTAAAATACAGAGTTGATGTGAAAGACTTGTTTAGCATCACCTTGCAGTTCTGGGAGGACATGGTGAACCTTTCAGGCTACAAAAGAATCAAGAAGACTTGTTTGGCATCACCTTGCAGTTCTGGGAGGACTTGGTGAACATTTTAAAATACAGAGTTGATGTGAAAGACTTGTTTGGCATCACCTTGCAGTTCTTGGAGGACATGGTGAGCCTTTCAGACTACAAAAGAATCAAGAAGACTTGTTTGGCATCACCTTGCAGTTCTGGGAGGACTTGGTGAACATTTTAAAATACAGAGTTGATGTGAAAGACTTGTTTAGCATCACCTTGCAGTTCTGGGAGGACATGGTGAACCTTTCAGGCTACAAAAGAATCAAGAAGACTTGTTTGGCATCACCTTGCAGTTCTGGGAGGACTTGGTGAACATTTTAAAATACAGAGTTGATGTGAAAGACTTGTTTGGCATCACCTTGCAGTTCTTGGAGGACATGGTGAGCCTTTCAGACTACAAAAGAATCAAGAAGACTTGTTTGGCATCACCTTGCAGTTCTGGGAGGACTTGGTGAACATTTTAAAATACAGAGTTGATGTGAAAGACCTGTTTGGCATCACCTTGCAGTTCTGAAAGGACTTGGTGAACATTTTAAAATACAGAGTTGATGTGAAAGACTTGCTTGGCATCACCTTGCAGTTCTGGGAGGACTTGGTGAACATTTTAAAATACAGAGTTGATGTGAAAGACTTGTTTGGCATCACCTTGCAGTTCTGGAAGGACTTGAACATTTTAAACTACAGAGTTGACAAGAAATACTTGTTATGCATCACCTTGCAGTTCTGGGAGGACATGGTGAACCTTTTAGGCTACAAAATTGATCAAGAAGACTTGTTTGGCATCACCTTGCAGTTCTGGGAGGACTTGGTGAACCTTTCAGGCTACAAAATTGATCAAGAAGACTTGTTTGGCATCACCTTGCAGTTCTGGGAGGACTTGGTGAACATTTTAAAATACAGATGTGCTCATTCTGCGAATGGAGTGACGTGAGAAAAGTCGGAGTCGTATATCGAGGTGAGAAATCTCGACTCGAATGAGGTGACTCTCCATTTGATTTACACGGCGAGTCACTTCATTCGAAAGTGGATTCCTCATCTCGATATACGACTCCGACTTTTCTCACGTCACTCCATTCGCAGAATGAGCACAAGAGTTGATGTGAAAGACTTGTTTAGCATCACCTTGCAGTTCTGGGAGGACATGATGAACCTTTTAGGCTACAAAATTGATCAAGAAGACTTGTTTGGCATCACCTTGCAGTTCTGGGAGGACTTGGTGAACATTTTAAAATACAGAGTTAATGTGAAAGACTTGTTTGGCATCACCTTGCAGTTCTGGAAGGACTTGAACATTTTAAACTACAGAGTTGACAAGAAATACTTGTTATGCATCACCTTGCAGTTCTTGGAGGACATGGTGAGCCTTTCAGACTACAAAATTGATGAAGACTTGTTTGGCATCACCTTGCAGTTCTGTGAGGACATGGTGAACATTTTAGACTACAGAGTTGATGAAGAAGATTTGCTTAGCATCACCTTGCGGTTCTGGAAGGACTTGGTGAACATTTTAACCCTTTATAAGGCCGAGAAAACTAGAAGAGTTGTCAACGCATACTATTATGGAAATGATTATATACATGATTACATGTACAAAACAATTTTTGTTTGAAAGAAACTCACAAAAATCTAGGTGGCAATATAGTTGCCACTGCCCGTTTAGGCCAAAAACGCTGGTGGCAATATAGTTGCCACTGCCCGTTAACCCCAAAAACAAGCTTTTGAGGTGGCAATATAGTTGCCACTGCCCGTTTAGGCCACCAGCGCTGGTGGCAATATTCTTGTCACTGCCCGTTTAGGGTACTTTTCTTCTTTTGACTTCGACAAAAAGCCGGAAAAGAGATTTTAAAGTGGATTGCAGCTTAACCCATAATATAAACTGTGTAGTTCAGCTCATGTCAGCCCAGAATTTGATTATTTCTTAAAATATTAAACAAACCTTTAATTTTACAATAAGTTTGAGCTAATTTTCTTCACGCGGTCAAATTTAGCCATTTTTGAGACTACAAATGGCTCCTAAATTGTTGTTAAATCTTTGTTTAGTACCAAAAAAATACCAGGCGTTGTTAGTAATCCCAATTTTGCGTAAACCAAAAAAAAGTCCGAAATAAATTGTTATAAAACAGAAAAAAATACAAACAGTAGGTGGCAATATAGTTGCCACTGCCTTATAAAGGGTTAAAATGCAGAGTTGATGAGAAAGACTTGTTATGCGTCACCTTGCAGTTCTGGGAGGACATGGTGAACCTTTTAGGCTACAAAATTGATCAAGAAGACTTGTTTGGCATCACCTTGCAGTTCTGGGAGGACTTGGTGAACATTTTAAAATACAGAGTTGATGTGAAAGACTTGTTTAGCATCACCTTGCAGTTCTGGGAGGACATGGTGAACCTTTAAACTACAAAATTGATGAAGCCTTGTTTAGCATCACCTTGCAGTTCTGGGAGGACATGGTGAACCTTTTAGGCTACAAAATTGATCAAGAAGACTTGTTTGGCATCACCTTGCAGTTCTGGGAGGACTTGGTGAACATTTTAAAATACAGAGTTGATGTGAAAGACTTGTTTAGCATCACCTTGCAGTTCTGGGAGGACATGGTGAACCTTTAAACTACAAAATTGATGAAGCCTTGTTTAGCATCACCTTGCAGTTCTGGGAGGACATGGTGAACCTTTTAGGCTACAAAATTGATCAAGAAGACTTGTTTGGCATCACCTTGCAGTTCTGGGAGGACTTGGTGAACATTTTAAAATACAGAGTTGATGTGAAAGACTTGTTTAGCATCACCTTGCAGTTCTGGGAGGACATGGTGAACCTTTTAGGCTACAAAATTGATCAAGAAGACTTGTTTGGCATCACCTTGCAGTTCTGGGAGGACTTGGTGAACATTTTAAAATACAGAGTTGATGTGAAAGACTTCTTTGGCATCACCTTGCAGTTCTGGGAGGACATGGTGAACCTTTTAGGCTACAAAATTGATCAAGAAGACTTGTTTGGCATCACCTTGCAGTTCTGGGAGGACTTGGTGAACATTTTAAAATACAGAGTTGATGTGAAAGACTTGTTTAGCATCACCTTGCAGTTCTGGGAGGACATGGTGAACCTTTTAGGCTACAAAATTGATCAAGAAGACTTGTTTGGCATCACCTTGCAGTTCTGGGAGGACTTGGTGAACATTTTAAAATACAGAGTTGATGTGAAAGACTTCTTTGGCATCACCTTGCAGTTCTGGGAGGACATGGTGAACCTTTTAGGCTACAAAATTGATCAAGAAGACTTGTTTGGCATCACCTTGCAGTTCTGGGAGGACTTGGTGAACATTTTAAAATACAGAGTTGATGTGAAAGACTTGTTTAGCATCACCTTGCAGTTCTGGGAGGACATGGTGAACCTTTTAGACTACAAAATTGATGAAGCCTTGTTTAGCATCACCTTGCAGTTCTGGGAGGACATAGTGAACCTTTTAGGCTACAAAATTGATCAAGAAGACTTGTTTGGCATCACCTTGCAGTTCTGGGAGGACTTGGTGAACATTTTAAAATACAGAGTTGATGTGAAAGACTTGTTTAGCATCACCTTGCAGTTCTGGGAGGACTTGGTGAACATTTTAAAATACAGAGTTGATGTGAAAGACTTCTTTGGCATCACCTTGCAGTTCTGGGAGGACATGGTGAACCTTTTAGGCTACAAAATTGATCAAGAAGACTTGTTTGGCATCACCTTGCAGTTCTTTAGTTAGAAACATCAGAATGACCTACCTTACAATGATATATTTTGCGTCACCGCGCAATTTGAGGGGATTTGGTAAACCTTCTGAACTACAAGTTCTGCAAATACATTTTGCGTTACCTCGCAACCTTAGAGGACTTGATAAACCTTCTGGACGACGAGTTCAAACGACACATTTTTACGTTATCTTGCAACTTGGGAGCACCTGGTGAACCTCCTGAACTACAAGTTCTGTAGACACATTTTGCGTAACCTCGCAACGTTAGAGGACTCGGTAAACCTTCGGTAAGTTCAGGATATATAAGGATTATTAGCATAAACTACGCTGAAAAAATCCCACAAAAAAAAATATGTTTAAGAAATAAGTTAAGAATGTCTAGCTACAATCACGCACCGTGATCAGAGCATATATAGTTCGGATAGTTAAAACAGCCCAGCAACGCAATCACCCCTTCCCTCCCAAGCCCTACATAGTTGTTTATTGATAATAATAATTTCACAATAATTGTAATAATATTTATAAAAGCAGCATGCGTTTCGGGATGATCCATATATGTTGAAAATTAGATTGTAGGTGGTTAGCATAGCCACGGTTAGCATATATGTACAACTGTAAGAAATTAAAAATAGATTAATGTTAACCCATGATGAAAATTTTGAATATTTTTCGGGTATCCATAAATGGTTTATAATTCATTCAAAATATATGGTCCGGATAGGAGATTGAGATATACGACACATTTTGCCAGATTTTTTACAGTGTTCCTGAAGGAATCCCCGAAGGAATTCCTGAAGGAATCCCCGAAGGCATTCCTGAAGGAATCCCCGAAGGAATTCCTGGAGGAATCCCCGAAGGAATTCCTGAAGGAATCCCCGAAGGAATTCCTGAAGGAATCCCCGAAGGAATTCCTGAAGGAATCCCCGAAGGAATTCCTGAAGGAATCCCCGAAGGAATTCCTGGAGGAATCCCCGAAGGAATTCCTGGAGGAATCCCCGAAGGAATTCCTGGAGGAATCCCCGAAGGAATTCCTGGAGGAATCCCCGAAGGAATTCCTGGAGGAATCCCCGAAGGAATTCCTGGAGGAATCCCCGAAGGAATTCCTGGAGGAATCCCCGAAGGAATTCCTGGAGGAATCCCCGAAGGAATTCCTGGAGGAATCCCCGAAGGAATTCCTGGAGGAATCCCCGAAGGAATTCCTGGAGGAATCCCCGAAGGAATTCCTGGAGGAATCCCCGAAGGAATTCCTGGAGGAATCCCCGAAGGAATTCCTGGAGGAATCCCCGAAGGAATTCCTGGAGGAATCCCCGAAGGAATTCCTGGAGGAATCCCCGAAGGAATTCCTGGAGGAATCCCCGAAGGAATTCCTGGAGGAATCCCCGAAGGAATTCCTGGAGGAATCCCCGAAGGAATTCCTGGAGGAATCCCCGAAGGAATTCCTGGAGGAATCCCCGAAGGAATTCCTGGAGGAATCCCCGAAGGAATTCCTGGAGGAATCCCCGAAGGAATTCCTGGAGGAATCCCCGAAGGAATTCCTGGAGGAATCCCCGAAGGAATTCCTGGAGGAATCCCCGAAGGAATTCCTGGAGAAATCCCCGAAGGAATTCCTGGAGAAATCCCCGTAGGAATTCCTGGAGGAATCCCCGAAGGAATTCCTGGAGGAATTCCTGGAGGAATCCCCGAAGGAATTCCTGGAGGAATCCCCGAAGGAATTCCTGGAGGAATTCCTGGAGGAATCCCCGAAGGAATTCCTGGAGAAATCCCCGAAGGAATTCCTGGAGAAATCCCCGAAGGAATTCCTGGAGGAATCCCCGAAGGAATTCCTGGTGGAATCCCCGAAGGAATTCCTGAAGGAATCCCCGAAGGAATTCCTGAAGGAATCCCCGAAGGAATTCCTGAAGGAATCCCCGAAGGAATTCCTGGAGGAATCCCCGAAGGAATTCCTGGAGGAATCCCCGAAGGAATTCCTGAAGGAATCCCCGAAGGAATTCCTGAAGGAATCCCCGAAGGAATTCCTGGAGGAATCCCCGAAGGAATTCCTGGAGGAATCCCCGAAGGAATTCCTAAAGGAATCCCCGAAGGAATTCCTGAAGGAATCCCCGAAGGAATTCCTGAAGGAATCCCCGAAGGAATTCCTGAAGGAATCCCCGAAGGAATTCCTGGAGGAATCCCCGAAGGAATTCCTGGAGGAATCCCCGAAGGAATTCCTGGAGGAATCCCCGAAGAAATTCCTGGAGGAATCCCCGAAGGAATTCCTGAAGGAATCCCCGAAGGAATTCCTGAAGGAATCCCCGAAGGAATTCCTGGAGGAATCCCCGAAGGAATTCCTGGAGGAATCCCCGAAGGAATTCCTGGAGGAATCCCCGAAGGAATTCCTGGAGGAATCCCCGAAGGAATTCCTGGAGGAATCCCCGAAGGAATTCCTGGAGGAATCCCCGAAGGAATTCCTGGAGGAATCCCCGAAGGAATTCCTGGAGGAATCCCCGAAGGAATTCCTGGAGGAATCCCCGAAGGAATTCCTGGAGGAATCCCCGAAGGAATTCCTGGAGGAATCCCCGAAGGAATTCCTGGAGGAATCCCCGAAGGAATTCCTGGAGGAATCCCCGAAGGAATTCCTGGAGGAATCCCCGAAGGAATTCCTGGAGGAATCCCCGAAGGAATTCCTGGAGGAATCCCCGAAGGAATTCCTGGAGGAATCCCCGAAGGAATTCCTGGAGGAATCCCCGAAGGAATTCCTGGAGGAATCCCCGAAGGAATTCCTGGAGGAATCCCCGAAGGAATTCCTGGAGGAATCCCCGAAGGAATTCCTGGAGGAATCCCCGAAGGAATTCCTGGAGGAATCCCCGAAGGAATTCCTGGAGGAATCCCCGAAGGAATTCCTGGAGGAATCCCCGAAGGAATTCCTGGAGGAATCCCCGAAGGAATTCCTGGAGGAATCCCCGAAGGAATTCCTGGAGGAATCCCCGAAGGAATTCCTGGAGGAATCCCCGAAGGAATTCCTGGAGGAATCCCCGAAGGAATTCCTGGAGGAATCCCCGAAGGAATTCCTGGAGGAATCCCCGAAGGAATTCCTGGAGGAATCCCCGAAGGAATTCCTGGAGGAATCCCCGAAGGAATTCCTGGAGGAATCCCCGAAGGAATTCCTGGAGGAATCCCCGAAGGAATTCCTGGAGGAATCCCCGAAGGAATTCCTGGAGGAATCCCCGAAGGAATTCCTGGAGGAATCCCCGAAGGAATTCCTGGAGAAATCCCCGAAGGAATTCCTGGAGAAATCCCCGTAGGAATTCCTGGAGGAATCCCCGAAGGAATTCCTGGAGGAATTCCTGGAGGAATCCCCGAAGGAATTCCTGGAGGAATCCCCGAAGGAATTCCTGGAGGAATTCCTGGAGGAATCCCCGAAGGAATTCCTGGAGGAATCCCCGAAGGAATTCCTGGAGAAATCCCCGAAGGAATTCCTGGAGAAATCCCCGAAGGAATTCCTGGAGGAATCCCCGAAGGAATTCCTGGTGGAATCCCCGAAGGAATTCCTGAAGGAATCCCCGAAGGAATTCCTGAAGGAATCCCCGAAGGAATTCCTGAAGGAATCCCCGAAGGAATTCCTGAAGGAATCCCCGAAGGAATTCCTGAAGGAATCCCCGAAGGAATTCCTGAAGGAATCCCCGAAGGAATTCCTGAAGGAATCCCCGAAGGAATTCCTGAAGGAATCCCCGAAGGAATTCCTGGAGGAATCCCCGAAGGAATTCCTGGAGGAATCCCCGAAGGAATTCCTGAAGGAATCCCCGAAGGAATTCCTGAAGGAATCCCCGAAGGAATTCCTGAAGGAATCCCCGAAGGAATTCCTGAAGGAATCCCCGAAGGAATTCCTGAAGGAATCCCCGAAGGAATTCCTGAAGGAATCCCCGAAGGAATTCCTGAAGGAATCCCCGAAGGAATTCCTGAAGGAATCCCCGAAGGAATTCCTGAAGGAATCCCCGAAGGAATTCCTGAAGGAATCCCCGAAGGAATTCCTGAAGGAATCCCCGAAGGAATTCCTGAAGGAATCCCCGAAGGAATTCCTGAAGGAATCCCCGAAGGAATTCCTGGAGGAATCCCCGAAGGAATTCCTGGAGGAATCCCCGAAGGAATTCCTGGAGGAATCCCCGAAGGAATTCCTGGAGGAATCCCCGAAGGAATTCCTGGAGGAATCCCCGAAGGAATTCCTGGAGGAATCCCCGAAGGAATTCCTGGAGGAATCCCCGAAGGAATTCCTGGAGGAATCCCCGAAGGAATTCCTGGAGGAATCCCCGAAGGAATTCCTGAAGGAATCCCCGAAGGAATTCCTGGAGGAATCCCCGAAGGAATTCCTGGAGGAATCCCCGAAGGAATTCCTGGAGGAATCCCCGAAGGAATTCCTGGAGGAATCCCCGAAGGAATTCCTGGAGGAATCCCCGAAGGAATTCCTGGAGGAATCCCCGAAGGAATTCCTGGAGGAATCCCCGAAGGAATTCCTGGAGGAATCCCCGAAGGAATTCCTGGAGGAATCCCCGAAGGAATTCCTGGAGGAATCCCCGAAGGAATTCCTGGAGGAATCCCCGAAGGAATTCCTGGAGGAATCCCCGAAGGAATTCCTGGAGGAATCCCCGAAGGAATTCCTGGAGGAATCCCCGAAGGAATTCCTGGAGGAATCCCCGAAGGAATTCCTGGAGGAATCCCCGAAGGAATTCCTGGAGGAATCCCCGAAGGAATTCCTGGAGGAATCCCCGAAGGAATTCCTGGAGGAATCCCCGAAGGAATTCCTGGAGGAATCCCCGAAGGAATTCCTGGAGAAATCCCCGAAGGAATTCCTGGAGAAATCCCCGAAGGAATTCCTGGAGAAATCCCCGTAGGAATTCCTGGAGGAATTCCTGGAGGAATCCCCGAAGGAATTCCTGGAGGAATCCCCGAAGGAATTCCTGGAGGAATCCCCGAAGGAATTCCTGGAGGAATTCCTGGAGGAATCCCCGAAGGAATTCCTGGAGGAATCCCCGAAGGAATTCCTGGAGGAATCCCCGAAGGAATTCCTGGAGGAATCCCCGAAGGAATTCCTGGAGAAATCCCCGAAGGAATTCCTGGAGAAATCCCCGAAGGAATTCCTGGAGAAATCCCCGAAGGAATTCCTGGAGAAATCCCCGAAGGAATTCCTGGAGAAATCCCCGAAGGAATTCCTGGAGGAATCCCCGAAGGAATTCCTGGAGGAATCCCCGAAGGAATTCCTGGAGGAATCCCCGAAGGAATTCCTGGAGGAATCCCCGAAGGAATTCCTGGAGGAATCCCCGAAGGAATTCCTGGAGGAATCCCCGAAGGAATTCCTGGAGGAATCCCCGAAGGAATTCCTGGAGGAATCCCCGAAGGAATTCCTGGAGGAATCCCCGAAGGAATTCCTGGAGGAATCCCCGAAGGAATTCCTGGAGGAATCCCCGAAGGAATTCCTAAAGGAATCCCCGAAGGAATTCCTGAAGGAATCCCCGAAGGAATTCCTGAAGGAATCCCCGAAGGAATTCCTGAAGGAATCCCCGAAGGAATTCCTGGAGGAATCCCCGAAGGAATTCCTGAATGAATCCCCGAAGGAATTCCTGGAGGAATCCCCGAAGGAATTCCTGGAGGAATCCCCGAAGAAATTCCTGGAGGAATCCCCGAAGGAATTCCTGGAGGAATCCCCGAAGGAATTCCTGGAGGAATCCCCGAAGGAATTCCTGGAGGAATCCCCGAAGGAATTCCTGAAGGAATCCCCGAAGGAATTCCTGGAGAAATCCCCGAAGGAATTCCTGGAGAAATCCCCGAAGGAATTCCTGGAGAAATCCCCGAAGGAATTCCTGGAGGAATCCCCGAAGGAATTCCTGGAGGAATCCCCGAAGGAATTCCTGGAGGAATCCCCGAAGGAATTCCTGGAGAAATCCCCGAAGGAATTCCTGGAGAAATCCCCGAAGGAATTCCTGGAGAAATCCCCGAAGGAATTCCTGGAGAAATCCCCGAAGGAATTCCTGGAGAAATCCCCGAAGGAATTCCTGGAGGAATCCCCGAAGGAATTCCTGGAGGAATCCCCGAAGGAATTCCTGGAGGAATCCCCGAAGGAATTCCTGGAGGAATCCCCGAAGGAATTCCTGGAGGAATCCCCGAAGGAATTCCTGGAGGAATCCCCGAAGGAATTCCTGGAGGAATCCCCGAAGGAATTCCTGGAGGAATCCCCGAAGGAATTCCTGGAGGAATCCCCGAAGAAATTCCTGGAGGAATCCCCGAAGGAATTCCTGAAGGAATCCCCGAAGGAATTCCTGAAGGAATCCCCGAAGGAATTCCTGAAGGAATCCCCGAAGGAATTCCTGGAGGAATCCCCGAAGGAATTCCTGGAGGAATCCCCGAAGGAATTCCTGGAGGAATCCCCGAAGGAATTCCTGGAGGAATCCCCGAAGAAATTCCTGGAGGAATCCCCGAAGGAATTCCTGAAGGAATCCCCGAAGGAATTCCTGAAGGAATCCCCGAAGGAATTCCTGAAGGAATCCCCGAAGGAATTCCTGGAGGAATCCCCGAAGGAATTCCTGGAGGAATCCCCGAAGGAATTCCTGGAGGAATCCCCGAAGGAATTCCTGGAGGAATCCCCGAAGGAATTCCTGGAGGAATCCCCGAAGGAATTCCTGGAGGAATCCCCGAAGGAATTCCTGGAGGAATCCCCGAAGGAATTCCTGGAGGAATCCCCGAAGGAATTCCTGGAGGAATCCCCGAAGGAATTCCTGGAGGAATCCCCGAAGGAATTCCTGGAGGAATCCCCGAAGGAATTCCTAAAGGAATCCCCGAAGGAATTCCTAAAGGAATCCCCGAAGGAATTCCTGAAGGAATCCCCGAAGGAATTCCTGAAGGAATCCCCGAAGGAATTCCTGAAGGAATCCCCGAAGGAATTCCTGAAGGAATCCCCGAAGGAATTCCTGGAGGAATCCCCGAAGGAATTCCTGGAGGAATCCCCGAAGGAATTCCTGGAGGAATCCCCGAAGGAATTCCTGGAGGAATCCCCGAAGAAATTCCTGGAGGAATCCCCGAAGGAATTCCTGAAGGAATCCCCGAAGGAATTCCTGAAGGAATCCCCGAAGGAATTCCTGAAGGAATCCCCGAAGGAATTCCTGGAGGAATCCCCGAAGGAATTCCTGGAGGAATCCCCGAAGGAATTCCTGGAGGAATCCCCGAAGGAATTCCTGGAGGAATCCCCGAAGGAATTCCTGGAGGAATCCCCGAAGGAATTCCTGGAGGAATCCCCGAAGGAATTCCTGGAGGAATCCCCGAAGGAATTCCTGGAGGAATCCCCGAAGGAATTCCTGGAGGAATCCCCGAAGGAATTCCTGGAGGAATCCCCGAAGGAATTCCTGGAGGAATCCCCGAAGGAATTCCTGGAGGAATCCCCGAAGGAATTCCTGGAGGAATCCCCGAAGGAATTCCTGGAGGAATCCCCGAAGGAATTCCTGGAGGAATCCCCGAAGGAATTCCTGGAGGAATCCCCGAAGGAATTCCTGGAGGAATCCCCGAAGGAATTCCTGGAGGAATCCCCGAAGGAATTCCTAAAGGAATCCCCGAAGGAATTCCTGAAGGAATCCCCGAAGGAATTCCTGAAGGAATCCCCGAAGGAATTCCTGAAGGAATCCCCGAAGGAATTCCTGAAGGAATCCCCGAAGGAATTCCTGAAGGAATCCCCGAAGGAATTCCTGGAGGAATCCCCGAAGGAATTCCTGAAGGAATCCCCGAAGGAATTCCTGGAGGAATCCCCGAAGGAATTCCTGGAGGAATCCCCGAAGGAATTCCTGGAGGAATCCCCGAAGGAATTCCTGGAGGAATCCCCGAAGGAATTCCTGGAGGAATCCCCGAAGGAATTCCTGGAGGAATCCCCGAAGGAATTCCTGGAGGAATCCCCGAAGGAATTCCTGGAGGAATCCCCGAAGGAATTCCTGGAGGAATCCCCGAAGGAATTCCTGAAGGAATCCCCGAAGGAATTCCTGAAGGAATCCCCGAAGGAATTCCTGGAGAAATCCCCGAAGGAATTCCTGGAGAAATCCCCGAAGGAATTCCTGGAGAAATCCCCGAAGGAATTCCTGGAGGAATCCCCGAAGGAATTCCTGGAGGAATCCCCGAAGGAATTCCTGGAGGAATCCCCGAAGGAATTCCTGGAGAAATCCCCGAAGGAATTCCTGGAGAAATCCCCGAAGGAATTCCTGGAGAAATCCCCGAAGGAATTCCTGGAGAAATCCCCGAAGGAATTCCTGGAGAAATCCCCGAAGGAATTCCTGGAGAAATCCCCGAAGGAATTCCTGGAGAAATCCCCGAAGGAATTCCTGGAGGAATCCCCGAAGGAATTCCTGGAGGAATCCCCGAAGGAATTCCTGGAGGAATCCCCGAAGGAATTCCTGGAGGAATCCCCGAAGGAATTCCTGGAGGAATCCCCGAAGGAATTCCTGGAGGAATCCCCGAAGGAATTCCTGGAGGAATCCCCGAAGGAATTCCTGGAGGAATCCCCGAAGGAATTCCTGGAGGAATCCCCGAAGGAATTCCTGGAGGAATCCCCGAAGGAATTCCTGGAGGAATCCCCGAAGAAATTCCTGGAGGAATCCCCGAAGGAATTCCTGAAGGAATCCCCGAAGGAATTCCTGAAGGAATCCCCGAAGGAATTCCTGAAGGAATCCCCGAAGGAATTCCTGAAGGAATCCCCGAAGGAATTCCTGAAGGAATCCCCGAAGGAATTCCTGGAGGAATCCCCGAAGGAATTCCTGGAGGAATCCCCGAAGGAATTCCTGGAGGAATCCCCGAAGGAATTCCTGAAGGAATCCCCGAAGGAATTCCTGGAGGAATCCCCGAAGGAATTCCTGGAGGAATCCCCGAAGGAATTCCTGGAGGAATCCCCGAAGGAATTCCTGGAGGAATCCCCGAAGGAATTCCTGGAGGAATCCCCGAAGGAATTCCTGGAGGAATCCCCGAAGGAATTCCTGGAGGAATCCCCGAAGGAATTCCTGGAGGAATCCCCGAAGGAATTCCTGGAGGAATCCCCGAAGGAATTCCTGGAGGAATCCCCGAAGGAATTCCTGGAGGAATCCCCGAAGGAATTCCTGGAGGAATCCCCGAAGGAATTCCTGGAGGAATCCCCGAAGGAATTCCTGGAGGAATCCCCGAAGGAATTCCTGGAGGAATCCCCGAAGGAATTCCTGGAGGAATCCCCGAAGGAATTCCTGGAGGAATCCCCGAAGGAATTCCTGGAGGAATCCCCGAAGGAATTCCTGGAGGAATCCCCGAAGGAATTCCTGGAGGAATCCCCGAAGGAATTCCTGGAGGAATCCCCGAAGGAATTCCTGGAGGAATCCCCGAAGGAATTCCTGGAGGAATCCCCGAAGAATTCCTGGAGGAATCCCCGAAGGAATTCCTGGAGGAATCCCCGAAGGAATTCCTGGTGGAATCCCCGAAGGAATTCCTGGTGGAATCCCCGAAGGAATTCCTGGAGGAATCCCCGAAGGAATTCCTGAAAGAATCCCCGAAGGAATTCCTGAAGGAATCCCCGAAGGAATTCCTGGAGGAATCCCCGAAGGAATTCCTGGAGGAATCCCCGAAGGAATTCCTGGAGGAATCCCCGAAGGAATTCCTGGAGAAATCCCCGAAGGAATTCCTGGAGGAATCCCCGAAGGAATTCCTGGAGGAATCCCCGAAGGAATTCCTGGAGGAATCCCCGAAGGAATTCCTGAAGGAATCCCCGAAGGAATTCCTGAAGGAATCCCCGAAGGAATTCCTGAAGGAATCCCCAAAGGAATTCCTGAAGGAATCCCCGAAGGTATTGCTGGTGGAAAATTCGACTACTTTCTTAAAAAAATCTCCGGAAGAATTCTTGGAGGAATCTCCGGAGGAATTTCTGGAGGAATCTCCGTAGAAACTTCTGGAGGAATCTTTGGATGCTTTCCTGGAGGAATCTCCGGAGGAATTCCTGGAGGAATCGCCGGAGGGTTTCCTGGAGGAATTCTCAAAACAATTCCCTGTGGAATCCTCAGAGAGGATTTCTTGGAGAAGCCTTCAGAGGAATTCTTGGAGAAGCCTTCAGAGGAATTCATAGAAAATCCTGAAGGAATCCTCAGAGGAATTTTTGGAGGAATCCTTAGAGGAATTACTCGAGAAATCCTCGGAGAAATTCCTGGAGGAATCATCGGAGAAATACCCTGAGGAATCCCCGAAAAAAATCCTGGAGGAATCTCCGGAGGAATCTGTGGAGAAATCTTAAGAGAAATTAACGGGGAAGTCTTGCAGGAATTCCAGAAAAACTTTTTGAAGAATGCCTGAAATTTCCAGAGAACTTCTGAGGAAATACTGGAGGAATTCCCAGGGAACTCCTGGAGGAATCTTCGAAAAATTCCTGAAATTCCTCCGAAAGAACTCCTGGAGGATTCCGAAAAACTCCTGCAGGGATTCTCAAAAACCCCCTGGAGGATTTCCCTCGTAACTAACGAAGGAATCCTCGAAAAACTCCTTCAGGAATTCTCGGGATACTTCTGGATGTATTACCTAGGTACTCCTGGAAAAATTCTCGGGGAACTCCTGGAGGAATTTTACAAGAAACTTCTATGGGAATTATCGAGAAACTCTTAGAGAAATTTCCAATGATCTCCTAGAGGTATCGCCGAAGACTTCTTTGAGGAATTATCGTGGAAAACCTGGAGGAATTCCCTGGAAGCCTCTCGTGGAATTTCCGGGAAAGTCCTGAGGAAATTTCTGAGGAATTGCCTGAAAACTTTTGGAGGAATTGCAGAGAAGTTTTTGGAGAATTTTCGGAGAAACTTTTGGGTAAATTTCCGAAAAACTCAAAGAAATTTCCAAGGATCGTAAGAAACTCTTGGACGATTTTTTGATATCCCAGCGTACCCCTGGAGGAACTCCCTGGAAACTCCTGAAGGTTTTTTCTTGGGAACTCCTGCAGAAATTCCCGAAAATCTCATGGAGGAATTTCCGGTTATCTCATGGATGAATTCTCCAGAAACTCTGGGAAATTTTGGAGGAATTCCTCTATAAATTCCCGTGATTTTTTTTTCCAGAAGTTCATCGGGAACTACTCCAGGAGATTTCCTAGATTTCATGCAAGTTCCCCGGGAATCTCCGGGGGAATTCCTGGTGTAATCTTTGGATGAATTCCTGGTGGAACCCCCGGAGGAATTCTTAAAGGAATCCCCGAAGGAATTTCTGGAAGAATCCCCGCAGGAATTTCTCAGAGGGAATCCCCCAGGAATTTCTTCGGGGATTCCTCCAAGAATTCGTCCACGGATTCCCTTAGGAATTCCTTCGGGGATTCTTCCAAGAATTCCTCCAGGGATTCCACCGAAGATTACACCAGGAATTCCTTCGGGAATTCCCGGGAATTCCTGAATAAATTCTCGAAAATCTTCTGGAGTAGTTCCGGATGAAGTTCTGGAAAAATTTTACGGGAATTTCTAGAGCAATTCCTGGAATTTTTTTTTGGAGAATTTCTGGTGGAATTATTGGTGAACTCATGGAGGAATTCCCGAGGATATTTTAGATGGGTTCCTGGGAAATTCCTGGAGGAGTTCCATGGAAACTCATTGGGGAATTCCAGAGAAACTTCTCCAGGAATTCTCGAGAAATTCCTACACGAATTCACTGGGAACTCCGCGCTTATTGCGTTTTGTCGCAGCGGCAGAGTTGCGAGATTTTTTTAGTACATACCGCAGCGCTTCCGCATTCCGTTGCCGGCCCCATTGCGTTTCCCGCTTAACTCACCGAGTTTAGGGCCAAGGAACTCAGCGGTGGAGGCATTACTGGTGGCAACGGACGATGGTGTCCGTTCGCGATCGGATTTCCGTTCCGTTCCGGACGGCAGTGAGATCAGGGCCGTTTGTCCACCGTCTCCAACTCTGGTAGGAGATCTCGGGTGTTGAGGATGGTCGCGTACAGAGAGCCGTCCAGTGATCCGTGCGTGTGGCTCGAATCATCTAGAATGAAAACGGTCTGGATGGTTGGATTAGGTGGTGGCAGAGTTCATGAAAATGACGAAAAATCAAGTAAACATCCTAGTCATCGTGCTGACCAGAAGTAGCCGAGGATGTTAACTAATTTTAAATAACAATTATCTTTATCACTTTACCTTATTTCACCGTGTTTTGCTCAACTATCTAGCAAAATTCACTAATGTTGTCCCAATCGGATTTTTTTTTTCATTTTTTTAGCACTCCGCGCGGCAAAATTTGACATTTCCATATTTACTCATACATGCATTTGTATTGGTGAGAGCGATGGGAGGTACACGCTAACAAAATGCATTAAAATGTACATTTCAGTAACAAATTTTGAAAACGACGTATAATCAATGCTACACCATTGATTATACGTCGTTTTCAAAATTTGTTACTGATTTAATGTATTAAAATGCATTTAATTTGTTTGATATATGAAATGCATCTCGAGTGAAACGCCCCTTGCGACACCCACTATTGGGAATGCTCGCAAAGAAAGCATAATAACCTCCAGGAGAGCAAATGTTCTGCAAGACTGGTGACAAGATTCGAGAATGAGAAACACAAAATCGTTTCCGGCAATCCAGACGTTCATCACCACGCTGGACCCTACAGCTGTTGGAGAACTCAAACTCCAGAGCAATCTGAAGCGGAAACTGATTCCGGGCCTCCAGCCAGGATAATTCGCGACGTTGCGGCTGAATTTTCGGACGAAGTAAACCAAAGGTTTTCCAACAATGCGCAGAAAAAGCTCATCAATTGCTAGGGAAGTCTCTGCAGGACTTCTATGTCGGACAGTTTTCCGTTGAAACTCAGTCAGTTTTGAACCAATTCACATATTTTTTGTACGGAATGGGTGGTTTGAAATTGACTGAGTTATAGCAGAAAAGTGTCCAGCCACTGCTCAAGTGGTTCTGCACCCTATCTCATTGCCCTCGCATTGTTTTTGCTACTGTTTGACGTTTTCTCCGCCACCTAGTGAGCGCTGATTTCAGTCACATTTTTTTCTTAGTGATATATCACTTTGTCTGTGCCTATACTATAGCTTATGGGCGCGCTCGATCTCTCATATAAATATACGTTGACACTGATAAAGTGGTTGAGGTACATTCGCTCAGTTTTTTAAAGCATGTGCATGATAGTTCATACCAAATCAAATTAGGCATAGTTCACTAGTATTGATTTCTCCTGCGGCCAATTGAAAATAGTTATTGTTCTGTTGAGGATACTTCAGAGCCGCAAGCGATATTTTTGTTTCCCTCAATGCAAATGTGCTACCTTTTCATGGAGCGTAAAGACCGGAAATGCGGTGACATTTCAATCCGAATGCAAATAGATTTCATAGCATGGTTGTTATTGCGGGATAAAGAAGCCCGAAAGTGTGGACCAACTTGGGGTGCTGCCTATACTTAAAAAATCGAAGAAAAATTGTGATCAATGTAGGTATTTGCGGCAATAAGAGTGCTCTTAATCAGTGCGATAAGTTGGTTGAAATCAATTATAAACCACATCTGACATACGATACCCACTTCAAATATTAAGCATCCAGTGGTTCAAATAAATAGGCTTCAAGATGTAGGATGATAGGCCTCGGCATGAATCACTTGGCATGAATTTGACTCTTTTTGCCTATAACTCATTTCAAAAACCTTATAGGGTAAGGGTAAGATGTCATTTTTAAATCTTTCTTCGTTTTCAATGATAAGAAGGCTCATTTGTCAGGCATTCAAAGTGGTATGGGCCTTTTCATTTGACGTCTTAAATCAGCTGATTGTTCGGGCGTTTGACAGTTCTTCTATGAAGATGACACGTTCTTGTTAGCAGCTGTTGTTCAAGCTTTGTAAACAAATGCATGCACGGATCTGTCACATGAAAAGGCCTATTAAACAGCAACTGAACAATATTTGCTTGATATTGCGGCGCTCATAATAAATCCACATTGGGCGGCGGCGATGTACCCGCGAGGAGATTCCCCCGATACAGACGCAATGTCAAAATCGAACAGATACTGTCACCCACCCAGCAGCATCGCAGCAGCCTTCAGGCCGTTCATATCAAAACAAAAGTTAACACAATGGCAACTCAGGTGGCCAGAAATCGTAATAATATTTATCGCGACATTGATTCACTATACGCATACACATCACCTCGTCGGCTTTGTGTGTTTAATAATCGGGATGTTATTTAGTGATGCTGCAGGGGGATACGGCTTCATCTTTTCCATTTCCACATTGCGTCTGTATCGCGTGCATTTCCTTGCGGCGATATCGCCGCAGCCTCATGTGGATTTGATATAAGCGCCGCATGCAGATTTTCTGACCATCAGGTCGCTCAAAGTGGTGCGGTCATATTTTTGCAACTTGATGGAAAAGAAGAAGACAAACGCGTTTCGCGGATTTATCTTGCAAGGCACAATAATGCTCTGCCGGGTGAAGCACAAGCAATGCGACCGGGTGGGAGACTACCGAGTGCTACGATGAGCGGAAAGGTTTTTTTTAAACGAACGAGTGATTAGAAAAATGTATGAAACGGTTGAAGTGACTCATTCAAATGTTGCATGAAAGTGTATCATTGAAACGAAATTGTATGTCCCTGACAGGATGACCTACAATCTCTCATTCAGCACGCCGGTTTGGCGCTTTCGATGTGGCCCAGAATTTATAAAAAAAATGATACCCTAAGGAACAACTTTTTAGAAGACCATATCATGATAAAACTTAATTTAGTTGTTGTTTTAGTTAACGAAAGCTGGATGAGGACTCTCGGATGTTACATGCAACACGTGTTTACCGTTCGAAACTTCCGCGCTACATCATAGGAGCGTCATCCTACTTCTCATATATTTGGGCTAAGAATCCCACACAATCCTTCAACTCATTTGCGCCAGCTCATTTTTTAACCGATTGAGCAGAAACTTTCACAGACTGTTCTTCCCATCCAAAGGCACGATTCTAGAGTGTAACCCGTGGACTTTTCCGACATTTTTGTAGTTGGGCCAGTCTAGCACAGACAAACAGACATACTACTCAAATCGAAACCATCGCACGATTTAACGGTCATTTTGAAAATATAGTGTGGTTCGGACTCCCAAGTGTCATGGTGGCGCTGCTGTGCCATCTCACTCTCAATTTTGGAAAGAAATGAACGCGACGCCGATCAATGTTTACATAAAATGACTCAATCATGAACCTTCATTCATGTTTTATGAATGGATGACGCTTCGGGGGAGTCGTCACCTGCAAAATTGTTACATCGAGCCGAGGGAAACAACACCTGCAAATGAATGCTTCGGATTGAGCATTATAGAGGGTGCTAGTGAGATGCCAAACGATGTTTTTGAAGCAATTTTCTTATAAGTAATATGTCTGTTTGTCTGTGAGTCTAGTATGGACGGTTCCTCAATACAAAAAAATTCATTGTGCAGCGTTAAACAAGGAAATAATGAAAGATATTTAGAGGAAAATATGAAAAATACATGGTTTCAAAAAAGATATGTTTTACTTAAGGTTTTGCCATTTGAAACAAGAACTTAATCATCAAAATAAAGGTAATTGAATATAATTCAATGGTACTTAGCTTACTCAAGGAGCTGATTTTTATTGTCTTTCGAGTAAACTTCGTCTAAGGTTGGACAAAGCGAGATCAACCTATGAAATTATGTTTGTTTACTCTTATAGTACTCACTTTTCCCAGATATTGAAATGCACTGGGGTAAGTGAGAGCAGTGAACTAATGGTACACGCTATGTCCAAAGGAAAGTAGGGTAACCAATACTTTTCGGTTCAAAAAACAAAAATTTATTATTTTTTCTCGAAAATATTCCACTATTAGTGTAGATTTATATCTTAACGGTATTGAAATAGAGCAGGTTAGTGATTACAAGTATCTAGGTATATGGTATGATTCTAAACTGAATTGGAGTTATCATATTAAGTATATTCAGAAAATTTGTTCAAAGAGAATAAATTTTCTTCGCATTATCACTGGCACTTGGTGGGGTGCTCATCCATCTGATATGATAACTCTTTACAAGACAACAATTCGTTCTGTTATGGAATATGGTTGTTTTACTTTTGGTTGTGCTTCTCAAACACATTTGGCAAAACTCGAAAAAAATCAATTTCGATGTTTAAGAATTTGTCTAAAATTGATGAATTCCACGCACACAAAATCTATTGAAGTTTTAGCTGGCATTGTTCCTCTCAAAATTCGTATCAATGAATTGAATACTAAATTTCTAGTCCAGTGCTTTACCAATAACCATCCAATAATTGACATACTGATAGATTTGTATGAAATTAATCCTTCTTGTAGTATCCTTAATTCATTTATTTATTGTTCCACTAGAACCATTGTCCCTCTTGATTCAATTAATTTTTATTATCATGACATAAATGTTCACTCTTTTCAACCTTTAATTGACATCTCTTTAGTTTTGGAAATAAAACAAATTCCATCCTATGAGCATTCTCGATTTGGTAAATTGTTATTTGACCGTAAATTTGGTGGAATTGAACCTCAGTATTTATTTTATACAGATGATTCATTCATTAGAAATAGTGCTGGATTTGGAGTTTATAATATTGAGGTGGCTCATTTTTTTAAAATTGAAATCTCCTTGTTCCATTTTTGTTGCTGAATTGATTGCTTTATATTTCACATGCAGTGTTATTGAAGGGTAATCAACAAATTTCAGTTTTAAAATTCATTACATAATCATAATGCTGAGAAAATTAGTATACGATTTACAACGTCGAGGATTTATTATAAAATTTGTGTGGGTTCCTGCACATTGTCAAATTTTTGGTAATGAACAAGCTGATTGTTTGGCCAAATTAGATGCCAGTCGTGGTATAATTTATTTTCCATTCGAAATACTTTGCTGAAATCAAACAAAAATCGAAATCTTCTTGGCAAACTGATTGGGATTGCAGTGATAAAGGTCGTTGGTGTCATTCCATTTGTCCTGTTGTGGATAAAAAACCTTGGTTCAAACATTTATCTACTATTAGAAATTTTATTTGTCTTTTTTCAAGACTTATGTCTAATCATTATATTTCTAATAGTCATTTATATCGTATCAATATTGTAGATTCAAATTTATGTATTTGTGGTGAATCATATCAAGATATTGATCATATAATTTTTCATTGTGTTCATTATACATTACCCAGAAAAACCTTAATTGATAGATTTAAAAGTTTAGGCTTTTTTTTACCTGTATCTGTTAGAGATATTTTGAGTTGTAAATCTTTAGTCATGATGGAAATTCTTTTCAGATATTTTATTTTTTTTGTTTATTTTTTTTTATCTGTATTAACGAGATTTTTAGCCCTAGGCTAGTTCACCTCGGGACCCACGCTTTACTTCCCTTCCGAAGGAAGAACTCACATTTTGCGAGTTTGTCGGGAGTGGGATTCGATCCCAGGTCCTCGGCGTGATAGTCATGTGTTCGAACCATCACACCAGGTCCGCTCCACCAGATATTTTATTGAAATTGGTTATGCTGTTTGATGCTCTTTAAAAAGTTTTTTTTTTCAGTTTTCAAGAACTGCGTCCGATTTTTGTCCTTGATGTTCAAAATTCCTTCGTCGTAGTCAGATTACCTTGGTTCATCCCTTGACAAATCCGCATCAAGACCACGGCTGGATTATGGATACTTTTCCGGAGGAGCCTTTAGTTTCAAATTTATTTTATAATGATTTTCGAAAAGATAAAAGAGGTTTTATGCCTTTTTGAGGAAGATTTCGTAGATGAGGAAATCACTCCAAGGGGCTTTTCCCTCTTTCAACATTTTTAGTTAAAAATAAATAACAATAACAATAACAATCAAATTTTAAGCCAGGAATGACCTTGTAGGTAATTTTAACGGACACTGAAGGCCTTAACGATCATTCTAACATCATCATTATGTGCAACATCCGCTGAATCTGGCTGATTTTGACTTAAATTCAAACTTATGTCCTCTAGGGGTCCAAAATTCGACCGTTACCCTATTATGAAAAGTGAATGTACCTCAAAGGTTATTCGCTAGAACCGTATTTTTGGACCTCTAGGTTCAGAATATGTGCGATTTAAAATAATCCATCTTGGGTTTTTTTCCCATACATTTTTATATGGGATGAAATTAATCTTAAAATTACTTTTTTCGCCATTTGTATGGGAAAATAGGGAAAAAATCAAACAAATCGAAAAAAAAATCGAAAAACCCAAGATGAAATATTTTAAACCGCACAGATTCTGAAACTAGAGGTCCAAACCTACGATCCTATGTTATAATATTTGAGGTACATTCGATTTTCATAATACTTCCCTTTGGACATAGCGTGAGGTAATAAATGAAAATCAAAAATCCCAAATCTTTTGCGCTTAAAATCATTCGAAAGACTTCCAAATATTTTCCTAAAACCGAAAAAGCATGGCTTTTTTTGTTATTCTATTTTTAAAGGACGAATGTAGTAGAGCACGTTAATCTCACTTAGTGAATTGTAAATTACATCAGGGGATGGCGAAAATGTTTGGGATAGGCAACTTTTTTTCTCTCATAAAAAAAAATTCAACATGCTGTAACTTTTCTTAGAGTGCATCAAACTGTTTGTCAACCTATTATATGTGCATCATTGGTACAAATTTGGGCTCAATTGATCATTTTTTCGCGAAGTAAGAACCGTTTAGGTAAAACACTATTATTTAGACAACTAATTTTTGAACTGTCATATCTCGGAAACCAGAGAACCGAATTAAATGAATTTTTTAACGTTTATCAACAATATATTGATACTTAATACGACGGTATAAAATGTAATATTTTCTCACGGCGAATTAAGTTATACCAGGTTGAAATTTTTACCCATATAGAGAAAAATAAGTCAAATTCACAATACCACACAAAAACACTAAATGTGTTCTTCCTTTAATCTAAATAGGCTCTTATATATCTGATTAGAGATAACTTGAGAACAGAAGTGGAAAATCTTTGGATATCAACAATAAAATTTATTGACATTGATGTAAAAAAATTACATTTTTTCGAAAAAAATCCAAAAAGTCTCAATCCATTTTCCATCCATCCAATTTTTTCAACGTTTAAAAAGTACCTATGTTTTAAAAGTTTGTGAAGAATTCACATATTGTCAGTGTACGTTCAAAATTTCATTCAATTCGGTTCACTGGTTTCCGAGATATAGCAGCTCAAAAATGAGTTGTCTAAAAAATAGTGTTTTACCCGAACGGTGCTAACTTTGCGAAACATTAATCAATCGAGCCCAAATTTGTACCAATGATGCACATATAATAGGTTGACAAACAGTCAAAATTTGAGATTGATGCGCTCTATGAAAGCATGTTGAAGTTTTTTGTGAGAGAAAAAAAAGTTGCCTATCCCAAACATGTTGGCCTCCCCCTGTACATATGAGCACAAGGCCCATATAGCCGAGGCGGTAAACGCACGGGTATTCAGCATGACCGTGCTGAGGGTGACGGGTTCGATTCCCGGTCGGTCCAGGATCTTTTCGTAAAGGAAATTTCCTTGACTTCCTTGGGCATAGAGTATCTTCGTGCCTGCCACACGATATACACATGCAAAATGGTCATTGGCAGAGGAATCTCTCAGTTAATAACTGTGGAAGTGCTCATAGAACACTAAGCTGAGAAGCAGGCTTTGTCCCAGTGAGGACGTTACGCCAAGAAGAGAAGAGGAGGACATATGAGCACAATAACATATATGGTCACGACACTAGAAAACGGACTAGCATGCAATGACCACTGGCACAGCCGAAACCTTTTTCTGACAGCTGTCGAAAATCGAACCTACGCTCCTCAGCACGATGAGGCTAAATGCTTGGTAACAGTAACCGCACGACCATGAAGCCATACAGTTCGTGCTCGCTGCATTCGCCGCCTAGCCCTAAAAAGATAAGAATTGTTACATAATTTGCCTTCCAAAGTTCTGGAAAAACGTCCAACAGAATTCCAAACGAAATATTAAGAAAAATACTTTCTTAATAATTCCAGACATTCCCAGACATCTTCAGAAAAAACACCTCAGAGAGCGCCACACTTTTTCTAGAAAATCTGTCTCCGATTGTCGTTTGTCCATGAGTCCATGTACATACTCCATCAAAAACATAATTTTTTGGAGTTTCTCTTGACAAAGTTTTTCAAATTCTGTTATATATTTACATTTATTAATATCCTGTTCCTGTATTTGACCTGTATTTTTTCAAGAACCTGTAAAAACAAAATAAGCAGTCCAGAGTTTTGAGAATCTGTAAAGTTTGATACTTACATAAAAAAAAGATGCACAATAATCCATCAGAGCAAAAAGGTTTTAATCAAATGCAGTTTTTTACCCTTCTTACACCCATAAGAAGGGTATAAATACCGCTTGGAAAACCGACTTTCGATCCGAGGCCCGCAGGGCCGAGTCACATATATCAATCAACTCAGCTCGACGAATTGAGCAAATGTCTGTATGTGCGTGTGTGTGTGTATGTGTGTGTGTGTATGTATGTTACAAAAAAATGTCACTCACGGTTCTCAGCCGTCTGTTGACCGATTTGAGTTCTCTTGGAAGCAAATGAAAGCTACTACATCCTAGTAGAACGCTATTGAATTTTATTTTGATTGGACGTTCGGTTACCGAGATATTTTTCAAAGAGTGCTAGGGAGTAGTACAACTTATTATTTTAGATATTTTTAACAAAGTGTATCACCATAAATTTCTCAGCCGTCTATCAACCGATTTGGGTTCTTAAGGCCCCAAACGAAAGCTACTACATCCTAGTAGAACGCTATTGATTTTTGTTTTCATTGGACGTTCGGTTACCGAGATATCTTTCAAAGAGTGCTAGGGAGTAGTACAACTTAATTATTTTAGATATTTTTGACAAAGTGTATCACCATAAATTTCTCAGCCGTCTATCAACCGATTCGGGTTCTTAAGGCCCGATACGAAAGCTACTGCACCCTAGAAGAACGCTTTTGAATTTCATTCCGATTGGACATTTTGTAACCGAGATATCTTTCGGGGAGTACTTTGGAGTAATACAACTTAACTTTTTAAGAGGTCTTTGACAAAATGCTTCATAATCAATGAATCAGCCGTGTGTCAATCGATTTGAGTTCTCTCAGCATCAAATGAAAGCTACAGCATCCTAGTAGTATGCTATTAAAATTCATGCCGTTTGGACATTTTGTTTCCGAGACATCTTTCCACGAGTACTAAGGAGTAATGAAATTTACGCTTTTGAGAGATTTTTGATAAAATGTATCATAATACATTTCTCAGCCGTCTGTCAACAGATTTTTTATGATCATATTTGGTTACACAAGTTAGTTATACATGAAAATGCAATTGCATCAAATACATAAAAGCTACTATCTCTTTGTAATATTTGAGCTTAATAAACAGTAGCAAAAATATCACGGAATGTATGTAAGAAAAGCCTTTTTGCCCTTCTTACACCCATAAGAAGGGTATAAATACCGCTTGGAAAACCGACTTTCGATCCGAGGCCCGCAGGGCCGAGTCACATATGGGTAACTCTCGCTGAGACCGTCCCACTATTTACACCATGTCTTCAAAAATGTTTAAGGTGGCGATTTTCTGAAAGTCCTCCCCAAAAAAGTAAGGAAAATGCATTTGGTTAATCAAATTGGTGGACCCCCCGTTAGTTAGAGCCACGCGCATTTTGGCGGACCCCTCGATTTTTGCCAATTGTTGGTTCATTTAAACCGTTATAACTCGAAAGTTTCGCCAGAAACCACCTAAAAACTATAGGTTGTTGAAAAGAGAGAAGATAGGGCTACTATTTACAATTATAAAAAGTTGGGTCGGCCATATTGATTTTGACCGCCATCTTGGATTTTTATACCAGAACTGTTTTTTCACCATGTTGGCAACCACCGATTTTCAAAATTTTTGCGTCAATCGAAAGCGGGGACATTTTTACACAACATATCAAAAATTTAGAGATGTATATTTTTCCTATCAAAAGTTATCTGCACTTTTGTGAATCATGCCACTTTTGCGCACTGGGTCAGGTGTCGATTGTTTACATAAATGCAGCGTTATTTCACAGTGTTAACGAACATTTATTCTAAATCTGAATCCACTAATGAAAAGTTGAAAGTTTCAGCTTTTCAAAACACCAAAAAAGTTTAAAAAGCAATGCCCGCATCGTTGAGAAACAGTTAAAAATGAGAACGAACCTCCGATTTGCCCTAATTTTGCTGCAGGTGCGTTTGCGTATACAAGCAGGCGCCAACTTTGATGTTGTTGCGTCTCATTGCCGGTGCGCATGGAAATGTATGGAGAAAACGTGTCATGATTTACAAAAGTGCAGATAACTTTTGATAGGAAAAATATACATCTCTAAATTTTTGATATGTTGTGTAAAAATGTCCCCGCTTTCGATTGACGCAAAAATTTTGAAAATCGGTGGTTGCCAACATGGTGAAAAAAATGTTTTGGTACATAAATTCAAGATGGCGGTCGAAATCAATATGGCCGACCAAAATTTTTATAACTGCAAATAGTACCTCTATCTTTTCTCTTTCCAACAACCTATAGTTTTTAAGTGGTTTCTGGCGAAACTTTTGAGTTATAACGGTTTAAATGAGCCAACAATTGACCAAAATCGAGGGGTTCACCAAAATGCTGGTGGCGCTAACTAACGGGGGGTCCACGAATTTCATTAAACAAATGCATTTTCCTTACTTTTTTGGGGAGGACTTTCAGAAAATCGCCACCTAATACATTTTTGAAGACATGGTGTAAATAGTGGGACGGTCTCAGCGAGAGTTACCCATATACCAATCAACTCAGCTCGACGAATTGAGCAAATGTCTGTATGTGCGTGTGTGTATGTGTGTGTGTGTGTGTATGTGTGTGTGTATGTATGTTACAAAAAAATGTCACTCACGGTTCTCAGCCGTCTGTTGACCGATTTGAGTTCTCTTGGAAGCAAATGAAAGCTACTACATCCTAGTAGAACGCTATTGAATTTTATTTTGATTGGATGTTCGGTTACCGAGATATCTTTCAAAGAGTGCTAGGGAGTAGTACAACTTAATTATTTTAGATATTTTTGACAAAGTGTATCACCATAAATTTCTCAGCCGTCTATCAACCGATTCGGGTTCTTAAGGCCCGAAACGAAAGCTACTGCACCCTAGAAGAACGCTTTTGAATTTCATTCCGATTGGACATTTTGTAACCGAGATATCTTTCGGGGAGTACTTTGGAGTAATACAACTTAACTTTTTAAGAGGTCTTTGACAAAATGCTTCATAAAAAATGAATCAGCCGTCTGTCAACAGATTTTTTATGATCATATTTGGTTACACAAGTTAGTTATACATGAAAATGCAATTGCATCAAATACATAAAAGCTACTATCTCTTTGTAATATTTGAGCTTAATAAACAGTAGCAAAAATATCACGGAATGTATGTAGGAAAAGCCTTTTTATTACCCTTCTTACACCCATAAGAAGGGTATAAATACCGCTTGGAAAACCGACTTTAGATCCGAGGCCCGCAGGGCCGAGTCATATATACCAATCAACTCAGCTCGACGAATTGAGCAAATGTCTGTATGTGCGTGTGTGTGTGTGTGTATGTGTGTGTGTGTGTGTGTGTGTGTGTGTGTGTGTGTGTGTGTGTGTGTGTGTGTGTGTGTGTGTGTATGTATGTTACAAAAAAATGTCACTCACGGTTCTCAGCCGTCTGTTGACCGATTTGAGTTCTCTTGGAAGCAAATGAAAGCTACTACATCCTAGTAGAGCGCTATTAAATTTTATTTTGATTGGACATTCGGTTACCGAGATATCTTCCAAAGAGTGCTATGGAGTAGTACAACTTAATTATTTTAGATATTTTTGACAAAGTGTATCACCATAAATTTCTCAGCCGTCTATCAATCGATTTGGTTTCTTAAGGCCCCAAACGAAAGCTACTGCATTCTAGAAGAACGCTTTTGAATTTCATTCCGATTGGACATTTTGTAACCGAGATATCTTTCGAAGAGTACTTTGGAGTAATACAACTTAACTTAAGCGGTCTTTGAAAAATGCTTCATAATAAATTGACCAGCCGTGTGTCAATCGATTGGAGTTCTCTCATCAGCAAATGAAAGCTGCAGCATCCAAGTAGTATGCTATTAAATTTCATGCCGTTTGGACATTTTGTTTCCGAGATATCTTTTGAGGAGTACTAAGGAGTAATAAAATTTACGCTATCGAGAGATTTGTGATAAAATGTACCATAATAAATTTCTCAGCCGTCTGTCAACCGATTCGGGTTATCTTAGCATCAAATGAAAGCTACAGCATCCTCGTACAATTGTATTGAATTTTATTTTGATTGGACATTTAGTTACCGAGATTGTATAAATGACGCTTGGTTTCGATCTATAATCATATAGAAACAGACGTAACACTTAGAACAAGTTTCATGGAAAAACGTCGTTATCAAAACATAACCGCCCAATGCTAAACGTACTGTGCTTGGCCGGGCAATCACTAGGTGGCAGTAGTGAGCAAACGTCAAACAGAACCAGAAACGACGCCAGAACAGCGAGTGATCAATCGACCTATTACCGAAAATTTGAATCAACCGTTAAACAGGTGATCGATGGGAAGCGAGCGGAGTGTGACGTCTGTTTCTCTGTGCCACAACCATGGGTCCCAAGTACTTTGGATCTTATTTAGTCAACTAATAAAGAATATTTTACAAAGTGTATCTCGATGATTTGCTTACTCATGTATTAATAGATTGGCAGTTAACAAGAGATACAATATTCCAGAATATGTAAGCTATTGTTTAAACATTCCACACAAGATTCTAGGATATTCTGGCTGGCATTTCTGGTAGTTGAGCCCATAATCGATGGTTCTATTATGGAAAGCAATCAACTTGATGCCAAATCTACAATATTTTTTAGAATGGCCAAAAATCACAATCATACATACGAATAATACAACAATAATTTTAATAAGTGTAAGAAGGGTTCTGTTCACCATAGGTGGATTAATTCAGGTTTTAATTTGAATCATGAATAGAATTTGAAAAATTATGGCTTCCAAATTTTCTAAATCACCGCATGCTTACATCTGTTGGTCTATTCTGGTTTTAAAGGTAATCCCGGAGAAGCAACCAAGAAATTGAACGGCCATCTTGCTCAGCCTCATG